>NC_056741.1:1986414214-1986781714 GCF_019279795.1 Protopterus annectens
ACGGGGACTCCTGTCTGATCTCGTCTGTCAACCTGTCCATCACCATTCCAAATAAGAAAGGGCTCAGAGCTGATCCTTGATGTAATCCTACCTCCACCTCAGCATCTGTCACTCCTACCACAGACTTCACCACTGTCACACTACCCTTGTACATATCCTGTACCACTCTTACATACTTTTCTGTCACTCCCGACTTCATTATAATACCAGAACTCCCCTCTGGGCACCCTGTCATATACTTTCTCTAAGTCCACAAAGACACAATGCAACTCCTTCTGACCTTCTCTGTACTTCTCCTTCAACACTCAGAGCAAACATCGCATCTGTAGTGCTCTTTCCTGGCATGAAACCATGCTGCTGATCACTGGTGTGCACCTCCCTTCTTAACCTAGCTTCCACTACTCTTTCCCATAACTTCATGCTGTGACTGATTGATTTTATCCCTCTGAAGTTACTACATATCTACACATCACCCTTATTCTTAAAAATCGGTAAAAAACACTTTTTCTCCACTCCTCATGCATCCTCTCACTTTTCCAAATTTCATTAAACAATCTGGTTAAAAACTCCACTGCCATTTCTCCTAAACACCTCCATGCTTCTACAGGTATATCATCTGGACCAACAGCCTTTCCATTCTTCATCCTCTTCATAGTTATCCTTACTTCCTCCTTGCTAATCCGATGCACTTCCTGATTCACTATCTCCACATCATCCAACCTTCTCTCTCTCTCATTCTCTTCAATCAGTACAGGTCCTTTTCCCCCTCCTTAGTGTCCAACCTTTCATACAACACTTCATACACCTTATCCTTAGCCTTCACCACCTCTCTCTTTGCCATGCACCTCATCTCCTTATACTCCTGTCTACTTTCTTCATCTGTCTGACAATTCCACTTCTTCTCCGCCAACCTCTTTCTCTGTATACTCTCCTGTACTTCCTCATTCCACCACCATGTCTTCTTGTCCTCCTTCCTCTGTCCAGATGTCACACCAAGCACCTTTCTAGCAGTCTCCCTTACTAGCTCTGCTGTAGTTACCCATCTGTTCAGTAACTCTTCACTGCCACCCACCACCTGTCTTAACTCTTCTCTGAACTCCACCTCACAATCACCCTTTTTCAATTTCCACCATTTGATCCTTGGTGCTGCCCTCACACTCCTCCTCCTCTTCTTGATCACCAACGTCATCCTACAGACCACCATTCTATGCTGCTTAGCTACACTTTCCCCTGTCACCACCACAATTCTCTGAAGAAGTTCTTCTTATCAATAAAGGACGAAAGTGCTAAGAAAAGAATCTGTTCTGCCTCGTTTGTCCTTGTGTACTTGTAAATTTCTTTAGTTATAAGTTGTCTTCTTTTCTCTCTCTCTATTTTCGATTTGTTAGTCATATATGTATGTATATCTGTGTGTGTGTGTGTGTGTGTGTGTATATATATATATATATATATATATATATATATATATATATATATATGGGTCCCTATCAAATGGCAGAAAGCTTATTTGATAGAAGCTCATTTCACTGACACGATATGATAGAAAGTTCAAAACACTGAAAACTCATTTGACTGAAACTCAAAATACTGAAAATGCTATATGCCCTTTTCCCCATGGTAATGCGATCCTGGAGTTAGTATATATAGTTAGGGGTGTGTGGGGGGCACAGCCCCCCACAATGGGGGTGTGTGAGGGGCGTAGCCCCCCACATAGTTTATGTAAATATTGTTTTCTCCAAACAGTTATTCATTGTAGTTATAAGTATCCATGTGTAGGGTTTAAAATGTATGAAGTATGTGGGGGCTACGCCCCCCACACCCCCCTAACTATATATACTAACTCCAGGATTGCACTACCGTGGGGAAAAGGGCATATAGCATTTTCAGCGTTTTGAGTTTCAGTCAAATGAGTTTTCATTGTTTTGAGCTTTCTATGTTTTGGTTTCAGCCAAATGATTTTCCATCAAATGCGTTTTCTATCATTTGATAGGGACCCATATATATATATATATATATATATATATATATATATATATGTATATATATATATATATATATATATATATATATATATATATATATATATATATATATATAGATATGTATATGTGTGTGTGCATATATATATATATATATATATATATATATATATATATATATATATATATATAATTGAGCACAGGTGGCGTCTAATCTTTAGGTCAGTGTGATAAATGTTCTCTAGCCATTTATTTGTCAGCAATGTCATTTCCCACAGCTTTTTTTTTAGTTAAGTCCATAGTAATATGTTTATAGGTAAGTACTTGGCTAAATGATGTGATGTCCCCATGGGCCAGTAATCAAGGAGCCCAAATCCTCACCATTGACACTGGAGAGGGACATTCACTTGGAATACAAATGGATGCACTCAGTATTGCCAGATGGAGCTCTCTGCATTAAGCACAATTTCCCTTAAGAGCAGACAGGGAACAACCTCATTCTGGTGTCTGGATTTCTCTATCTGTCTCCCTTCAGGTCCCCAGTAAGACTCCCCAATGGCACAGCTGTAGAGCTGAGACCTCAGCTGAGTGTCCAAGCCAAGTTCTCCACCACTTTCTCTGTGAAAACAGTGCTTTGTATCCCTGCTCCAAGCAGCTGACACATACACTCTTTGAGAGTTGATTTTCACACACACACACACACACACACACACACACACACACACACACACGCACACACACACGCACATGGAAAGGCTAGCACACATTTACTAGCTATGTCCTCTTCTGCCCAGGACTATGAGGTAGCTGCCCTACCACCAACACCCCAAAGCCAACTACTCTAAGGATCATGCAAGAGTACACAATCACACTGAGTGAAATTTACATTAATACAAATGGCAATGTTGACTAAACAGCCAGGCTTTCAGGAGTGGCCACAGTGTCATCAATAGATGTAAGTACTCTCAAAGGTTAAAATATTTTCTGAAGGACCAGCCCCAATGAAAAGTTGAAATATATTTAATAATAAACAATAAAAGAACATGAAAATACTAAATAACTATTTACAATAAACACCAGAGTTTCAATTCACAAGAAATAGTAAAATAACACAGATGAGTAGATTCACACAGTTACAGAAAAACAACAGTTAAGGAATCGCACTTATTTTCCTAACTAATTTAAAGAATTACTGTCCATGGCCACTTGCTAGAGCAAGGCAAGATAAAGTAGGTGAGGGATCCTTCTATGTTGGGTTAAAAGAAACAGACTGCCCTGAGACTTCACTCCAGGTTAATATTAAAACATTATTTCTGTACAGAATGACATCACATACATCTGGTCATCTGACTTCTGGTTCTCATCCTACCCCCCTATTACTAGACATTGCCAGGATATCGCACCTACATGCCAATACACACACAAGAGCTTTGCTCATATCTGGTTTGGCTTCTGGAAGTCATAAAACAGTTACAAACATCTACTCCTCCTACAGAGACTAACAACCCATGTTTCTTACAGACATTGTGTCTATGGCTTCATTCCAAACTGTGAGATAACATCTTTAGGGCTTAGGTCCAGTAATTTAATTTTCTTACTATTTCTCAACATCAGGTGGATTGAGATTAACCTCTTTTCTTCCAGTATCCTCTGTTACAATACATACATTTAAGCCTTTATAGTAATGCATATACATTGCTTTTCTGCCCAATAAGATACACTGTTGATACATTTTCAACACAAGCATCTCTACAAATCAGCCCAATATAAAAATGACATATAATTGTTTACAAAATTCCAGCTAGCTCTGCTGGTATATATTACACAACCACTCCCCTACTTCTCCTGGCGTAGTTGGCAATACCTCACATCGTCACAGATGCCATTACGGACCATTCTAAGCTTAGCCAATTTTCCTTTTTGTGCTTGAAATAACCTATCGCATTTGGTTATAGATTGGCATTAGCCATGCTATGGTCGATAGTTGTATATTACTCCTCATAAGAATAACTGGGATCATACCCTTGATAATTTGAGGGGACCCCATGCACTCAATAAAGCATTTAGGTGCTGTATCTGTCAATTAGAAGTACTGTGACATTCCTGGGGTTTCCCATTCATAGATCTAAGCTGCACTTAAAAATGCAAAGGGATGGACTTTGTTTTATGTAGATGGAAAGTCTGTTCCATAGCAGTGGTATCTCTGAGAAATATACCTAGCCCTCTTAAAATTGTTCTGTTGATACAGCAGAAGAGGTTTAGATCTCTAGACCGAGGACATCTGATGCCATTTGACTTGCCGATGTCCAGTAAATCTATCAGCAATGACTCAAAGGATGCCTTGTATGCCAAACACAGGGCACATCTTAGTAGTCTGTAGGATAATGAGCATAGCGACAGGGCTTTGAGTCGATCCATATAGGACATGTTATTTAGGCCATGTATCCTTTTAGTAAGTTATCTCTGTAGGTGTTCCAGTTGTTGCATGTGTCTGGACAGATACATGCCCAAGGGGCATTATATTCAATGTTGGCATAATGAAGGCTGAATAAAGGTGAACAATGACATCACTAGATCTAGACATAGTCCGTTTGTTTATAAGCTGTGCAATATAGAAAAACTTTCTTACAACAATAGACACATGGTCAAAAGTTAGGTCATTGTTCACATATGTTCCCAAATCCCAAACTGGGTCAACTCTTAGGGGTATATTGTCAATGTGGTAGTTTCCTGGAGTAGGTGACTTCCCAACAGATACAATACTGCATTTTTTGGCATTTAGTTTCAGATCATGATTTTATACCAGTGATTGAGACAAACCTTCCTGCAGGATGGCTAATTCATGTGGAGATTCAGTTACTGCTCCTAGCTTACAGTCATCTACAAACTTAGTCAGCCAGAGCCCTTTGGTATTGGCTTTTACTTCAGAAAAGAAGATGACAAACAGGAGAGGTCCCAGCACAAAACCCCGGATGACTCCACTGGTGACTGATTTCTTTGTAAAGGTAACTTCCCCTGTTTTTATTATCTGCATCCCATCTATGAGCCAGTTGACAATTCAGCAGGTGACATACAGGTTTATTTCCAGTTTATTTAGCTTTTCTACTATGCCTGCATGGGGAATTGTGTCAAAAGCTTTGGCCAGGTCAAGGTATGCGGTTTGTACTCTTTTGCCTTCATCCATTGATTTGGTGACCATGTCAAAAAATTCACCATATTGTGTAAGCATGACCTACACTTGATGAATCCAAATTGAGATGGATCTAGTGTATGGAGGTTCCCCATGTCCTGACTGATTAATTTCATGCTAAGTCTTTCTATAGCTTTGTATATGAGGCTGGTCAGACTCATGTAAGATGATGTGAGGAGCTTCAAGGCCACAGATGGACTTAATGTCCTGCAAAGTTTATTTTTATTGATTACCTTTATTTTATTTTGGCATAATATCAGTTTTGGTTAGTCAATGCTAGTGGACATAAAACTGCATTCTCTGTGTTTTGACATGAATGCAGTATGTACATTGGAGAGAGAGAAATGGATTCAGAGCTGATATGTTGAGCACCTCCCACAACTATACTGTATTTTGACTTCTGCTCCTGTCTGTACAACATAAATTTTCAGAAGAGCAGGAAGCCAAACATCTACATTTGGATGAGGGGATCATCTAGCATCTCAAAAAGACAGTACTAGCAAACTCTTCTCTAAATTGCTTTGTGAAACTGTGGACAGACGAAGAGTATTAGTATCACAAGTGTGCCCTGACAAAACACATCAGAAGAGTGTTGCTGAAGCCTCCTGGAGCCACAGTTAGTTGGGGAGACCATTTAACTCATCAGCAGTTTTCTCATTGAGATATAACTCATTACAAATAACACCCTTCCTTCAGTGGAAGTGCAACCATGGCAATAGTACATAGTAAGTAATGAGGTGTTTAGGCACAGCTCCTACATTAAGGGATTAGTGTGAAAGCTGCCCTCAAACATTTCATGTCCATTTACAGACTGATCATTGATAAGTTGTATCTCAATGAAATGAGCTTGTAATTACCTTATTTGTAGTGGAATGAGCCCTAACAGGGCACTGCAAGGACTTCAGTCTCACTGTAAGAGAAGCCTGTAACCAACTAAAGATCTCTGGCTAGTCTTCTTCAGTAGAACTACAAACTTATTAGAGTTAAAATATATATATATATATATATATATATATATATAGAGAGAGAGAGAGAGAGAGAGAGATCAGCTCCCTGATATTTTCCATCAGTGTAACTCTCCATTTTCTTCAGACATTCTTGTGGTGGAACACGCAGTCACAAAATTCTGAGGTTCAACCCAATAAAAGGAAAGCTGGATATTTTGGTTCAAGGCAATCTCAGACATGAGTTTAGCCATGAAGAGTGAATAAGTAGTAAGAGCTAATCTATCCTTATGAAACAAAGCATAAGGAAAGAAACATGCCAATGCCTCTAATGCCAGTGCTTTTTTAGCTGATATAATCATCACCAACCCCCCTTTTTCTATTTTCTATGTTGGGTCAGGGTGTTATGACAACTGTTACTATCTATGTCGACTTAGACACTTACCTTCCTTCTAACAATAGTCGTATGTGATTGTCACAAGTCTTCTTTCTCACAATCCATCCATCTCTTTGCTTGATGCCCTCATTTCCTCTTGCCTTTTTCTACCTCTACCAAATATTCTTCACCTGATTGTCTTCTGCTTTCCTGCAAGCTCACCTGAACCACTTTAATCTGTTTGCTTTAACCTTCCCTGCAACTGGAGCTACTTGAGCTTCTGCTCTGATGTCATAATTTCTCCTTTCCCACAGTGTGCATCGTACCACCTGGTTTAAGGTTCTGTACCAAACCGGTCACACCACTGTTTTGTACACCTTACTTTTGAAATTCTTTAGTGTTCTTCTGTAGTACAATACCCAGACACTCTGTGCCAGTTGGTTGCAGCCCCTATGAATCTAGCTTTGAACTACTCATTCAGACTTCCCTTCTCTTCAACCACCCCTCCTAGATATTTGAAGCTGTTAACAAGTTCCACTATTTTCCCTTCTGCCTCAGTTATAAGGTTCTTCTGATTTCCCACATTTGCTGACTTATAATTGTAGTAGCTGTACTCATTTTCATCCAGTGTGTTTTTGGTTTTGCATTCCATTCCCCTATCATTTGCTGAAGTTTTTATTCAGTTTGCCTGTAATGCCACAATGCCTTCATACAACAACTTTGTTGATCTGTCCTATCTGACCTGTTTGCTAATACAGTCCATCAGCAGTGGGATCATAGCTGAACCCTGATGCAGACCAACTCCCACTGGGAACCGCTGTGTGAGTCCGAACACAGTTTGCACTAGTGTCATTGGGTCCAAGTATATAGCCTGCGCTAATTCTACTAATGTTCCTGGAACCTCAAACCATCTCAGAACTGCCCGAATCAACTTTCTTGTGGCTTTGTCTTATGCTATTTTCCAGTCTAGAGACCCCAGATGGACTCCTTCCTCCTCTCTAGCTTCTTCTCAACTATCTCTCTCACTACAAAGAATGCGTTGGTTGTGCTACATCCTAATCTGAATCTAAACTGCTCATCTCCTGTCTTATTTTCTACTACTCTATATATTTGTTTATCAATCACTCTCTTCATAAATTTCATGTAGTGTGACCGGAATTTAATACTTCTATACTGCCACAGTTGTCAATGTGCCCTTTGTTCTTGTACACTGGCAACAGTATGTTGTTTCTCCAGTCATCTGTGATACGCCTCTCCCCATACTGCTGTGAGTACCCTCAGGAGCCACTTTGCCCCTGACTCACCCAACATCTTGACCATATCTGCCATGACCTCATCTGAGCCTGCCATTTTGCCTAACTTTATTTTCCTGGGTGCTGTTCTTACTTCTAAGGTGGGCCTCTCTTTTTCTTTGATTACAGGCTTTGTCTGGGGCAGTACATCTTCTTTGGGAGGTTTCTTCATTCAGAAGCTGATAAACGTACTTCTTCCATTTAACTTTGTCCTGTGGACTGGTGAGCAAGATACTGCAGGCATCCATTTTAAAGGCTTTCTGATGACTATCTTCTTTATCTTTCTGTCTTTGCCTTGCAACCTGATAAGAGTATTTGTGTCTTCTACGGAGTCACATTCCTGAAGCTGGTATAGTACCTCTGATGCTGTGTTCTTCACTACTGTATCTAGTCTCTTAGCCTCTATTAGCCATCCTGTATTCCTTCTTTGCTTGATCTCTTTTTTCTGTCTCTCACTTTCCTGCACAACTTATTTTGACTTTCTGGATTTCTGCATTCCACCAGGAGCTTTCTTTATGTACCTTATTTCCATACGTGACTTGGCCACATATTTGTTTTAGAGTTGTCACACATGCTGCTTGAGGTGCTGCCATTCTTCAGCTCCACCTTTTTCCTCTTCTTCCTGAGATTTTAGAGCCCTGGGTATTTCATTGAACTCTTGTACTTTCTCCACAGTCAACCGTGAGGTCTTCAGAGTAGTTTTTGTTGATCTTAGAACCTTCTCTGACCACTGCTTGCAGATGATTGTGGCAACCAGTTTATGCTGTGGGCTGACTGTTTCAATGGGGATCACCTTGCAGTCATTGATTCTACCCCAGTGCCCTTTCTGTAGTAGAAAGTCTACCTGAGTTGCATGTTGGCCTCTCTGGTATGTGATTTTGCTGATCTGTTAGTCACCAGAAATTGTTTTCCAAGTTAGTAATTTAAGAGAAACTGACTGTGTGGGCTGAAAAAAGGTTTAGTCATTCTTTCCAAAACAAAGCTGCCATCATGCTGTGGAACTGTGAATCACTTTGGAAGTTTAAGTTATGCAACAAATCACATGATAAATGAGCCCTGGGAAGAAAAGTTAAAAAATATTTGTCATGTATAAGATATAGTCATTTACTTGTGTCTTAATGACCCAGTTACACTTTTTGTAGGGTGTTCAGCCTGATGAAAGACCTCATTGAAATTAGACCACACACACATAACACACACACTAAGTGTCTCTGTTATTCACCATCCTGACAAACCCAAAGATATCACGAGTGCCAGAAGTGACTAAATATATTTACTTTCATGAACTTGTGTGTTTGGGAGTAAGCAAATATAATATCAAATGAAAATGCTACAACTGTAGCCAGTAGAAATATTCCAGTTTAAGGAAATTTAGCAAAATGTGAAAGTTTTTTGAATCTAGAACTTTTATTTATTTGCAGCAAGTAGATTATTCAAGAAAACTGAAAAAGGTACACTGTGCTAAATTCCTACATGTCACCAAAGCAGAAACATTGGAAACTTTTAACTCATTTACTTTTCATGAAGTAAAACATAAAATATCTGTAAGATAATTATTTCATTCCTTAAAATAATTTGCTAGCTGTTCTCCATTTTTTTCTTTTGCAAGGCCCCAAGGCTATAGAGAAACTATAGATTTTTATGTACTTGAAAAACAGAGTAAAATTTAAAACTGTGAATTTTGGCTAACACTTCTGTCCTTGCAACCGTTAAACACTTCTGTCCTTGCAACCGTTAGTAAAATTCCTGAAAAAAAATCATCTACATTCAACTCTCTAAATATGTATTGCTCAGTACAAAATTCTACCTGTCTTCAAAACAACATTGCTTTTGGGCGGACATGCTGTACAATGACTGAACTTTGTAGCCTGATTAATTTATACTCAGCATGGATAAATGTAACATTACCAGCATTCTTTTTATAAATTTAGCTCGGACATTGATCATCCTAGACTTATAAGTCATCTATATGAAACAGGTATTAGCCCAGGCCTTATAAATTATCTACTTGAAATTGGCATTAGCCCAAGGCTTTCAGATGGTTTCAAGAAAACCTTTCCAGTAGGCTCTACAGAGTTAATATTGGTACATCCATATCCTTTGATGCTGTTCTCACTAAGGTGTTCTAGAAGTCTCTGTCATGGCGCCTGTACTTTTCAAAGTCTGCTCAGTAAACATTTCAATGACCTTCCTCGTCTTTCTCTAATATTATACTCTGACATGGCAATATTCAGATCCAGCCTAAAATTCACGCCTACAATGCCAATATCAGTCAGATGTAAATTCTGTCTCTCTTCATGTGGATTAACAATAAAAGATTACTTTTAGGTAGTCAAAATAATTTGAGAGTTTTTAGGGAAGATAGAAATTACTTCAGATACTATAACTAGTGAGTGGAAAAAATGAAAGCGGAGTTTAAAAATAGGGTAGAAATAAAAGAAAGATATGGTTAAGAAGTAACAGGAATTATTTAGTGGGGCTGATAAAGGTTAAAGTATTAGTATAAGGGAAATCTCACAGAACAAGAAGAGATGCAAACAGAGTGCTAAAGAGAAAATAAGGGAGCTCTTAAAGCCACTTTTATTTTGATAACTTCAGAGCACAAAAACTTTTAACACAACTTAACAGAGACTAGAAAGGGTTGTTGCTAAACTTGTGGAGCTTATAACAAAAAATAATCAGAGATCATGTAGCGGTATTATAGATATTTTGGAAATTTTATGAAAATTTGCTTAAAGCAGAGGAATGTGGAAAACAAGAATAAGCACAAATGGAAACATTTATGGAAAACTTATGTATGCCAAGGTTAGAGGTAGATGAAGCTCAGCAATTAACAGTTAAGATAGGAGGAGATGAGATAAAAATGCTGATGTATAATCAAGCTGCAGGAAGGTCTCCAGGAATAGTTAGTATTCATGAGTATGTTTGGAAGCTAGGAGGGAAGAAAGCTATAGAGATCTGGAAGGTTTTGTTTTTAGTATTTTAAAAGAAGGAGAAATACCAACATCCTGGAGGAAAGCTGTGGTGGCTGTAATACATAAAAATGGTAAAGACCCATCAGACCCAGCATAATATAGGCCCATTTTGATTTAAAATCGTTATTATAAAGTGTTTATCTAACCTAGCCACTGGGGTGCACAAGCCAGTGCATTTCTTTGTGCCGGTCCCAAGCTCGGATAAATGGGGAGTGTTGCATCAGGAAGGACATCCAATGTAAAATTTTGCCAAATCATACATGCAGACAAAAGTACAAATATACATACCGGATCGGTCGAGGCCCGGGTTAACAACGACCACCACCAGTACTGTTGGCCAACAAGGTGCTGGTGGTAATTGGGCTACTGTTGGCCGAAGGAGGAGAAGTGGCGGAAGGCATGGCCGAAGGCAGGTAAAGGCTAGGACTGTGATAGTGAGGGTCGGAACTTTGAATGTTGGCAGTATGACTGGTATAGGGAGAGAGCTAGCTGATACGATGGACCGAAGGAAGGTTGGTATATTGTGTGTGCAAGAGACCAGATGGAAGGGGAGCAAGGCTAGGTGTATCAGAGGCAGGTTCAAATTGTTTTATCATGGTGTGAATGGGAGGAGAAATGGCGTAGGCATTATCCTGCAGGAACAGTATGCTAAGAGTGTTTTGGGGTGAAAAGAGTGTTGGATAGAGTGATGTTTATGAAGCAGGAAATTGATGGTGTAATGATGAATGATGTTAGTGCATATGCTCCACAAGTTGGGTGTGCGATGGATGAGAAAGAAAAATTTTGGAGTGAGTTGGATGAAGTGGTGATGACTGTACCCAAGGGTGAGAGACTGGTGATTGGAGCGGATTTCAATGGGCATGCTGGTGAAGGGAACAGAGGGGATGAGGAAGTGATGGGTAGGTATGGTGTTAAGCAAAGGAATGCAGAAGGTCAGGTGGTAGTGATTATGTGAAAAGAATGAACATGGCTGTGTTGAATACGTATTTTAACAAGAGGGAGGAGCATAGGGTGACATACAAGAGTGGAGGAAGATGCACACAGGTGGATTATATCTTATGTAGAAGGGCCAGTCTGAAGGAGATTGGAGACTGTAAAGTGGTGGCAGGGGAAAGTGTAGTTAGGCAGCATAGGATGGTGGTTTGTAGGATGACATTGGTGATCAAGAAGAGGAGGATGAGTGTGAGGGCAGCACCAAGGATCAAATGGAGGAAACTGAAAAATGGTAATTGTGAGGTGTTGTTTAGGGAAGAGTTAAGACAGGCACTGGGTGGCAGTGAAGAGTTACTGAATAGCTGTTTAACTACAGCAGAGCTAGTAAGAGAGATGGCTAGAAAGGTGCTTGGTGTGACATCTGGAAAGAGGAAGGAGGACAAGGAGACCTGGTGGTGGAATGAAGAAGTACAGGAGAGTATACAGAGAAAGAGGTTGGCGAAGAAGAAGTGGGATTGTCAGAGAGATGAAGAAAGTAGACAAGAGTATAAGGAGATGAGGTGCATGGCAAAGAGAGAGGTGGTGAAGGCTAAGGATAAGGCGTATGATGAGTTGTATAAAAGGTTGGACACTAAGGAGGGAGAAAAGGACCTGTACCAACTGGCTAGACAGAGGGACCGAGCTAGTAAAGATGTGCAGCAGTTAAGGGTGATAAAGGATAATGAGGGAAACGTACTCACAAGCGAGGAGAGTGTGTTGAGCAGATGGAAAGAGTACTTTGCAGGGCTGATGAATGAAGAGAATGAGAGGGAGAGAAGGTTGGATGATGTGCGGATAGTGAAATCATGAAGTGCAGTGGATTAGCAAGGAGGAAGTAAGGATAGCTATGAAGAGGATGAAGAACGGAAAGGATGTTGGTCCAGATGACATACATGTGAAAGCATGGAGGTGTTTAGGTGAAATGGCAGTGGAGTTTTTAACTAGATTGTTTAATGAAATCTTGGAAAGTGAGAGGATGCCTGAGGAATGGAGAAAAAGTGTTTTGGTACCGATTTTTAAGAATAAGGGTGATGTGCAGAGCTGTAGTAACTACAGAGGGATTAAATTGATCAGTCACAGCATGAAGTTATGAGAAAGAGTAGTAGAAGCTAGGTTAAGAAGGGAGGTGATTATTAGTGGGTGACATAAGACACAAAAGAATGGAAAGTCCTGTTGCCAAACATTTTTGTGAACAACATAAGGGGGTCCCTGAGGGATTCATATTTTGTGTGTTGGGCAAGCCCAATGTGTTTGGTAATGAAATAGGTTTTCGTGACAAATTATTAGAAATGGAATCCAGGTTTATTCTTAATTATAAAACATTGTTTCCGAATGGCATGAACATGGAAATCTAGAATGAATATTTCTATATACTTTTTTTAAATTCTTAGAAAAAATCTCTTTTTGATGTACAGATTTAAAATGTTTGTATGTAATATGAAATCATAGCAGGTGTTATAATATTTAGTAATGTGGTTATTTATTAAAGATAGTTAATATTATATCAGTGGAATTAGATGGATTTCAAATGTTTATATTCAGATATTGTTTGCAATTTAATTGACAGTATGTTTAATGAAGTCAGAAATCATTAATATGAATGAAGTCAGTATTTTTAGAGTGAAGCAATATGGTTGAGTCAACTGACAAATTAACAAATTGTTCAATTAAGGGTGTATTAATTATTCAATTAGATGTATTAAAAGGGGTGTTGTTTGATGTTTTAGAATGTATTCCAGGAGAAGGCGAAGGCCGAGGTACCAGAATTAAAGAATCTCATCAAACAGTCTAGTGTTTGTGTTCCGGTTTTTGTATTTTAAGCTAGGTGATTATTAGTGATCAGCAGCATGGTTTCATGTCAGGAAAGAGCACTACAGATGCGATGTTTGCTTTGAGAGTGTTGATGGAGAAGTACAGAGAATGTCAGAAGGAGTTGCATTGTGTCTTTGTGGATTTAGAGAAAACATATGACAGGGAGCCTAGAGAGGAGTTGTGGTACTGTATGAGGAAGTCAAGAGTGTCAGAGAAGTATGTAAGAGTGGTACAGGATATGTACAAGGGTAGTTTGACAGCGGTGAGGTCTGCGGTGGGAGTGACAGATGCGTTTAAGGTGGAGGTGAGATTACTTCAAGGTTCAGCTCTGAGCCCTTTCTTATTTGTAATGGTGATGGACAGGTTGTCAGACGAGATCAGACAGGAGTCCCTGTGGACTATGATGTTTGCAGATGACATTGTGATCTGTAGTGAGAGTAGGGAACAGGTGGAGGAGACCCTGGAGAGGTGGAGATATGCTCTAGAGAGAAGAGGAATGAAGGTCAGCAGGACTAAGACAGAATATATGTGTGTGAATGAGAGGGAGGATAGAGGAATGGTGAGGATGCAGGGAGTAAAGGTGGCGAAGGTGGATGAGTTTAAATACTTGGGATCAACAGTTCAGAGTAATGTTGAGTGTGGAAGAGAGGTGAAAAAGAGAATACAGGCAGGATAAAGTGGGTAGAGAAAAGTGTCAGGAGTGATTTGTGACAGACGAGTACCAGTAAGACTGAAAGGGAAGGTCTACAAGAGGGTAGTGAGACCAACTGTGTTATATGGGTTGGAGACAGTGGCATTGACAAAAAGGCAGGAGTCAGAGCTTGACGTGGCAGAGTTGAAGATGTTAAGATTTGCACTGGGTGTGACGAGGATGGACAGGATTAGGAATAAGTATATTAGAGGGTCAGTCTAGGTTGGAAGGTTTGGAGACAAAGCCAGAGAGGCAAGATTACGTTGGTTTGGACATGTGCTGAGGAGGGATGCAGAGTATATTGGGAAAAAGATGCTAAGTATAAAGCTGCCAGGTAACAGGAAAAGAGGAAGGCCTAAGATAAGGTTTATGTATGTGGTGAGAGAGGACATCCAGGTGGTTGGTGTGACAGAGCAAGATGCAGAGGACAGGAAGAAATGGAAACAGTTGATCTGCTGTGGTGACCCCTGACGGGAGCAGCTGAAAGAAGAAGAAGATTATAAAGTGTTTATCTATAATAGCTAAAACAATGGCAAATGTATTGCTAAAATTGATAGATATGGATCAATGCGGTTCTGTGGAAGGGAGACAGATATTTAACAATAATAAATGAAAACTGGATATAGCATCCTGATGCTGTTAGCAATAAGGCACACTAAAGATTAACACTTTCATTCCTTTATTATTCTTTCTGGAACTTCATCAGAAAATAAACTTGTAAACCTCCTACATACCATATAAATACTGAATTTGGTGCCAGACGACAATCAAGGACCAACCACTGTGCACATCATTCCAAGCAAATCAATAAATAATTAAATATTATAATTATTCAAAAATATAAAATTCACAAAATAATTTGAGTCACTATGTGATAAATATAAAAAAATAGATGCTTACTTAAGCATGTAATTCTTAATAAACATTTAATATTAATAGACTCATTTAAACCGGGTAGTTAGTCTACCCTCAAAAAAAAGAAATCTGCCAGTCCAACTCTCTAACTTCTAACATATTGTTATACCTATTAACAAGTTTGTTTTCTAATGACGTTCCAGAGAGAATAATAAAGGAATGAAAGTGCTAATCTTTGGTGTGCCTTATTGCTGACAGCATCCGGATGCTATATCCAGTTTTCGTTTATTAGTGTATTTTTTGGTTTTGGTGAATACAAATATTTAACAATATTAACAGGCTAATGATGATCCAGAAGGAAGAATATTAGAAAATTTATTTATTTATTTATTTATTTATTTTACATTTGTTAACCGGGCTGGTCTAACTGGATACATATCCGTTTTCAGTAGAGGCCCGAGGAGAAAAGCTCCAATACACAATAGAAGTACATATTTAAATTGCAAGATTCAAAGTATTGTTACAACAAGAGAATACAGCTTACATATGCAGGAATGAAAATTTACATAGATGTTATATAAGACTAAAGGACAGACAGGAAATTATACACAGAACATTGATTTCATTAAAGATACTGAAAAATAGACTGAAATCAGAGATTTTCCTTATTACTAAAAGGAAAGAGAAATTTTAGAGATCTGCAATTAGGGAAATGGGCTAGGAAGTGGACCTAGAAGTAAAGAGATATGTAGTTAGTCAGGTTCTCGACATGGGCATGTCCATTGTGTGGAGAGATATTCTTTAAGGTTAGCTTTGAAATGATAGAGCGAAGAAGTAAGTCTAAGGTTGTTTGGCAGGGAGTTCCACTGCTTGCCAATGGAATTTGCATAAAGGGCATCCCCACCTGAGTTTTTTGCTTTAATGGTTAGGATCTGGATGCTGTTTGATGATCGGAGACTATTGAGGTTAGTATATGGAGTTAGAATTTTGCACAGTGAGGGAGTTCTATCAGGATGGTTGATAATTTTATAAGCTTCAAGAGTTGGCTAAGTTTGAGGAGATTTGGCAGTTCCAACCAGCCAAGTCTTCGCAGATTAAGGCAATGATGGGTTCGATAAGGGGAACCTGTAATAAATCTGGCAATGTGGTTATAGGCAAGAGAGAGCATGTTAAGTTCACGTTTATTGAGAAAAGAGAGGATCAGGGAAGCATAGAGGAGGGAAGAGAGGAGATGGGTACGAGCAATAGTTAATTTGGTAGTGGGAGTTAGGAAGTTTTTAATTCTATACATAGATCCTAGTTTTTTGTTAACAGACTTTACTGTTTGGGTAATGTGTATGTCAAATTTGAGCTTATGATCAATAGTGACACCTAGCAGTTTGGTACTGGTGACAGGGGTTATGAGGGTCCCATTAGTGGATTTAATATGAAAGGTTGTGTTGTTAGTGTTTGGGAGTTCTTTACCTAGAGGTGAGAAGACGTTGGGGAAGAAAAGGAATAGTTTGGTTTTAGATGGGTTAAGTAGAAGTTTTAAGTCAGTGAACCATTTTTCAACTAGTGCAAAACAATGTTGTGTGGTCATTTGGAGATTCGAGAGGGAGACGTTGGAGCAGATTAAGGTGGAGTCGTCGTATTGTATACAGGTGGATTTAGGGATGATTGATTGAAGGTCATTTATGAAGATGGAAAACAGAAGTGGACCCAGTATTGAGCCCTGAGGAACGCCTATGGTATTCGGGAGCAGTCCCAATATTCTGTTTTGCCATAGGACAGCTTGTTGCCTACCAGTGAGGTAGGAATTGAACCAGTTTAGTGCTGGAGTGTCCAGACGTAGGGTTTCAAGGATGTTGAGAAGGAATTGATGATTGACCATATCGAATGCTTTTGATAGGTCCAGAAAGAGGGCAGATGATATGAGTTTGTTATTGCGATTGTTGTTGATTGAGTCAATAAAGGAAAGGAGGGCAGTAGTTGTACTATGGTGCGGACGAAAACCATGCTGGGCATTGGACAAGAGATTATTAGAGGTCAGATAGTGAAGAAGTTGTTTGTGGATGCATCTTTCCATGATTTTCGCTATGGGGACAGGATGGCTATTGGTCTATAATTTGACATTTCCAGGGAGGTACCTCCTTTGTGAAGTGGAATGATATAGGAAGTCTTCCAGATTGAGGGAATGTTCATCTCAGTTATAGATCTGTTTATTAGGATTGATATGGGGTAGGCTATTTCATCAGATGCAATTTGTAAGAATTCCAGAGGAAGGTGGTCAGCCGCTAGGGTAGTTGGTTTGAGTTTTTTAGGAGGAGCGTACATAGGAGGAAGAGACTGGCTTTAAATTAAAGGGGTAGGGTTGTCACGCCGCAGTTTAGCAGCAGGTGGGGAAGTGGAGGTAAGGTGACTGGCTAAGGTTTGGATAGTCTCAGTGAAGAAGGAGTTAAAGGTGTTGGCTACTTCTTCTTGGCCTTTCTCTAAGAGTTTCTCAGGGGTTGGGGTGGAAGTTTTGCCTGGGTGCAGAAGGTTGTTAAAACCTGCCCAGAATTTCTTTGGGTTGTTCTGGTGTTTTTGCTGGAGGCTGCAGAAGTATTGTTTTTTGTCTTGGGTTATGGCAGTTTTCGTGGCATTTCTTAGTTGTTGAAATTTACAACGGTCTTGGGGGGTTTTTGTGGCTCTCCATTTTTCCCAGGCTTGGTCGCGAAGTTTGATTTTGGATTTAGTATCAGTAGTGAGCCAAGGTGCTATGCGAGTTTTGGTTCTAATTTGTCTATGTGGAGCATGTGAGTCAAGTATCTTAAGGAACGTGTCATTGAAGTGGGACACACTCTCTTCTAGTGGAAGAGTCTTTAATATGGTCCAGTTGCAGAATTTCAGGTCAGCAAGAAATAATTGAGGGACAAATTTTTTTTTGTTTCTGATTAATCTATATAGGGGGGTGTTAGAAGTTGGGCATTTATGTTTAATGATATAAGTTATTAGGTGATCGCTGAGGTCACAGGGAAGGGTGCCAGTGGTGTAGTTATTAGAGTCTCTATTAGTAAGGATCCAGTCAATTATACTTTCTTTTTGAAGTGAGTTGCCTATTCTGGTTGGGGATAGGATATTTTGGGAGAAACCATATAGGTTAATAGGTTGTGGAGTTATATGGGTAGAATAGAGAGACCAGTCAATGTTGACGTCTCCAAGAACTATGGTTTCTTGTGGGTAGTTGATGGCTAGCCAGCTCAGGGATTGCTCCAGGTTTTCTGTGTTCTTCCCTGGCGGGATATAGGTTACAATAAGGTTGATGCTTTTGAGTGTTTAGGCAGATCTGTAGGGCTATAATTTCTAGGTTTGAGATCATAGGAGGTTGTACTTGGTTCTTAAGGATGTTTAGTTTATTTTTAAACATAATAGCTATTCCTCCACCTTTTTCTTTGTACGATCAGCCCTGAGAATATTGTACCCGGGTGGGAGGATCTCTTCATTCTTAGTAGAGGGTTTTAGCCATGTTTCGTTAGACACATGATGTCAGGGAATGACTAGCTATGATGGCGTGAAGGTTGTGAATTTTGTTGTTAATGCTTCTTAGGTTCAGGTGTAATATTAGAAAGGAGTCAGTAGGTTTTCGGGTTAAATTATAGGGATTAGAGATTGGCATAGTGGTGGGACCTGGGTTTGGGTGAATATCTCCATCGATATTCATACAGTTTTTCAAGTAAACTAAAAGTCTTTGTAGTTTAAATAGTATTTTGAGATTAGTTTTGTTATGTGGGATTTTAGGGTGTTGAAGTGTCGGGTGGACTATTTTGGGGGATATATTTTTGGCCTGGTAGATTGAGGGTGTTATATAACTGTCATGGAGATTAAACTGGGAGTTGGTGTGGCACTTAGGGAAAGGAATGCCTATAAGAGTTTGGTTTTCATATATTGTTAGGATATAGGTGGTGATGAGAAGTAAAATTATGATGGGGGTAATAGTATAAGTGAAATTTGCCATACTGAAGTAGGGAAGTGGGTAACGAGTGGGGAAGAGACTTTGTGTTGGGTTTGTTAGAGGGTTGGGCCTTGGGGTGGGAGGAGTTATGGAGTTTGACAAGGGAGCCTTGGATTTGTTAAGTGGGAAAGTGGGAGGGACTATTTGTAGCTATAAAAGTAGGGATGCTGGGGGCGGGTGGGATAAGGGGGCAGGGAGGGGAGCGGAGCGGAGCCCGAGCGAAGCGAGCGGGGCCTACACCGCCAGGAGACTTTACAGGGTTTTAAAGGTAACAGTTCCAGTAGTATAATTCAACACAATGGAGTTACTAGTGCTGAATTTATAAAGATACAATTTTTTACAGGCTTTGTATTGTTAAAGTCCTCAAGATAGAGTGTCAGGTTCTTGACAAGGACAGTATAGTTCTCTCTGAATAGGGTACTAATGTTTTGTATTTACCCTGATTTTTAAGAAGAGTTGAGGCTTCTGGTTTAGTTTTCTTTTATGGTCCTGATGGGCCGCTGTTAGGTCTTGGGAACCACAGGAAGCTAGGCAAGGGAGGGGGCTACCTGTGATACAAGTGAGGGAGAGAGATATGAGTATTAGTGTTAATAAAGGTTGAAAAATAGTACTAGCAGGCTACAACAGCTATCCTTTTTAGACACAAACACACTCAAATGTCTTCATAATCCATAAAGTATGCAGTTAAAGAGAAACATTCAAATACTATGAGATGGTATCTAATGACTTCAGCTTTGTTAAATAGACAGCAGATACTGAAATTATAACTTTAAATGAGTTCAGCTCTAGGTCGCTAATGCATTATGCTTAAAAGATGCCTAGAGTTAGTCAGGAACATGTGCAGGCCTTTGCATAGTCTTTAAAACACATTCTTGTACATAAAATAGCATCCAGTTACTTTAAATGATTACAGAATTAGGTCGCATATGGTTTATGATACAAAGACATTAAATGTAAGTCAGTAACATTTGCGAGCATTTACATAAGCAGTAAAACACATTCAGTTCCTTTAAAATAGATTCAGTTGCCTTCGATACTTAGAATAGCGTTCACATACACCGCCAGGAGACTTTACAGGGTTTTAAAGGTAACAGTTCCAGTAGTATAATTCAACACAATGGAGTTACTAGTGCTGAATTTATAAAGATACAATTTTTACAGGCTTTGTATTGTTAAAGTCCTCAAGATAGAGTGTCAGGTTCTTGACAAGGACAGTATAGTTCTCTCTGAATAGGGTACTAATGTTTTGTATTTACCCTGATTTTTAAGAAGAGTTGAGGCTTCTGGTTTAGTTTTCTTTTATGGTCCTGATGGGCGCTGTTAGGTCTTGGGAACCACAGGAAGCTAGGCAAGGGAGGGGCTACCTGTGATACAAGTGAGGGAGAGAGATATGAGTATTAGTGTTAATAAAGGTTGAAAAATAGTACTAGCAGGCTACAACAGCTATCCTTTTTAGACACAAACACACTCAAATGTCTTCATAATCCATAAAGTATGCAGTTAAAGAGAAACATTCAAATACTATGAGATGGTATCTAATGACTTCAGCTTTGTTAAATAGACAGCAGATACTGAAATTATAACTTTAAATGAGTTCAGCTCTAGGTCGCTAATGCATTATGCTTAAAAGATGCCTAGAGTTAGTCAGGAACATGTGCAGGCCTTTGCATAGTCTTTAAAACACATTCTTGTACATAAAATAGCATCCAGTTACTTTAAATGATTACAGAATTAGGTCGCATATGGTTTATGATACAAAGACATTAAATGTAAGTCAGTAACATTTGCGAGCATTTACATAAGCAGTAAAACACATTCAGTTCCTTTAAAATAGATTCAGTTGCCTTCAGATACTTAGAATAGCGTTCACATACACCGCCAGGAGACTTTACAGGGTTTTAAAGGTAACAGTTCCAGTAGTATAATTCAACACAATGGAGTTACTAGTGCTGAATTTATAAAGATACAATTTTTACAGGCTCTGTATTGTTAAAGTCCTCAAGATAGAGTGTCAGGTTCTTGACAAGGACAGTATAGTTCTCTCTGAATAGGGTACTAATGTTTTGTATTTACCCTGATTTTTAAGAAGAGTTGAGGCTTCTGGTTTAGTTTTCTTTTATGGTCCTGATGCGGCGCTGGTAGGTCTTGGGAACCACAGGAAGCTAGGCAAGGGAGGGGCTACCTGTGATACAAGTGAGGGAGAGAGATATGAGTATTAGTGTTAATAAAGGTTGAAAAATAGTACTAGCAGGCTACAACAGCTATCCTTTTAGACACAAACTCACTCAAATGTCTTCATAATCCATAAAGTATGCAGTTAAAGAGAAACATTCAAATACTATGAGATGGTATCTAATGACTTCAGCTTTGTTAAATAGACAGCAGATACTGAAATTATAACTTTAAATGAGTTCAGCTCTAGGTCGCTAATGCATTATGCTTAAAAGATGCCTAGAGTTAGTCAGAACATGTGCAGGCCTTTGCATAGTCTTTAAAACACATTCTTGTACATAAAATAGCATCCAGTTACTTTAAATGATTACAGAATTAGGTCGCATATGGTTTATGATACAAAGACATTAAATGTAAGTCAGTAACATTTGAGCATTTACATAAGCAGTAAAACACATTCAGTTCCTTTAAAATAGATTCAGTTGCCTTCGTATACTTAGAATAGCGTTCACATACACCGCCAGGAGACTTTACAGGGTTTTAAAGGTAACAGTTCCAGTAGTATAATTCAACACAATGGAGTTACTAGTGCTGAATTTATAAAGATACAATTTTTACAGGCTTTGTATTGTTAAAGTCCTCAAGATAGAGTGTCAGGTTCTTGACAAGGACAGTATAGTTCTCTCTGAATAGGGTACTAATGTTTTGTATTTACCCTGATTTTTAAGAAGAGTTGAGGCTTCTGGTTTAGTTTTCTTTTATGGTCCTGATGGGCCGCTGTTAGGTCTTGGGAACCACAGGAAGCTAGGCAAGGGAGGGGGCTACCCTGATTTTTAAGAAGAGTTGAGGCTTCTGGTTTAGTTTTCTTTTATGGTCCTGATGGGCCGCTGTTAGGTCTTGGGAACCACAGGAAGCTAGGCAAGGGAGGGGGCTACCTCAATGTCTGAATCTCTTATTATAATATTGTCCTGCACCCTGGACTTGTTTGTAGTCCGTTCTTTGTCCCTCATCTGAGTTGTAACCGTTATTTCCCCCAATCCAATTCCGTTTCTGACCTTGCCGTTGATGGTGTTGCTCCCCCTGGTCTTGAAAAATCTGACGATACACCTCTGGCCTTTGTGGTTGAGGTAAATCTGGGAACTCTTCATTGTCATCTGTACCATAGTGGCTGGCTCCTGTTGGCAGGTCTTGATGTCGAGAAGGCATTCAACAAAGTAAGCTGGGATTTGGAGTAGGGCAATGGAAGTATTTGCTTTTCCTGATACAATTATGAGGTTAATTTGGAGGATATATGGGAGATGGGAGGCAAAACGTCTGTTAAGTTGTCTGAACAGAGGAAACAGGCAGAGCGTCCTAGTCCCCCTTTGTTATTTGCATTATTTTAGAGTCACTGGCAAAGATAATAAGATATCCAGATATTCAAGGATATAATTGGTACGGTAATTAAGAAAAGTTGGCTTTATTTGCAGATATCATTTTGTGCCTGATATAACCAGAAAAGGATATTACAGTGTTGTAGTATATTCTGAGACAGTTTCAAGTCTTTTTTTGGATATAAAATTAATGAAGACAAAACAAAGGCTATAGTTGTAAGATATGTACCCCCACATGAACTGGTTCAGCAATACCCATATTTATGAGGACACAATAAAATGAAGTATTTAGGAGTATGAGTTAGAAAGAATTGTGTTATGGCAGCTAAGGATATGCAGGAAGAGACTAAACACAAGATAATACAAAAACGAGAAACTGGAAGCTTTTGTTTATGGATATGGATAGCAAGATACAAGCAGTGAAAATGTTTTAGTCCCTTTAAATTTATTTATAGGTCAGACATATTTTTAGCATTTAGAGGGGAAGTTGTGGGCAGTAATTAATAAAGTGTTTTTTTTTTTTAAACATGGAACATTGTTGCCT
This sequence comes from Protopterus annectens, assembly GCF_019279795.1. NCBI lineage: Eukaryota > Metazoa > Chordata > Ceratodontiformes > Protopteridae > Protopterus > Protopterus annectens. The sequence goes on from NC_056741.1 coordinate 1,986,437,363, forward strand.
ATAAGTGATAATTTAATAATCATACATTTATATAACTGAAAACAAACCATAATGACATATTTTAGTTGCAATCCTTATACATAACTTATAATCTATCCAGTCATTATCAGTCAAACATTGCATAACTCATTCAAATCCTGCCTTCTTTTAAACTTCACTCCTACTCCAAAATGTTATTCTGCATGTATAGTTCCCACAATTCCCATTTTTTATATGCACTCTGCTCTTCCTCTTTTCTAAAGATACCATTTTCAGTTGTTTTATCTCTGTTACTATATTCACTACTTTTAGTAGTTGGTTTAGACTTTGATTTCCATTTTCTAGTAATTGCTTTTTTGGCAGCCATCATAATTAGACTCAGCAAGGCTTTACTATGTCTGGGCAATTCCTTGGCAAACCATTGAAAGACATATTAGAGAAGGGGATATTGTGTTGAATACTGAGAATGCTGAGTATAGATGGATTAATTACTTTCAAGCAAAATGACACTGTGAGTTTAAAACCTGTTCTTAAGAGAAGGTCTCTCTTTCCATGAAACAAGCACTCAGTTTATTTTAATTATTCTTTTGTTGCTGTGCTTCTATTGGTTTGAATTTGTTCATGTGGCGTGTATATGAAAATGTGTTTTAGTATGATTTCAAGCACCGAAGAAGAGTTTTATCTCAAAAACTTTGCTATTAAACTCATTTTACATCACTTTGTGAGTTCCTTTCACTTTTTAATTTTGGACTGTTTTGTCTGGAACTCTATACTGGGGTTTACCATTTCTTTTCTTCGTTTTTTTTTACCATAGAAATGACTAAAGTGTGATTTTTGTTTTTGTATTATCTTGACTCTGGGTTTATGTGAAATTGGTAGATTATAATCACTATACAACCCCAGTTACACATTTTTAATTAATTAATTTAAAATAATTTAAATAAATAGACTATTTCATGTGGTGCAAGGGAAAATCTGATGTGCTATTAAGAGAAGCCTTTCAAAAGCTCGTGCACAGAACAAGTAAAATTACCTATAAAACTAAAATAATTAAATGAAGCAATGGATGTGTAGAAGTCAAAATGTTAGTGAAATAAAAAGGCAATAACAATAAATAAACTGACAATGCATTGCAGTAGTAATGGTTATGAAGAAGACAGCCATGGAAATGAATTACAAGAACCACCAGGCTCAGAGAAATGCTTCTGCAATAAAGAACATGTGCCTGCAAACATGAGATGTAGCATTAACCTGCTTTTAATAAACTGCACAGAATATGTACTAGAAGAGGGCATTTTTAAGAAAGGTAACAGAATAAAAAAGGGTGATGTGTTTCTTCAACATGAATTTAAGTGGAACAGGGTTAGTCACATTCTGATTTTGTCAAGTAGCAGGCAATGTTTTGAACAAGACTATGCAACTGTGTGTGTGTGTGGGGGGGGGGGGGTAAGGTAGTCTCCTGTAAGTCTGCATAATTTCAGAGTTAGTAATGTGGTGGTTTGGGATGCAAGAGAGCATCTTTAATTGTGAAAGTTAGTGTTGTCCATTTTCAACTGTATTCAGATATTATCAGTGAGATTTATCAGTTCATAGAGTTACTCTGAATCCATAAAAATAGTTTTCTCAAAGTAATTTTCATTCTGTAGAACAGAAATTTGACCATGAAATAGTTTGTTGACATGATACTATTAAAGTGACAAGAGCTGATGCAGTGAAGTCTAGAAATGTAGCAGTTGCAGAGACAGTAACCATTTGAAATGGCAGGACCTGCTAGAGTGAGTCACTAAAAATGGAGACTGAACAGCTGAAAGAACAAACTTTTATATACCAAGTCTTGAGATGCCATTTCTCGGAATATTCCCTTTTTTCAGAGGTTTGTTTTTCTCAGAGTTGGTATATATAATTGGGGGGGGGGGCTGTGGGGCTTGCCTCCCTACAAAAAAAAAGTGTGAAAAAGAACAATTTTTTGAAATTCACTCTTCTTCTGTGCTTGTGGTCTATTTTTCGGCTTTTTGGTACTTCAGGTGCCAACATTTTGATAGGGAGCCCACTGAGACAACAGTACCAGTCAGACTGATGACAAAAAACTCTCAGAATTAGTAAACAGAATGTTGAATATTTCAACAAGCAAGACTTGTTGGGGAGTAATATTTTGTTTGAAGGTAAAACTGTCTTTCGACCTTTCCCGGTTAGGGGTCCCACAGTGAAACTCCAGTCCGCTAATGATTGGCAGTGAGTTTTTATGGTGCCGAGTTGCCAGCCCGACGCCCAACCTTCAAAGAAGACACATCCACTTGCACCTACCTGCATGTCTTTAAATTCACTCAGCCGCAGGGAGGATATGCAGACTCCACACAGAAGGCACTCCAGCGGAGAATTGAACCAGAGAATCTATTGCTGTAAGGCGACAATGCTAACCACTGCACTACAGTGGCTACTTTTGAAGTACTGACATTAAGAGCACTGATCAGAGAAATCTGTGCACATTACCTCATGATGTATACTGGGTAGAGCCATTGTGAATATGAAAATAAGTTCAGTATGCCATTTTAAACCGTAACTCTTAATGAAGTAAATTCTTGTAATATTTTGTATCATTTTTTGATCACAGGAAGTGATAAGTTCTGGAACATACACATAGTAACTAGCTTAAAGGAAATTTTGCAAACTGTTATTATAGTGTGTTGAAGTACTCCGCTCCTGTCCATGACAGACTTGAACTTGACTATAAAAGATCTACTTATACCTAGTTGCTGAGGACTAAGCTAATGAAAAATTTTCACTTTTATATCATTAAGCTTTGTTTGTCCTTAAAAAAAATTCATGAAGAATTTGGAAATGGATTCTTGTAATCATTGTTCAGTGTTCTAAAATTCAGGTATGCCCAACATTGTTAAAATATAGCTACAAGACTGAATTTCAAGCATCAGTACTTTCCTCTGTAGTGTATTCAGTTTATTTTCAAGTGAGTGGATTGTTTACACTAGAGGAGAGTTATGCTTTATCACACAGAAGCTGTCCTACCAGACCAAAGTTCTAGAACATAGATCTGTTTATCTTGTTCAAAATTTGTAATTTTGATTAGTTCAAGTTCTATGGTTAATAGTTTCATAGGTTCTTACCAACCTTATGGCCAAGAAGATAATCGAAAAAGATCAGCCATATCACCCAATATTGGTGGGATTATAATAGTGTCCCCCTGTTAAATATATTTTCTCCACATACCCCAGATGAAAAGTTATTATCACCCATCCAGTCTAATTTTAAAGGTTGCCAGGGAAGGACTCCGGTTGATATGTAGGAAGAGCCTACTCCAGAAATGGGAGCTATAGTCAGTTAGGTGCCTATTGTGCCAGATGGTATTGTTAATATGGAGGCAGACGTTTAGGCTTCGAGAGCAGGTATTTGTTTTTACACTCATTATTTTGGTGAAGGAATTCAGAGTGTGTGGCCATTCATAGCATGGAAGAGCAAATAGAGTTTACCCCTTAGGAGTTTATATGAGATTGAGTAAAATGACAGAGCTTTTACTCTATCAGAGTAGATAAGGATACTAAGGCATGACATCTTTTTAGGTGAGAAAACGATGAGGCCTCTCAAGTTGGAATAGGTACTTAGGTTTTCTTCATGATGCAGAGTGACTGAGCCCTGACTGTGACCCTAGCAACTGGGGTTTGATTATCAGCCCTAGCACTGGAGGAGACAGGCAGGGAGAAGAGGGGAATGAAGAGATGTGGCCGGTTCACCTCTCCTCAGGTTTGGGAGGGATGTGCACACTCAGAGGCATATTGTGTGGTGCACCTCCCTGATGGAGACTCGAGAGACCACTGCTTGTGCTTTAGGGGGATGAGTAGAGCTGAATGGGAGAGCACCCCTTTGTGAACATGAGTGGATGTCATCTGCCATTAGTCCATTGCACACCCCTCCCTGGAGCTTCACTTTGTGTGCATGCTTGTTAGGACATGAAACAAAAAACTCCTCTAACCACCTGGATAGCTGTCTGAATGATAAGCACTCCTAGTTGACCTTCATCTCAGTGACAGGGAATTAGAGTTGTTATAGTACAGTTTTTTATCTTCATTTATTTGATTTTTAGTATGGTTGTGGAGCATTCCAATATTTTTAAGATATTGTGGTGTTTTATATTTTTGGCATTCTTTCCACGCACTTTCTCTATCCTTCTTTAGCATTCCACTCTTTTTGGATAGCCAAATTGGATTATTTGTTTGTCTCATCCTTCTAGTGAATATAAGGCTATTTAGGATGTTTAGGAATGTTGTATGGGATTCATTTACAACATCTAAGAAGAGGATTTTTAGGATGTTCCAGTTAATAGTTGATAAGGTAGTAATGAATATGTCTGGGTTAAACTTGGACAGGTTGCTTGTTGTTTTGTAAATCTGCTATTTAAATGGATGTGTGAGATGTCTGGTTTTATAGCTTGGGAGATGGCCACTGAGAGAATAGGGTCTGATACTACGATCTTGTCTAATAAGGAATTTGATGCCTAGCTATAATAAGTAGGGCTGTTAATTAGCTGTAAGAAGTTGTATAAGTTTATACTAGATGTAGGGGAGTTAGAGGTTATGTCCAACCAATTTATATGGATATAACCTAGTAACATTTTTTTCATGTGGAATTGTTATGGATATCCAATGTAGAATATCTTCCTGTGTAGCTGTATTGTCGCCAGGAGAGATGTAAAGGACAGTAATACATATTTGTATGTCCTTCTTTATTTTTCAGGTAAGTAATAAGAAGCTCTGCTAAACTGTATTTTGGTATTGGCTTGTTGTAGGAGAAAATGTGGTAGTTTAGGGGAAATATTAGAGCAATACCACCACCTTTCCTCTTTATATGGACGTTACAGATGAGGGGTGTAATTTTGGAATTGTTTATGCTAGGTTTAAGCGAAGTTTGTTTTACCAAAAATGTCAGGCTTGTGTTGGGTAATCCAGGCATGTAGTTTAGTAGTTTTGTTTCTTATGCTTCTGATATTTGTAGCGGCAAAAGTTAGATTACCAAGGTGAGGTAGACCATCATGTAGTAAGAGTAGTGTGTGGAAGGGAACTGTCCTAATGATGGTTGTGACTGGAGGGGAAGGTAAGGTTAATTCCTCCTAGGAGGATTTCAATATATTGGAGTATTAATTCTTGCCTGTTTTTGGAGAGTATTTTTCCACTTAATTTTATGTTTATTTAAGTTGAAATGGAATTAATCAGTCTATTTGGGGTAAAGGTGATGGGCATCATTAAAGAAATTTCGTGCAATATGTGGAGACCTTAGAGAGTAAGTATGAATTGGTGGTTGAGACAGAGTTGGAGAGATGTTCAGAGCTATTATTGAGTCATGGTAGGATGAGAGATGGCTCAGTAGAAGGAAGAGAATAGAGAAGAGCAAGTTGATTAAGTAAAGTGATCTATATTTTATTGATGGCAGGTAGTGGGGAAGTAGGAATCGAGAAGGAAACAGAAGTTGCAAGGCTTTAGGTTATTAAATGGTGATGGAGTCTGAAAGCTGGCAGAAGGTAGGTAGCAAGAAAGTATTTTCTAATGAAGGAGGAGAGTTGGGTTTTCCTGGCTGAAAGGATAGTGTATGAGGATTAATTATGATAAGAAGTAGCGAAGGCCTATTAGGGTAAAGTAGAGTTTGAAATGTAGAATAATGGATAGGTACTGTTGGGTAGGAGTCTAAGCATGAATGAATATACTGCAAAACAGTATGGGAGGGAGGTTTGTGGGAATGATGCTAAATGTTAGATGGAAGTTGGGAAATAGGAAAATAGCAAGAGAATTGTTTGTATGACATAAGTAAAGTTGTTTGGGGAGGGTTAGGGAATGGGTGTCACAGGTGAAATGTGTATGTGGGAAGTATAATGCTAGAGTAAGAGGGGTGGGTGGGAATTGGGAATAGGGGAGAAATGACAAGTGTAGCTGGCTTCCCACCCTCAGGTCAGTTATTAGAGAGAGCAATTGGTTTATAGATGATCCACAGTATAAAACAGCACAACACACCTCCTAGTAGGATGAACAAACTCTTACAAACCAAACGTAAATATGCTGAATAAAATCCAGTACGGAGTTTGAAACACAGACAGTCTTTATTAAAATGAAAACAAATAGGTGAATGCTTTCATGGGTGAAATCCCTGCTTCATCAGACCTTAATACAGCATTTTTTTCTAAGTGTATCTTATATAAACCTTTTAAAACTGCAAAACCCAATGACAATGAGTAAAATACATTGCATCATTCAATTGCTTAACTTCTTAATTTCTTAAAAGGGTCATGGTGATCTACACTTCTTAAAAAGGTAACATCATCCCAAAAAGGGAGAAAAAATATGTATGTACCAACACCCAAGCAAGGGCTCAAACCCTGGACCCTCAGATTGAGAATCTAATACTCTACCAACTGAGCTACCTCATACTACAGCAATAAGAACAACATATTTACATATGCAGAAAAATAATCTGTATAAAACATTAATTTGTATGTCGCTATCCATGTAAAAAGGTGTGTGTGATGTAAATGTGTGGATCTTAAAACATTGATGTATGCACACATTTCTATTTTTGTTTAAATAATGGCCTACCTTTTAAAATGGGCTTGAGTGGCAAATGTCCATTCAGACTCATTTGGCCATCCGCCCTGAGTCTAATAATCCATTTTATTTCTTGAGATTCTGTATAATTGGACAGATCTCCCTTGCGTTCACTGTCCTTGATCTTTTCTTTGACCATAACACTAAACTGATGCTCAGAAGAGCTGTTAGCTATATGTTTAGCTAGTGCATTATTCACATTATGTGTAGTAATACCGTAAAGATGTTCTCTGATACAATCTTTATATTGATGACACCAGAAGTTTTCTGTCAGATCTCTATGAGTTCATCTCCTCATGTAATAAGGTTAACAGCATTTAGTTTGTTACAATGGATGTGTGTTCACTATTCACTAAAACTCCCAATGAGCAGGCTCATGGCTCTGAGGGAATATCTTGTTATGCATAGTGAATGTTAAGAAGATGATTTAGAAATTATTACCACCTTCATGTCTGTGGTATTAACCAATAATATGTTTGTGTTTAATGGGAGGTATTACCTTCAGCTTGATGGCGTAGCTATGGGCACTGCTTCTGCCAATAGCTACGCCAACATATTTATGGCAACTTGGGAAACCAAACATATATTAAACAATGAGTTATATAGCAAGTTTATTCCATTCTACTGTTGTTTTGTAGATGACATCGTTTTTGTGCATGGGCTGGAGATGCTGATTTCTTTCAACAGTTTTGTGAGTATATTCAAAATATTGATGTATTTTTGAAGTTTGACATAAAACACAATCCACACAGGATAGATTTTTTGGATGTTAGATTTAATAAGGATGAACTGGATAATGCTACCACTGGAATTTTTAGGAAGCCTTGTACATGCAATAAGTTGCTTCACCGTAATAGTATGCACCCTCCCCATGTGTTTCCCAATGTAGTGAGAGGGCAAGCCATTCGAGCATCCAGGCTTAATGCCACAGATAAAAAAATTTGAGGACGAATTAAAGGAGCTCAGCCACAGATTTACATCTAGAGGTTATAAACAATCATACATCAGTCCTATTTTGGAAATGTAAAACATGATAGAGATGAAAAGTTTTGTCCTTTTTACTCTAGTAATAGGTATGAGGTATCCAATAGGAAGTCCACTAAATTGGAGAAACAGCATTTGAAGTACTCCATTCATTATGTCAATGATAATAAATATATTAGAGAGATTATCAGTAGACATTGGCAGATTCTCACAACATATAGTAGGATTAGTAATATAGCAGGTATGCGGCCACACTTTAGATATAAGAACAAAAAAAATATTAAGAGAATGTTATGTGATAGTAGGAACTATGACCAGAAAACTAATAAGATTGGTATTAGTGAATTTTGCACAAAGCCTTGTAAAACTTTTAGTTACTGTTTATATATGAATAATAATGCACATTTTGTCCACCCAGTTACTGCTAAGCAGTTTAAATTTTATGTGCATGCATATTGTAACAGCATTAATATAGTATATTTAGCTCAGTGCAAAGTTTGCCAAGTCTTCTATGTTGGAAAGAACAATAGAAGACTGAAAGATCATATCAGATAACATCTTTACGGTATTACTACGCATAATGTGAATAATGCACTAGCTAAACATATAGCTAACAGCTCTTCTGAGCATCAGGTTAGTTTTATGGTCATAGATCAAGGACAGTGAATGCAAGGGAGTTCTGTCCAATTATACAGAAGCTCAAGAAATAAAATGGATTATTAGACTCAGGGCAGATGGCAAAATGGGTTTGAATGGACATTTGCCACTCAAGCCTATTTTAAAAGTTAGGCCATTATTTAGATTGCAATGCATTTTTGCAGCAGTAAGATGAAATAATGTTTGAGTATGCAGGAAACTTGAAGAAATGTAGGCTAAGAATGAGCTTTGTGTATGGTAGACTCCACCTCAGCATAAGAGAGGAACTGTTGCTGATAATGAGCTTCAAGGGCTGTGGACACCATCTTGCCTTAAAATAAGGAGAAGATGAGGGAGGGAGTTAATCATAGGAAACACCTTTAGAAGAACAAGTAGGATGATAGGGCAGAACAAGGTGGAAAGTGAAAAATGGGGGTGAGTATAAATGTAACAGGGAAGGGTATGCAAGAAGGAAAGAAATGGAGGTTGGAAGGTTTTATAAGCCATTCTGACCCTAACATGATAGACATTACAAGCATCAGAGAGACTTGGAGAGTGGAAAAGAGGGGCAAAGATATAGTAGTTATAAGCTACTATATCATCAGGAGTACTAGTAATGGCTCTGGAAGCTTTAACAGCCACTGAAACATGGCATCATAACTCACAGCTTATACTCAGCCCAAAAAAAGACCAAACTACTTTTTTCCCTAAATCCCTCTCTCATGAAAAAAGCTAAGTTCAAAGTCTTCTCTCTTGATAATACGACCATTGAAGTCCCTTCTCATAGCAAACTACTAGGGGTGCTAGTGGACGATAATCTTACATTCGACCTGCATATACAAAATTGTATAAGAAAAACTTATCAAAAACTAGGTTTGCTTTACAGAGCTAAAAACTTTCTCACCGATGCAACTAAAACTACACTTGCCAAAACCTGTCTCCTCCCCGCTCTTCTTTATGGTGCTCCCATCCATACTGTCCTCCAGGCGTCACAAAAATTAAAACTTGAACAATACTATAACAAAGTTGCTAAATTCATAGCACATACCCCTTTCAGAACACACAACTGTATAGCACTGAAAAGCCTAGATTGGTTAGAACTGACAACTTCACCTAACACATACATTCAACTTCTTACCACCTATAAAATTATCCATCATCCATTTGCCTGTCCAGCACTAAAAAAAAAATTCAACACAACTATATTCCCAGTTGGTTATTGCGATCCAGTGAACAAAAACTCCTGCCTGTCTATAAACCATACAAGTCTACTGGGCATTGTCTGTACTCGCACAAGGTTGCTAAGGCCTGGAACTCCTTACCTGTATCCATCAGGTGTATACAGATAAGGCAGAGAGGAATAAGAAGAACACATTCTAATGGCGGAAAGAAGTAGGAAGGGAAGACAGAGATGCATGTTAATAGCAAGGCAAAGAGGCATGTGACTTAGCAGGTGGGAAAGGCCATGGATGTTGTAAGGTACGGTGTAGATTAAGTGCTAGATTTTGTATTTTGTACACAGCATCCTACTGATCACAAGTTGTTTTTTTTTTTTTTTTTTTTTTTTTGTAATCTACACCTCCCAAGTAGCTGCCAAATAACTGTTTCATTGCAAGGCATATACTTTGCCCTTCTTTGGATAAGAGCCAGTTGTGTTTGGCTTTTTCAAAGACAACCATGAGGACTTTCACTGTCTGGTTTATTCCATCTCCTGACAAATAGGTTCATAGGTGTTTACTAGGCTAATGACCACAAGGGATTTTTTAAGCCTAGCTATGCATCCCAAATCTCTGAAAGTTCTGATACCCTTAATAAGTGTAAGCATGGGCCTGGGAGATTAACCATTTACAGGTTACCTGTTTGCATTAGAGACATAGGTGCCAAACCAGGGATGAATTTCCAGTTTCCCATCCAATTGTTCAAGTTGCACTTGAATTGGGTTAGGGAGGATGATGAACATGCCCATGTAGATGAGAACCTGATATGCTGTCCTTGTGCATATGTGCTTGCATACTACATAAACGCAGCCTGGCAGATGAAGATAAATATGTATGATACCCTGCATGTTGTACATCTGTCTTTTAGTGGGTCCCAGTACTGCAGGGAATTGTACCTCCTCCCTGTTGTCAGGGTAGATGTAGGGTAGAATAGTAACAATGTCCTAAGGAACATCCTTTATCCATATAACAACTACAGTAATGGTAGTTTGAGTGCAGTTATTTGAACTAGTTGAATCTACCTTCCCTTGCCCCTGTTCAGCAACCAGTCTTGGAATTCTAGCTTTCCTAGTGAGGAAATGAGGAAAAACTGAGGGTGCTGCCTTGAAGAGTGCCAGAGCCCCTTCCCCATGAAGTTGACTAAAGCAACAGGAATTTACTTATACAATAATTGCTGAACTGATCCAAGAAAAAAGACGTAGTTAAACTATTAATGGAAGGTTGCAGAAAAGTGGGAGGAATATACGAAAAGTAAGAATCTTCTGAACATTCGTTGTCAAGAACCAAAGTAGACAGAAATCTGGAAGTCAATTTGGGAGCGTCCATGAACAGCTGCTCAAAGTTGTTACTAGTTTTAATTTTAGGGGTACAATCTTGTAACAATAAATGATCTTTATTCAAGATGAGGTCAGCAGTACTTTTCTTCCACCTTCTTGACCCAAATGTTGTGGCCCTATTCATTTGGTCTCTCTTTTCAAAATGTGCCTTTTATTACATGTGTAAAAATAGTTGGTGCAACACCAACAAGAACATCCCTTTAAAACAGAGTATCTCATAGTTCGCCTACTACTAAGTGCTCAGGTCTTCTAACAACAAATTAGGGGTTACTAAAGCATACTTGTACCATAAAACCTGTAAATAAAATTTTGGAAGAATACAACCTGCCTGCTTGTACTCTTAGACAAAGCTCTTAGGTTCTTCCCCACTTATGTGGTTATGCTTCACTAGTCTAGCCCCCTTCCCACCCACACCACTCTCCATGTCACCTGACAAATACTTTTAATACCTTACTCTGAACCTGAGCAACTCCCCTCCTTGGCAGCATCACTCAAATTAACATATATACTCCCATGCTCCTCTCCTGCTACTTACTAATACCCTGTTTTCCAAACATAATCACTTCCTCCCTCCTACAATCACTTCAGAAGACTCTCTGCTAAGTTAACAAAATGCATATACACTCAAAAGAGTCATATACCTTCTCTTTGGAGAATAATTTGCCTGATTTTAACTATGACCCAATAAAACAACAAAGAAGCAGATCACCAGAATTTTGGTAAAATCAAGAACTCTTAAAACTATGCCTACAAATATGTCAGGCAGATTAGGGTTAAGTTCTCTGGTCAACATAATTGTTGGTTTAGTTTGAATAATTTTAATTACACTTTCACTACTATGCTGTATTTTACTCAGGCTAAATCTCTGATGCACAGTCATTAACATACATTCTTCACAGTCCTTCATCACTTTATAGTAAAATAGCTGTTATAATAAACAGATCAAACCCTATAATATCATCCCTGCATAATATCCTGTGGTATCGCTCTCCACGAATGACAAATGAACATCAGGATGTACAAACATTTCTTCACCCTCCCAAGAAATGGTATAGGTAGCATACTGTTTTCTACCATTCTGTATGTGACAAATCTTTGTAGCTTGGGACAGCAACCTGAACCCAGGACCAATATCATTAACAAATCATTACAGTTCTAACATAACCATCCTATTTCTACTTCAGGCAACCAGCCCCGATATAATAAAGAACTGAAATTGTATCACCTAAATGCACAAAGCTTGAGAGATAAGACAGATGAAGTAGCAGACTGTGAATCCCAAACCTTTGCCAGACTTGCTTGTTATTTCTGATACCTAATTAAAATACCCAACTTGACCAGCAACCTTTCTTAACAACAACAACAATGACAACTACAACAACATACAGCTAAATAATAGAGCTGAAACTAAGCCAGGAGGTGCAATATGCTCTTAGCAAAAAAAAAAAAAAAAAAAGTCCAACAAATATCCATCAAACTAGTTGTCCAAAGTACAGTCTAAGTGGCTACTCTCAGTGGTTATAGTAAGCAACCATGTTAAACTGCTTATAGCAGTAATATGCACTTCCAACTAATCTTGCCCAAGAACTTGCAAAACTATTACAAAACAACACTATAAAGTGCAACAGTGTAAACAAAATAATTTTCATCATCATCATCATCAGCCCCCTTATCATGTTTAACTGTTGCCAACTCTCTTGATACAGTGCCACACTCTTGCCTTCTTCAACAGTCATGCCTGACTGTCGCAGATCTTCTTTCACACAATCCATCCACCTCTTTGCTGGACGTCCTCGCTTCCTCTTACCTTCTTTCTGACTGTCACAAATCTTCCTCACCAGATTGCCTTCTGCTTTTTTGCACATTTCCAAACCACCATAATCTATTCTGTTTGATCTTTTCTGCAATTGGAGCTACTTTGGCTTCTGCTCTTATGTCCTTATGTCTTCATTTGTCCCACAATGTGCATCCTACCACCCTTCTCAGGTACTTCATTTCCATCACCTCTAGCTTCTTCAACTGTTCGGCCTTTACTGCCCAGGTTTCTGTACCATACAGTAGTACTGGCTGCACCACTGTCTTGTACACCTTACTTTTCAGCTTCTTTGGCATTCTTCTGTCATAGACTATACCTGATACTCTATGCCAGTTAGCTGCAGCCCTTCTGATTCTAGCTTTGAATTCTTTATTCAGACTTCCCTTCTCCTCAACCACCCCTCCCAGATACTTGAAGCTGGTTACCTGTTCCACTATCTTCCCTTCTATCTCTATCTCTATTCTCAGCTTCTTCTGATTTCCCCAGTTTGCTGCCATTTCTACCGTCTTATCTGCGCTTAGTTTCATCCGATGTGCCTTCAGTTTTGCATTCTGTTTTCCTATCCTTTGCTGAAGTTCTTGCACAGAGTCTGCCTGTAATACCACATCATCTGCATAGAGCAACTTTGTTGCTCTGTCCCCTCTGACCTGTTTGCTATTGTAGTCCATCACAAGTTTGAACAACAGTGGGCTCAGAGCTGAACCCTGGTGTACACCCACTCCCACTGGGAACCCCTCTGTGCGTCTAAACACTCCGTACATGAGTCATTGGGTCCTTGTACATAGCCTGCACTACATGTTTCTAGGACTTCAAACCACTGCAGTACTGCACAGATCAGCTTTCTTGGGACCTTGTCATATGCTTTCTCTAAGTCTAGGAATGCCCAGTTGGACTCTGTCCTCATCTCTAGTCTTTCTCAAAGCCTCACTGCAAACATCGGGTTAATTATGCTGCATCCTGATCTGAATCCAAACTGCTCATCTCCTGTAGATCAGAGTGCAAGTGATGTGTGCTGTATCTTTAAGAAGCATGTCAAGGCTGTATGTGCACGTATAAATTCCTGACATGTGTAATCCCTAGTGCCATTTTGTAAGAGCAGCCAGAGTGTGAGCATGTATGATCACAGTTATTAGTTTGTATATAAGTTACTTAAAGTCAGTAAACTTCTATAGCAATGTGTTTGTATAAAATAAAGCTGCTTGAACAGAACCCACAAAGACTCTTCTATTGTGTCCAAAGTAGAAGAGCGACATGGTGTCAGAACCGGGATCGAAGAGAGCAATATTCAGAGCCATGAGGTGCAGAGATGATAGTGAAGGTAAAACTAAGAGAAATGAGCACAAAAACAGCCAGAAAAGAATAAAAAGGTAATGAGAAGTAGCACAAACTGTTTATTTGATAGAAAAGGCAAAATGGGGCATTACAAGGGCACAAACTCCATTACTGAGCAAGCGGAAGGCACGGAAAGTTTGTTAGCTAAAGAAATGTTTAAAATCAAGGTATTTGATGAAATGATTAACAGTAAAGCAAAATGAGCATGTTTAAAGCAAAATGAGCATGTTTAAAGCAAAACTGGGCATATTCAGAGTAAAATGAGCACAAGAAAAATACATTGGGCATAAGAAGGGCTTAAACGAGCAAAACAAATATAATAAAGGAAAAAAGGGCACATTAAGCAAAAATAAAGCAAGGTGGACGCATGTGTTTTGGCAAAGTGCTGTGCCTGGGCACAACTAAAGTTATTCGAAGTATCTCAAAGTGTGTAAAAAGTGCTTACAGTGTGTGCTTATTACTTTGGATGTATTTTGAAGAGTTTATTGTGCGCAAAGTGCAGCTTTTTCGTCAAATACAGTCAAAGTATTGCCATTTCGAAACGTTTCTTGTGCTGGGTGTGTCTATTCACAAGGTGCCACATTACAGAGTGTTTCTTGCACTGGGAAGAGTTGCCTAGAAAGATAATGCCATTTTGGGGACATTTCAGTGTGCTTTGTACAGTTATTCGCAAAGTGCAATTACTTCAAAATGTTATTGAGTTTTGGGCAAGAGACATCCAGTTTACTTGCACCGTGCAGTTATTTGATATGTTTCTTACACTGATAAGGGATGATTTCTTGCAAAATTATATTCCAGGAGTATTACAATGCCCAAGAGTTTTATTTCATTTGCATCGTAAAGTTGTTTGAGGTGGTTCTTAAAATAATGGTAAATGACTTTAGCATTGCAAAATGATATTCCAAGAGTGTTAAAGTGCCCGAGAAGATTATTTTGCAAAGTCCAATTATTCAAAGGTACTACGAGCTTGTCCATAGCATAATTTGGAAAAGCTCAAAAAGGTATAAATATAGAAGCACAAGAGCATTGGACAAAGGTACAAATACTGGCATAAGTTTCTGGCATATTTACACGTGTGTATGTTTGTGCTTATTTGCAAAATTCCTTCACTGGTATGTGTTGATATGGCCGACGGATTTTGAAAGCCCCTACCACTTCTATTTGATCAAAGTATTGCAGAGAATTGGAGAATATTTGAGCAAGTATGATATTTTTATACAAGTAGCTTATGCAGATAGAGATGCATGCACCAGGGCATTCATTTTGCTAAACCTAGCTGGGTCAGAGGCCATAGAAAGAGAGCATTCATTGTGTATGCACCAGCAGTATATGAAAGAGAAAGTGAAAGCCGTCATATTGTTGTACAGGCTGAATCAAGGGAAGACCCCGAGTGTTTGAAGCGCAAGTTCAGAGAAATGTGTAACCCCCAGACAAATATTACATTCGAGAGGCATTTGTTTTACACGAGAGATCAGAAGCCAGGGGAAACATTTGCAGCTTATATAACTGACCTGAGAAACAAAGCTAAAACGTATGTGTTTGGTGACTTAAAAGATGAGTTGATAAAGGATAGGCTTGTGTGTGGTATGAATAGTGCTGCTGTGAGAAAGATTTTATTTTGTGACAGTGATTTAACATTGAGCAAAGCCATAGAGATTTGTCAAATCCATGAGGTGACAGAAAAATACACAAATATGCTTGCGAATGACAAGAGCATGGTTTCAGTTGACTTTAGAGCAAATGTAGATAGTATGCAACATGTGGCAAACAGAAATAGGCCTAAGCACACAGCAGCCACAACCCTTGCTGGTTCCCCAGTGAAACCACGTAGCTTTCCAGCAAGTTCTAAGAAAGGAGCATGCTCAAGTTCAGTGCAGTACAAACATGAATCAGCAAAACCTAAGTCAAGCTTTATTAACTGTCACAATTGTGCTGCACATCATGAGTCTAAAAGAGAGAAGTGCTTAGCATTTGGTCAGCAATGTCACAAGTGTAAAAAAGTGAACCATTACCAAAAGTTTTGCAAATCAAGTAAGCCTCTCGCAGTTGTAAAGAAAGGTCACACAAAGAAGCAAGTTGATCAAGTAGAGACGAAGCAGTCAGCTTTCTATGTAGATGGTGTATCAGTGCTTGGTGAAAGAGTTGATGCAGTGAATTTATTAGCAAGAAGCGAAGTGTTTTGTACTGTCGGATTAATGGAAAATCCAAAGAGCTTAAAGTAGACACTGGTTCAAAGTGTAATGTTATATTAGCAGACACATTTGCTAAAGTGATAATTAACGAACAACTCAACGTGGCCAGTAGTGCGAGACTTGTTGTTTATGGAGGTGAAGAAATTCAAACCGAAGGTTCACTGATGTTTTCATTTTATTTGGATGAGAACTGTTATAGCTTGTTATTCTATGTAGTCCGAAGACCAGTGCAATCTTTATTTATTTATTTCCAGTTTGATGACTGGGGAAGTCCACTGGGCCAAGCAGAGCCCATTTTCAATGGAGGCCCGGGGAGAAAAGCTCCAAAAGCAGTTAATATAATATAACATAAGTAAAGTATGGAATATACAATATATAAAAGCATAAATATACAATTTAAAATACAAATACAAAATCAGGGAGTATACGTTTAAAGAACACAAATGTTAAAATAAAGATGAAGTCAAAAGTAATACAGATAATATAATTAAAAGTACAAGACATAAAGTGTTTATACAAGTTTAGTGTTTGCTCTAACAATAAGGTTAGTGATCAGAGGTGGTAGTAGATGAGACTGAAGGGAGGTTTGAAAGAGATGACAGTGTAATTAAGGTGAGAAGGGAGCAGGAACAGTCCCAGTTAGAGGTAAGGTAAGAATGGAGGAGAGATTTGAAATTAGAGTGGTTGTGAGTACTGCGGAGGGAGGGGGGGGGGGAGTATTCCATAGTTTAGCTAAAGAGTGTGATAGAAATAATTGACCAGGATGGAGAAGGAGTTTATAGATTTTAAGGAGGTCTTAGTTTTCAGATCTAAGAGTATGACAGGGGAAATAAGGGGTTAAGATACATGAAAGAGAGGAGCAGATGGGGGTTGGAATAAGAGTTTGTGAGCAGTGGTGAGTTGTATGAATTTCTGGTAATTAGGAAGCTCAAGCCAGTTTAGGGAGTGGAGGGAATGGCAGTGATGGGTGGAGTATTTGGACCCTGTAACAAATTTACAGACTTTGTTATAGCAGGCTTCCAGTTTGTTTTTTAGGCTAAGTTGGAGATGAGTAAGTAGAGGGGCATGATACATAAGAGGAGGGAGCAGATAGGAGGAGGCTAGAGTACATCTGGTAGAAGCAGTTAGATAGCGATTTGTCGATACAGCAGACCTAGTTTTTGATTTTTTTATATATTATTTTGGATGTGGATATCGAATTTTAAATGTTCATCAATGGTGACTCCGAGTAGCTTAGTGTGAGGAGGTACAATATTGATTAGAGTGTTACTGTGGCTTTTTATTTTAAAGGAGCTTTTGTCTATGGTGAAATTTCTCAGAGAGAATATCATGATTTTTGTTTGTTAGCATTGAGAGCAAGATAGTTGTTTAGCATCCAGGTTTCGGTATTGGAGATGGCTGTTTAGGTTTTTTGAAGGAGTTCGGAGGGAGAGTTTGCTGTACAGATTATTGTGAATCAGCATACTGGATCAGTGTAGAATTATCTATGGATTTGTGAAAGTTATTAATGAAAATATTGAAAAGTAAGGGGCCAAGAATAGAGCCATGGGGATGCTGGAGGGATTGTTGAGAAAGGATGAAGTAGAATTTTTCCATTTAACAGCTTGTTGTCTATTGGAGAGAGAGCCTGTGAACCAAGCTAAGGAGGAAGGAGAGAAATTGAGGGAGGAAAGTTGAGATAAGAGTAGAGTATGTGAGACAGTGTCAAAGGCTTTGGAGAGATCTAAGTAAAGGATGGATATGATTTTCCCAGAGTCACAAGCATGGTTAATGGTATCAAAGAAGGACAGAAGAGCAGTGGCAGTGCTGTGGCCAGGTCTGAAACCATGTTATGTTGGGGTAAGAAGATGATTGTGTGTTAGGTATGACAAGAGTTGGTGATGAATGCACTTTTCAAGTTTTTTAGAAAGAGGTGAGAGAATAGCTATACGACAGAAGTTAGTGTCTGTGTTATTGCCACCTTTGTGGAGAGGGGTGACAAAAGCTTTCTTCCAGAGTGAGGGGACAGAGGCTTCTTGGATGGACCTCTTGATAAGAATGGAAATGGGGAGGGCAATGCTGTCTGCAGCCATCTTAAGGAAGGATGGAGGCAGATTATCAGGAGCGTAGGAGCAAAGCTTTAGTTTAAGGAGGAGTCTTTTTATGCTGCTGGTGGGGATAGGTTTATAACTGAAAGGTGGGGTGTTAGAGGGAAAAGCAGTGAATGGGGACTATTAGAGAGAGAAGATGTGAAAGTTTGCAGTTAGTTTGGCTGACAGTCGGAAAATGTCTGTGGATTGAAGTTGGTGAGATTACGAGTTTGAATGTATTGATGTTGCATTTGGACAAAGAAGGCACACTGGAGGGCGGAGGCTGGTAGGTAATCACTAAGGGGATCAGGTATAATTCCACTGTTTGAGATTAGATTGGGATGAGTTGCTAAGATCCAATCTAGTGTACTGCCACAGGAGCCATCTTTACTGGGTCAGGTAGAGTAGTTGATGGGGATGTTATGACTGGGGGGGGAATGTAGATGGCAGTTATACATAACAATTGAAGTTTGCTGATTTTTTAGGAAGGCTATGGATAGTTCAGCAGGAGAGAATTTAGGAATGGAGTTAGTGTATGGAATGACTGTTAGAAAAGAGGAGTACGTTATGGCTACCCCTCCTCCTTTCTTATTAGGTCTGTCATTCCGTATGATTTGTTAGTCAGGGGCAAGAATTTCAGTATCTTTGATATGAGGTTTGAGCCAGGTTTCTGAAACAGTTACTATGTCGGGATGGTTATGTGACAGCCAAGTGTGTAAGTTGGTTATTTTATTGCAAATACTTTGGATATTGATTGTAGCTAGGTGGATGGTTTTGGGAGAGGATGATTGTGGTGATGTAGAGAAGCAGATGTTAGTGGAGACAGTGGGACCAGGATTAGGATGGATGTCACCAGAATTGGAGAGAGAGAGACTAGCTGTAAAAGATGGATGATCAGGTTCAATGGGGAGGCTCATTTAGGAGTGTAGTTGAGGAAAGGTCTACTATTGCCAGTGAAGTGAAGTGGGTTAGCAGAGAGAGGTACTGGAGGGAGTTTACATTTATAGAAGAGACTTGTATTTAGAGAGTATAACTCATGGGATATGGAGGAGAAGGAATGAGGGGTGACTGTTTGAGATGAATAAGTTATATGTAGTGATAAAGAGTGTGAGGAGCCAGGGAGAATAGTAAGGCATAGAAGGGGGCAAAGGAGGAATATGAAGAAGGCTGAAGTGAGAAAATAGGTGGGGAGATGGAGCATGATGTAGAACATCTGGTCTAAGGCTTAAAGCAATTGTAATTCCATAGGGGTCAGTTATGTGGCAAGGTTCCAGAAATGCCAGCACTTCTATGTCGGGAAAACCAAGAGAAAATTAAGAGAAAGCAAATATGAGCACCTTCTGGATATTAGGAAGAGGGAACATAGTAATGCTTTAGCTAAACATGTTATGGAATTCAGTGACCACAACTTTTTTTTGTGTAATAATGTGTGGTGAGGAACCTCGGGGGGGCATGGGAAGATATTCTGGGGGAAAAAGAACTACGGTGGCAGATAAGATTGAATGCCACTACCTCACCCCCCCCTCGGCTTGAATGAGGGCCTTTCTACCTCTAACATCCTAAAGCTTAAATCTTACATTGTTTAACCATCTAACAAAGTGAAATCCATTGACATGCATGATTTTGGACATGAGCTTACTCTTGTATTAACATTAATATTAATATTAGTGTTTATATATTATCGTTTACATCTAATGTGTATGTCTTTTAACTGAGAAGTGTTGGAATCTAATGCATTATTCAAATGGAGTGATTTTAACGGGTCATGTGACTGAGGGAAGGTATTTAAGGATTGTGATTAGTAATGTGCAGTGATTCTAAAGAAGTTTTTCAACAAAAGCACTTAATCCTTGAAGTGTTTTAATAAACCTGTGTTATAAGTGTGGTATATTCTCCCATGTGTCCTTGGATTTACCTGTGGGCTGACCTGCTATGGAAGGATTTTCAGTTTGGTCATCTGCTCAAAGACTAGTTTCCATGTAAACTAGAACTGCTCTACCCATTACTTCCAGTTTATTGAAGCCTAAACCTAAGAACAACAAAACCATCAAGGCTCAATTGTTTAAGAAGCATAAAATCCAGAAATCTAGTTACTACAGATTGAGCAGATTACTTCATCCATTGAGGGAAGGAGAGACTGTACGAATCCAGACAACAAAAGGTTTTGATCGAATTGGACAGATTACAGGAATCTGTGCAGAGCCCAGATCCTACCTGGTAGACTCCTAGGGTGTGGAGTATAGGAGGAACTGTAGACATCTTCTTCCTGTACCAGAATCATCTTCACCATTACAACATTGTTTCTGTGATGCAGACTTCAAATCTAGGAGTGTACTAGACACTGTTTCCATACCAGAATGTGTTCCAGACATTCCACAGGTCAAACATTTTGTAGAGACAGTTCCAGTTAATAAATCTAATTCCCAGTTTTATGTCACATGATATGGACGAGTATCTAAACCTAGCGAGAAATATGCAGAGATGTTGACTTGATTGTATGTATCTATCTATCTATCTATATATATATATATATATATATATATATATATATATATATATATATATGTGTGTGTGTGTGTGTGTGTGTGTGTGTACTTAGTATTGTATAATGCATGACAAAGAACTACCTGTTTTTTTCTGCATGCCAAATAGACTCATAGCATTGTATGATTTATTTTTCAAAGAAGGAGGATGTAGAACAAAGTGCAAGTGATGTGTGCTGTATCTTTAAGAAGCATGTCAAGGCTGTATGTGCACGTATAAATTCCAGACACGTGGAATCCCTAGTGCCATTTTGTAAGAGCAGCCAGAGTGTGAGCATCCATAATCGCAGTTGTTAGTTTGTATACAAGTTACTTAAGTTAGTCAGTAAACTTCTATAGTGATGTATTTGTATAAAATAAAGCGCTTGAACAGAACCCACGAAGTCTCTTCTATTGTGTCCAAAGCAGGAGAGCGATATCTCCCATCTTACATTCAACTGCTCTGCATATCCATTTATCAATGACTCTCTCCAGAACTTTCATGTAATGTGATAGGAGTCTGATGCCTCTGTACTGCCCACAGTTGTGGATGTCCCCTTTGTTCTTGTACACTGGTATGAGTATGCTTATTTTCCAGTCATCTGGGATATGCCTTTCTCTCCACACTGCTATTAATATCCTCAGGAGCCATTTTTTCCCTATCTCACCCAGCATCTTTATCATATCTGCTGTGATTCATCTGTGCCTGCTGCTTTCCCTGACTTCATTTTCCTTAGTGCTGTTCTTACTTCTTCTAGGGTGGGCTCCTGTTCTCTCATTGTAGGCTGTGTCTGGGGAAGTACAGCTTTTGTGAAGTTTTATTCATTCAGAAGCTGCTGGAAATACTCCTTCCATCTGCCTTTGATGTCCTGTGGACTGGTGAGCAGGTTGTTGCTGGCAACCCTTATGAAGGGTGTCTGACTATCTTCTTTATCTTTCTGTCTTTGCCTTGCAACCTGATATAGTTTCTTTGTGCCACTTAATGAGCCACTTTCCAGAAGTTGGTAGAGTGCCTCTGATGCCCTATTCTTTGCTATTGCAACTTTTTCTTAGCTTCTTTGTTAGCCAACCAGTAGTCCTTCCTAGCTTCGTCAGTCTTTTCTATCTCCCACTTCTTGATGACTTCCTGGACTTCTGCATTCCACCACCAGCTTTCCTTATGTACCTTATTACCATACCTGGCAAGGCCACATATCTTTTCTGTAATCCTAACACATGCTGATTTAGGCACTGTAATTCTTGCTCATCTCCACCTATTTCTCTTCTTGAGGTGCTAAAGCCATGAGTAATTCCTTGAACTGTTGTACTTTCTCTCCAGTCAACTTCCAGGTCTTTCAGCCTGGCCTCTGCTGACCTTAGAGCCTTCTCTAACCACTGCTTGCAGCTGATTGTGGCAACTAGTGGTTTATGCTGTGGGCCGACTGTTTCACTAGGGATGAGTTTGCAATCATGGATTCTACCCCAGTGCCTTATCCTTAGTAGGAGGAAATCTACCGGAGTTGCACATTGGCTACGCTTGTTTGTGATCTTGTGATTGTCTCTCTTTCTGAACCATGTGTTGGCTACTGTCAAGCCATTTAACAGACAGAAGTCTAGAATGGCTTCTCCTTCTTTATTCCTGTTGCCCCACCCATGTGGACCCAGGCAGCCTCATATCCTGTTCTGTCTGTCCCAATATGTGCATTCAAGTCAGCAGTTATCAACACCAGTTCATATTGTCCTGCTTTATCTCGTAGGTCCTGCAACTGCTGTCTGAATGCACTCTTTTCCTCACTATCACAACCCTGCTGTGGGGCATAAGCTAAGATTATGAATACTGCCCTATCATTACACTGGAGTCTGATTGCCATGAGTCTGTCATTAATTCTGATGATATCCCTCACTGCCTTCTGAAGCCTCTCTTTCACCACAATTCCTACACCATTTCTAGCCTCTCCCCCTCCTGAGTAGTAGAGTCTGGATCCCAAGCCAAGTGGCTTTGCTGCACTGCCCTTCCATCTCATCTCTTGGATACATAGGATGTTCAGCCTCCTCCGTATCATCATGTTAACAAAATAATAATTGATTGATATTTCAGTATCAATACTCTAGGATTGAAAGGCAAATAAATGTATCACTCAGTTCTTAGTTCAGAGCATGGTAACACTGTTGCTAACCAACTTGTTCAAATTCTACTTGAAAAAATACGTACCGCAGAGTCTCCAAACCACATTTCCAGCAGAAAAACGATTCCGGAGAAACACTCAGAAGCCTAAAGAAACATTTGATTTTAGCGCTTCATTTTAATAAGTACAAAACTTCTTCAGATAAAACAGTGTAAAATCCAAGCCAGTTAAAAAGGAAGCTTGTATAACATCCTAAGTCACATGAGAACCAAACCCTATTTCACTCATAGTAATTTAAAGCCATACACCCCTATTAAAAGTCTTCATTTAATCTCTTAAATAACATAATGTCCCATGGTTGTTATTGGTGCACAACAAGAAATTCAACAAAATCCATTTAGGAGACTGAATATAAAAATGAGCTATTGAAAGGGAACCAACATTTTAAATTTTATCTTTTTAGAGCATTAAGTTTTAATAAACAACCATTGGAGGTGTGACAATTAAGTCCAGGCCAGATGTTGGTGTGCTAATAAAGTTGCCGAAATAGCTCACATTTTTCTAAGTACAGCAGCCACGGACCTCTACTTTCACATTGTCTGACCTTCTCAATTATCACAAATTTAAAGGAATGACCTGGAGCATCTCCAGCATGTTTTGCTAAGGCATTTGTTCCCTTATTGATTGTAATGTCATTTATGTGTTATACACATGGTCCTTTAAATTACATTTGGTTTTACCAATGTAAAATGCTAAACAATTTTGGCATAGAGCAGCATATATTACGCCACTATTAAGACAATTAAATGAAACTTTTAATTTAAAAATGTGATTGCCTATCCTGAATTCTTCACATGCCATAATAAATTTACAGATAGAACAGAAGCCACATTTTTCAATTTTACAGTTCTTTTTGGGAAAAGAATTGTCAATACCAACATGTTCCGCTATTGTCTTTAAATTACCACCCCACTTATACACTGTGTGGGGTTTATCACCAACTTGTTCAACATATTTGTGTCCCCCTTCATCAGGGTCCAGTTCTTCAAAATTCGCTTTGTCTCCGCTGTCCACAGTAAATAGAGTAATAAAGACTCTGCTATAATTAAAGTTCATATGACACATGGCCATGTTCCCTTCTACCTCTGACATGGGGGAGAGGATAAAAAGTGGTTCCACTGTGGAATGTTGGGAAGCTATATGTGTTGTACTAGACTCATCCTGATGAATGGGGACAAAAAAAAATTCCTCTTACGTTTATTGATCACTCTGTACATCAACTCATTGACCAGAATAGATGGGTAATGTCTGGCCAGGAACATAGACTTGACGTGTTCACACTCATCCAGGAAATCTTTTAATTGTGATACCATGCGTGCAGTTCTCATGAACTGGCACTTGACCACTGTACATTTCTGGTGGAGGGGGTGGGAACTGGAATAGTGCAAATAAGTGTTTTGAAAAAATTTGTTTATAATGAATTTTGGATACAGATCTTTTTTGTTGGACATCCTTAGTCAAAGAGATGTCCAAATAAGCAATAGTGGAAACATTGGTTTCAAAGGTAAATTTGAGAAAGCTGGTTGTTTGGTTGAGGTACTCAAAAAAATTTGAGAATTTAAGTCTTCTTCCCAAATGAGAAAAATTTCATCCAAAACGCACCGTGTACATTTTACAAAAATTCACATATTCTGATGTGAAAACATGTTTTTCTTCCCATTTCAACATGGCAGTGTTTGCTACAAGTCCACCACATGCAGCTTCCATAGCAACTCCTGTGGATTGTAAAAAATACTCATGGTCAAAAATGAAATAATTATTTTTAAAGACTATCTCTAATAATGTTTCAAAGGTGTTAATATTGTCTTATGGAATGCCCTTATCATACAAGTATTCCGTAAACCATTGTAAACCGACATCATGGGGTATAACATTATAAAGATCCTTCACATCCGTTGTTACAAAAAATAAGTTGCCAGTATACTGCAGAGATTAATTTTACTAAGGAAATCCCATGAGTCTTTACAAATGTGATCTTCTTGTGCGATTAAATACTGTAATTTTTTGTCCAGGTATTTTGCACAATGGTGTGTAATTGACCCTCTGCTGTCAACAATGGGTCACATTGGGGTGGTATTTGGATGCATTTGTGAATTTCTGGAACCCCATAGATCACAGGTTTAATGCAGGACTTTGCATTCAAGAAATTATATTCCTGTATATCAATCTGCTGGTCAATAAAAAATACTTGAGGGTATGCAGTATTCAGTTTATTTAAGGAAACCCTGGAATAAACATCACCTGCCAACAGATTATGCACCCTAATATTATTCATAATGTTCATAATGACTATTCCCCCTCCTTTATCTGGTTTCATCAATCTGAGTATGATTGTTCAGTTCTTTAAGCAAAACCTTTTCACTAGGAAGCATATTGTCCACATAGCTATGCCTTCTTGTTTTACTGGGGATGTCTTGAAAGTCAGTTTTGCACATCTTTTTGAAAAGGCATATAGTCAGGTGGGCCGGAAGGTTAAAAGTACTGGGAAATCCTCAAAGGATAAAGAGAGTCATCGGAAGTGTCGAATAATATATTGAAATTCAATTTTTTATATATTGTTTGAAGTCCATAAGTAAATTTGGCAAATTAGCTTGTACACATGGCACAAAAGTCATAACTCATTCAAAAAGATCAGTACAGCCCCTTCTAACATCATGACAGAAGTAATTGAACACTTTAACGTCCCCATTGCTGTTCAAATTATTTTGCATTCATTAATTGGTGTGTTAGAAGAAAAAAGAATTGTACTTCCTATGGTTGTTCCTGTGTTTCAAGTTGTGCCAATATGTTTGTTTTTTCATGGATGGTGTCCAGTGCACCTGATGGTTCCATGGAAAGTAATTCTGCCTCCCCTTTATTCTCTCCAAACAACGAGGCAATGGGGAGTTTAAAGGCTCATTGTTGTGGGAAGTATCATTATTACTGGAGCCAGTCTCCTGCCCAAATCTGTGTGGACTTGTGTTAAATGAAGTATAATCGTAGGTAGCTCCAGCAGTAGAACCAAATCCATTCCCCCCAGGTCTGTGAAATGGAGGGAGGGATGATAAGCTGTGATGTTATGTTGTCCCATCTTGCCTTCATTCTTGCTGATTGGGTTCGGAGCTGATCCTTGGCTCTGACTCAGCCGATTTACTATAGCTCAAGAGCTTTTACTGGCTCGAGGCTAACCCCTATCCCAGCATGCCTAGGGGTAGCTACCCAGATCTCGTTTGCCGCTTGCAGCATCGAGATTGTGACTACTGGCTCAGGTTAAGTACTTTGTGATTTTTTCACTTTATTGTTATCCTTCTCAAGGTTTTGTTGTTTTGATTCGTTAGAGTGTATACTATCCCTATTAGTCTAATGACCCCTTCCTCTGCTTATTGTGGGTGTTTTTTGGCCGTCGTTTTCTCCTCAGGCCTTGCTTTTCCCTTTGAGCCCATTTAAATTAGAGGGTACTTCTTCCTTTCCCCACCCATTTTGGGATAGCCGTTTAAGTTAGAGGCTCTTCTTTTGGGGGAGTTGCCGTTTAAGTTAGAGGCTCTCCCCCTTTTTTCTTCTCCCCTTCAAAAAAAAAAAAAAGTTCTCCTTTTTGTTTTTTGGGCTATCTGTTGCAGCCTGGTTGTAGTTAGTTTGCAGCTTTGTGTTTTCTAGTACTTTGAAAAATTCTTTCTGTCTCTTATCACCATGTCCAAAGAGTCGAAACCCTCTGGGTTTAAAAAATGTGACTCGTGTTGCCAGAAAATGTCTCTTACGGACGAGTACACGAGTTGTGTTTTTTGTTTAGGGGCTGTTCACCTGCAGGACTCCTGCTCGATCTGTCATGCTTTCAGTTCCAGAGTCCTGCAGGAGAGAAGAAATAAACTCATTCTGCGTGGCCTTTTGAAGAACCCTCAAGACTCTTCATCTCAAGGGTCCTCAGCCAGCTAAAGTGTCTGAAAAACACATCAAACCATCAGCTCCGAGTTCAGAACAGACAAAAAGCACTCAAAAATCTTCAGCTCTGTTGGCTCCCAGCATTGGCTCCAACAAAGCTAAGTCTCCAGCGGCTCCATCTGTGTCCTCGGAGCCAGTCCGGACCCATAAGAGAACAAGGTCTCCTTCTTTGGAGCTGGTATGTTCTGCTCCACAATCTCCTCTGTTGCAACCCAGAGTGGGCAGTCACCGGTCCTCTTCACACTTCTCTCGGTCCTCCAGGCTTTAAGATCACGACGTGAAGAGAGTGGTCAACAGGCTCCTCAAGTCACAGGCACTTGCTAAATTACTATCGAGCCCAGCCCTTAAGGAATTGGCTCCTTCGGCCCATCCAGCTTCTCCATCGGTTCATCCTCTGACTCTTTTGAGCTTGGAGCCGGAGTGCATGGAGGTCATGGTGGTGGAACCATCGGCTCTGGTTACTTCTCCTTTATTGGTTCCAACAACCACTCTGATCTCCTCAATGTCTCAGTCCATCGAGGGATCTGGGCGCTGAAGCTCTCTTGCCGGCTCCGAGGGGGGAAGTGGCATCGGACCCTTGTCCAACCCCACTCTCCCTCTTGGAGCTTCAGTGCAGGTGAGCTCAGCCTTGGAGCCGTCACTCCCGGTTCGCAGGAGATCTCTCAGCTCTTCGGAGCTGGCGGCTCCTTCAACTCAGGATCATGGTGCCTTTGAGGTGATGAGGAATGTGCTGTCTCCTGAGACCACTCCACCCTTGACTCCATTGGCTCCTTCTCCCTCAGTGCCTGTGCCTGCCTTTGACCCTCCTCCTGCCTCCAAGTGTAGGGAACCTGTGCCCCTGGATGCCCCATTGGGTGACCCCACCTCTTCTAAAATCTCCCCTGAACATTCGGAGGTGGTCCCTCAGAAGAAGAGATGTAAGAGGAAGCATCTAGACTCCCCTGAGTGTATCACTTAAGATACAGACTTGGATGAATCTGAAGGGTCCCCATGGTCCCCCTCTGAGGATGTCTCCTGTTCAGACATCTTGGAAATCCTTAGACAGAGGGGTGGCTGGAAGTCCCTAGCCCCTTCTGAGGATGAGTCTGTCTACCTGGATGCATTTGGTCCCCGACCCCCCACCTCTTGGGTGTCTCCGCCTTTTGACCCACTTTTGTCTGTAGCGAGTCGAAAGGCGTGGAGCACTCCAGAGACCATGGAACCAGTTCCGAGGAGACCGAATAAATTTATTACTGCTTCTGAGGATAAGTCTTTCCTTTCCAAAGGGGTCCCTGTTAATGCCATGGCGGTGGCAGCAGCCACTAAGAAGGAACTTGCGGAAACTTCTTCATTTGTCTATCCGCTGAACAAGGAGTCTCATATGGTGGACAGGTATGGGAAGCATATGGTTTCTTCAGCTACCTTTACTCTCAGGTCCCTGAATTGCTTGTCTCACTTCACACAACTTCAGAGGGATCTCCTCAAGGAGCTAGGAGATACCCAGCAAGATCCTGCAGCTGAGGGAGTTACGAACAGGGCAGCTTCCCAGCTTGTGACCTAGACCTCCGTGGTTAACTCCTCCATGAGGCTCATTTCTTATGTGGCAGATGGAGCAAGTAGGGCAGAAGGTACTAGAGTAGCTTTGCAGAGACACTCCTGGATGTGTCTTTGTCAGCTTGTGGAACCTTTTAAGTCTTCATTTACCAACACCACCTTTAATGTCTCGTCCTTGTTCGGGCCTCAGGTAAAAGAGACTCTCACCAGATGTGAACAGGATGACAAGACTCTCTCTGCCATAGGAGTCTGTTTTTCCACTCCATATAGACCCTATCCTAAAGGTCAGAAGAGTGGAACAATGTGGTTCTGAAAATCCCAGGGAGCTTCACCTGACACATGTGGAGATTTTTCCCCCAGGGGCAGAGGGGGAAACAACAATGGAAGACACCACCCTAATGGCAGAGGGGGTCTGCAGCAACAGGGCAACAGAGATACTTTCTCTGCTAGGCCCTTCCAGCACTCCTGAAGGGAGGCCCAACTGTCCACCTCTGGAGGCAGTCGGGGGCAGGCTATTACTGTACCCAGCAGCCTGGCAAACTGTCACAAGAGAAACATGGGTACTGTCGAAAATATCCAGGGGTTACAAAATTCCTTTTTCTCAGTCATCCCCCTCAAAAGAAAAATATTCCATCCCAGATGTTCCACCCAGTCTTCGGGATCATGCAATCTTGGTGGTTCAAAAATTGCTATACAAAAGAGCTATCCAAGAAGTCCCCGCAGACCAAATTGGATCTGGAACTTACTCAAGGTTCTTTTTAGTTCCAAAAAAAGACAGGGGACTGGAGACCCATTTTGGATCTCAGCAAGCTAAACCAATCGGTAAAAAAGACGAAGTTCTGGAAAGTAACACTGCAGTCCATTCTTCCCTTCTTAGGTCAGGACAATTGGACGTGCTCCATAGATAACCAGGACATGTACTACCACATAAAAGTGGAATGGCAATCCAGGAGGTTCCTATGCTTCTGGCTGGGACCCAGTTATTATCAGTTCAGAGCCCTGCCCTTTGGTCTCACCACAGCCCTAGGGTGTTCACCAAGTGTATGGCAGTGGTCACGGTTCACCTGAGGCATCTAGGATTCCAGGTGTTTCCATATCTAGATGACTGGCTCTTCACTGCTACCACCAAGCATCAACTGATCAAAGCATGGGACTACACAATCTAAACTTGTTCCCAGTTAGGCATCACCATAAACTATGAAAAGTCTGCCTTGTTGCCTTGTCAGTCTATTACCTTTATAGGGGCAGACTTAGACACAAGACGTATGATAGCAAAACTGCCTCAAGACAGAGTGTCAACCATTCGTTGCAAGTTTTGTTTCTCATAAAAAAGACGAGAGTTCAGACAAGAGAAGTTTTACAAGTCTTGGGCTTAATGGCTGCTGCAACTACACTAGTTCCTTTGGCATGCTTCCACATGTGGATTCTGCAGTGGCTTTTTTTTTGCTCAGTGGTCTTTCCAGGATTTACCAATGTCGCACATGATCTTGATCATGGAATCTTGCAAAAAGGACCTAGTATGGTGGCTTGTCTCCCCCCAGATGACTCTGGGCAGACCCTTTCTAGACACCCATCCTGTAGCCACAGTGACCATGGATGCCTCCCAGATGGGCTGGGCATTATCTGGGACAGACTGTCAAAGGAATGTGGCAACATCACGAGTACTATTTGCACATCAATGTTCTAGAGATGAGAGCGGTGCTTCTAGCGTTGCAAGCACTTCAAGAATCTCTACTTACCAGGACCATTGCAATTCAGATAGACAATATGTCAGTGGTATGGTACAGCAACAAGCAGGGCAGAACCAGATCTTACCCCTTGTGTTGGGAGGTGCTTTGAGTATGGCAATGGGCGATGTTTTCCCAACGTTTTCTGGTTGCAATGCACATTCCCTGAAAATCCAACGTGATAGCGGACAGGCTCAGCAGGGCTATCCTCATGCCTCATGAGTGGTCCCTGAAACAAGAAGTTGCGGACTTGATTTTTCACAAATGGGGCCAGCCATGCTGCGATCTCTTTGCCACTCCCCTCAACAACAAATGTAGCAGCTACTTTGCCCTTGTTCCCCCTCCAGAACATTCATCCTGGGATGCACTTGTTCACGATTGGCCTCCGGCACTACTCTATGCCTTTCCACCTTTCCCTCTGATTCTAAAGGTACTTCAGAAAGCAAAGTCACTGGGTTGCAAACTCATCTTCATTGCGCCTTACTGGCCTCATCAGATATGGTTCCCGTTTCTTCGCAATCATCTTCAACTGGAGCCTTGGATACTACACCTGATTCCGGACCTCCTGACACATCATTCGGGTGGGCTTCACCCTTCCTTCCAAACTCTCAAGCTGACTGCTTGGTTCCTCCACTTCCAGTCTTAGCCAGGCTCCCAAATATTTCCCCTGCTGTACAACACATCCTAGTGTCCTCTCACAAGCCCACTACCAGAAGGATTTACACTAGCAAATGGAAGAGGTTCTCTTATTGGGCGAAGAGTAATAACACTGATCCCTTCACTGCTCCTGTTCACAAGATTCTTGACTTTCTGTCCAAAACCTTAAAAAGAGGGGCAGCTCCAGGTACTATTAGGGTCCAACTTGCTGCCATCTCCAATTTTCATGTGGGAGACTTGAGTTCTAACATCATGTCCCATAACTTGTGCAGAGCATTCTTACGAGGTACAACTCTTTTACGGCCCCTGGTAAGAGAACCTCCCCCCCAAGACCTAAACTTGGTTTAACTTCTATGGTTCTGCCACCTTTTGAACCAGCGGCATCTTGTCCCCTGAAATTTCTACCTTGGAAAACCCTATTCTTGGTTGCTATAACCTCAGCTAGACGGGTTTCTGAATTACATGCTTTGTCTATTCGCCCGCCGTACCTCACTTTTCACAAAGATAGAGTCTCTCTTAGGATCAGTCCTTCCTTCTTGCCAAAGGTATGTTCAGAGTATAACTTAAATCAGTCCATTGAGCTTCCTGTGTTCTTC
Organism: Protopterus annectens; assembly: GCF_019279795.1. NCBI lineage: Eukaryota > Metazoa > Chordata > Ceratodontiformes > Protopteridae > Protopterus > Protopterus annectens. Next base: position 1,986,468,642 of record NC_056741.1, read on the forward strand.
CCCAATTACGGCAACAAGGCAGAGTATAGACTCCACCAATTGGATGTTCATAGACAATTATGTTATTATTTACACAGGACCAAAGACCTTAGAAAATCAGACCAATTGTTTGTATCCTTTGCTGACAATAAACAAGGTTATCCAGTTTCAAAAGTGACCTTATCAAAATGGCTGATGGACACAATCAGTTATTCATATGACTTGCGCAAAAAGGCGCTTCCAGGAAAGCCCAGAGGACATTCAACCAGGGCCTTAGCCACCTCTGTTGCCTTCCAAGCTAAATTGCCTTTAGATTCAATCTGTGCAGCAGCAACTTGGGCAAATCCTCATACCTTTATCACTCATTACAAAGTGGATGTGGTCTCCCGGAATAGGGCATCCTTTGGTTCCAGTGTTCCAGTTCCAGTTCCAGTTTGTTCCAGTGAGCCACCCAAGAACCAGGTGCTGGGGATGCGGTCCCAACCAGCAAGAATGAAGGTGAGATGGGACAACATAACATAAGGAAGTTATGTACCTACCATAACGTTTTATGTTTGCTGTCCTTCATCTCACCTTCCTTCTTGTGTCCTCCCCTCCTTCCCCCTTCCTGGAGGTTCGAGAGGAGTTCCTTTATTGGTTACACTGGCTATGTTTCCTGCTGACATACCAGGTTAGTTAAACATGTCTTGGTTTGTTCCTCTTCCCTTCCTATCTTATATGCTTAGGAGCGTAGTAAGAAATTGTTTTTTACTATGTATGTTTAGTGTGGGCTATTACAAACGAGCTCTGGGTAGCTACCATTAGGCATGTTGGGATAGGGGTTAGCCTCGAGCCAATAAAAGCTCTCGAGCTATAGTAAATTGGCTGAGATGGAACCAAGGATCGGCTACGAACCCAACCAGCAAGAAGGAAGGGGAGATGAAGGACAACAAACATGGAACGTTATGGTAGGTACATGACTTCTTTTTATGCTTGTCCCATTCATATTTTTTTTATTTTCATATTTTTATACAATTTAGTTGTTCTTTGTTACTCCTAAAGATTTGTGCATAATCAAATCTATACTGTTCAAATGTTAAGTTGTGAGTGATGAGATTGTCCAAAGTATTTTTCTCCTGTAAGTTCATCTATTAACTTCCTGTTCTGGTTAATAAGTAATTGCATGTACTCATATCCATGCCAGTCAGAGTTTCAAGAGGTCATGATGAAATGGAGAGTCTTCCACAAACCATGTGGGGCAGCGCCAAATTCTTAGACCTTTAGGAATCATACATTCTTTGACACATTCCAAAAGAAAGGCATTTCCAGTTGCAATTTCCTCACTTTTAGTAATTTGTAATCAAATTCATTGAATCTCTGTTCAGTGGTATTATTGTGAGAAGGTGGAGACTTGAAAAAGTAAGTACATAACTTCCTTTTTAAGACATCCTAACAGCTATGCTTGGAAGTTAGACATTCTGTCATTCTCATGGTCAGGAATGTTCCTCTCTGCATTTCTACCCTTTCCAATGATTTCCAAGGCACTTCTAACGATTCAGGAAGAATTACCAAAGATTGCTGTAGTAACCCCCTTTTGGCCCAGGCAAAGTTGATTTTCCCTTTTAATGAAATCGGCAAAGTACAATTATTACAAGCTTCCTCACAGACTGGATCTGCTCACACAGCCTTAGGGGCAAATGTTATACCTCGTCTTAGAGCAATTACAGCTCTCAGCCTGGATTATTCTTTTTTGATACATTTTAGGCACAACTAGAAACTCATATTACAAGTGGAAGAGGTTTTCTATGTAGTGCATAGCCAATACCAGAGATCCCAAAAAAGTTTCAGTCTCTCTGATTTTGAAATATTTGGGTGAGTTACTTAGAGATACTGTTGTTAAAGTGCATCTTGCAGTCATCTCAGCTTGTCTCTGCACTGATCCCCTTTTTTCATCTTTTTTGTGGCCTAACAGTTTATTGCAGGAGTGTTGCAAGTGTGAGGCCCTCAAAAGCAAATTCCTCCTCCTCCATGGGATCTCAGCTTTGTTTTTGGAAAAATTGACTTTACCCCATTTTGAAACTGCCTCTCTGACTGACTTTTGGCTCACTACTTGGATAACTGTTTTACTTGTTGCTCTGACATCTACAACATAAGTCTCTGAGCTGCAAGCTTTCATGGTGGGTCAACCCTATATGATTTTTCACAATGACAAGATTGTGATAAGCACTAATCCATCATTTGTGCCTAAAGTTGTACCTGAATTTACCTTGAATCAAGCCATCAATCTCCCAGTGTTCTATCCTGATCCAAAAAACAAGGGAGAAATTATTCTACATTTTTTGTATGTACACATGCAACTCAGGTACTACTTTTAAAGAATAAACTCATTTAAGAATGCTGAATAGCTGTTTCTCTCCTATACAAGGGCTAAAAAAGGTCAAGCTGTCAATAACCAACCTACTGCAGAACTGTTACCCTCTATTATTGTTTTCAGTTACTCTCACTGTAGTAAATCTCTTCCAAATAAGTTTAAGGCTGACTCGACTAGGACCTTATCCTCTTTGATGGCATATTGGAAAGGGATGAACTCTAGAAACATTCTAGTGGCAGCAACCTTGGTCCTTTGTTCATACCTTCACAAACTGGTTTCCTTTTCAAGGTCCAGAGCAGGATTTGCTTTGACCATTCTCCAGGGGTTCCTGGATCCTTATTTATCCACCTTCCAGGTACGGTAACCTTTGGAAATCTACCCAGCATGTCACTGAGGCAGTGGAAATGATGAACATAGTACAGCTGTGTAAGTCCTACTTAGCCGCAATAGTAGATCAGTGATGGCTAACTTATGACACGTGTGTCAAATGTGACACGCCATGACATTTTGTGTGAGACACCAGCATTCACCAACACCCGAATTAACCAAAGAAACTGCTTTTGCATTTGTTGCTTGTGTGAAGTGCATTGAATTATTTTGTGCCAGGAGCCAGTTCAACAGCACTGCTGCAGAAGTAAGGAAGTTATCAACCTCAAAGACTATTTTGGTACACTTTCTCGACAGAGTCTGCAAAAGGCAGTGCTGAATTTGTTTTCTCTTCGTGGTTACACTTCTGCAAAGGGCAAGTAGTCTGCATTTCTAGGAGTGTTTTTTTTTTACATTCCTCTGAACTGTCCCTCTTAATCGCTTCTAAAACTGGCAACTTTTTACACTTAATAATGACTATAATTAGATTTACAGACTTATTTTACTTCAGAAAATGTATATTAATTCACATTCATTTTTTTCTGTTAGTGTAAATTAACAGTACTAGTAGTCTTATTTCTAGATTTGTCCCTGATTCTGTTGAGATTTATCCCTGATGTATTGAGAGACATGCTGTTTTATTTATTTTTATTTATTTATTTATTTTTGTTTGGGGGGGGGGGGGTCACACAAGCAGAGTCAAGTTAGGCATTTTCCAAATTGTTGGCACGCTGAACCCAAAAGGTTCACCATCACTGCAATAAATGTTTGAATTTCTCACTGCCTCAGTGGTAGCATCCACTGGGCATTCCCCATATGGTACATAGCTGAGGTGGGTTTCAACCTCTTTGATTCAGTTGTTGTAGAATTTGATTTTTATATGGCATTGTGACTGGCTGTGAATTTACTCTTGCTAGATGATTTTTGGCTTCAGGTACTTTCCTCCCCTTCTTTGCGGAAGTGAAAAAGCCCTTAACACTCACTTCTGTTACAGCCAAAGGCGTTGCTCTCAAGATATTCTTAGGCAATCCACTGTCACAAGAAGAGACAGGGAGGTGATTCTTAGCTTTTGAAAGTTGGCCAGTACTGGGTTACCTTGGCAGGTAACCCAAAATGCCACTGAGGCAGTGAGGAATTCGAACATCTATTACAGGTAAGAAGGACTGATGCAGCTGTACTTTCTTCATCCTAGGTCATACTGGTTTATGGTATTGCTGACAAAGAAAGTCATGGTATTGTGAAGGAATTAATATGTGATAAGGAGGTGATAACTCTTGCATTTAGATACAAGTTTGATTTAGCCTACCTGGGACTTGAAGACACAATGGTGGTCCTTGGATTTATAAGTAGAGGAGAATTGACTTACTGATTAGTCCTGTCTGGGTTAGGGGAACATACTGGAAGGTAGGCTTGCAAAAGGGATAAAACCATTGAATAGCCTGGTGATGAATAAATGGGTTATCCAAGTACTGTGAGAGTGTCACTGATTCCATAATATTTTATCTAACATCTAGAGAACCAGTCTTTTCAAATCAGTAATTGGACTCCTACTGTATTCTGATCTAAACTAGCATTTTTTCTCTGGAACTTCTGCACTTGGGGTGTACCCATTTTATGTCAGTGCATGCTAGCCCTTCAGGGCTGATGACAGAGGGAGATGGAGAGAGCGAGAGAGGGAGAGAGGTGGTGAGAGAAGACCCTGAATCTACCATTTATTTTCTGCCACTTGCACAGTTCAGATTTCATTCAAATTCTCATCAGTGGAAAGATACCTTGGTCAGGACCTAAAGTAAGCATTCTGAATGTGGTTGACAAATAAATGAATGAAACCTTCCACCAGCATAGCATGTACTTCCTGGAAGGGGAGCATGATGTGTGAAATATTGTCGTAAGTGTTTAGAGTTCTCCCAGTGCTGCTGAGGATAGAAACAATTGGCCTACCAACAAGATGCTGGTAATTGAAGTTCCTTGTCAAGATTGTGAATGTCAAGCATGTAAACTCCACTCCAATTAAAACAATAAACACCTTGAAGTGGATTTTGTATACTGCATTTGTGTGTGTGTGTGTGTGTGTGTGTGTAGAGTAAAGCTCTAAATGAAAAACTCCACTCCCTAGAAGTTCTCTTCACCCTAGAGAATGCTGACATCTGTGCAGTCACTAAGACATGGTTTAAAGCTGCAATGAGCACACTGACAGTGACAGGCTATAATGCCTATTACACATTTAAACCAGCTGTTACACAGACAGGGAATAAAGGTGGAGGTGTCTCGATTTACATCAAAAATAAATATACTTCAAGGCTGGTCTAACAGGTTATTGGACTTGAGCTTGTCCAAGTTAAAATCATTATAGGCAAAATCCAGTACCACTTCCTTGTAAGCTATAGGTCCTCCTCTATGACCCAGGAAACCCTTACCATGTATTTAAAATTACTGTAAACACTCACCATCCAAACCAATACCATATTTATGGGTGACTTTAAGAACCCCACCATTAACTGGGAATCATATACGACACCAAATGTACAGCGCAGACATTCCTGGATTTTGTAAACACAAACAACCTGGACCAGATTGTCAGTACACTGACTAGGGGTGCAACCATATTGGATATGGTCTTCACTAATATGGGAGAGTGCTGCACACCCCCTAGTGTAATGTCTTCTCTGGTAAGGTCAGACCACCAAATGGTCTCCTTTGAACTAAAAATAAAACCTGAAACCCCAGCTAACCCTGGAATATTCAGGAACTACTCTAAGGCTAACTTGCTACTAGTAAGTGATAATCTGGCAAAATTTCAAGCCCCCATAAACCCCAAGAACACTGCTGCTTATTGTAGAAATGTTCACAGAACCCCAATACAAGCATGTTAATAGCTGCACAGGGACAGCTGACCACCAGGAAGAAGTACAGTACTAAAAAAAAAAACAAAACAAAACAAGCCACTCTGGTGGACTCACAACATCAATAGGCTATAAAACAGAAGGAAAAAATTCATGGCAAAATTACGATGTGCATCACCCAAGAGGATAAAAGCACTCACATCAAGCAACTACCCATTCATGTCAAGCAAAGCTCGTCCTTGGCCCTCTTTAAGAAAAATCTTGATGCCTGGATGGGAAATAGAAAATTCACCCCAGGGATCACTTCTACAGCACTGCTCGACAGAGGCACAGGAAAATAATTTTCTTGGGTGGCGAAAACGAGGGAACCTTTTTGGCTAGCCTTATATAGGCCCCAGGGCCGATAGCCTAGTACCTACCTATGAACCTATGAACATCTGTGCCAGAAATCTGCCTAAAGAATCCATGCTCTACTAGCAATATCACTTCTAACTATTTCCTCTAAGAATTATTCAGTCTTCCTACCCTTTCTTTCAATTAGCCTTCACCCACAGTGTCTTATACTAATCTCCAGAATTAATTGCTCCATTTTACTTGTCCAAAATCAAAAGCAAACAAATAGTTCTGTTACTTGAGCACATACAGACTCTCCCTCTGGACCTAGTAACCTTTACCAGTGAAGAGTACATAGTGATCAATTAAATATGTCTACAACCTCAGCCTAACTTAAAAACCTATGTCCACTGTCTGGAAATCTGCTTTCATCACACCTTTTTCTAAAGACCACAAGCCCTCCTTAGCCACCCATTTCTGTCCTAGCTTTCTATAATCCTTACTCCTGGCAAAATACAAGAAAAAAAAACTCATTTGCGACCAGCTTACATTCTACTCTGATAGATACCACTTGCTCTAAAAAAACATAGGTTCTAGTCAGGTAAAAGCCCCAGGACTGCTCGGTGGACCCTCATAGATGACATAGTTATCAACATGGATAAAGGAAATCTCACTGGTGCAGTCTTCATTGACCTAGTACAAAACTTTAACATTGTTAACCATTCCATCTTACTATCACACTTGCAAGACATTGATGTTACTTCAGTATCTACCCACATGTTCAAAGATTTTCCCACCAGCAGCTCTTTCAAAGTTAGGATAGTCTCCTCCTTATTACACTCAAACTTCTCTCTCTTAGGTATACCTCAGTGATCCATTCAGGCCCCTCTACTATTTTTCATTTTTATAAGTAAACTCCTGCCTTACCTGTAACTCATTTTATATACAGTGGATATAAAAAGTGTACACACCCCTGTTAAAATGCCAGGTTTTGTGATATAAAAAATGAGACCACAATAAATAATTTCAAAACTTTTTCCACCTTTAATGTGACATATAATCTGCACAATTCAATTGAAAAACAAACAAATCTGTTAGGGGAAAAATATAAAAAATAAAAAACGTACAATAAGCTGGTTGCATAAGTGTGCACACCCTTAAACTAATACTTTGTTGAAGCACCTTTTGATTTAATTACAACATTCAGTCTTCTTGGGTACACACCTGCCATCAATTAAAGAGACTCTGATTAACCCCAAATAAAGCTCAGCTGTCCTAGTAGGATTTTCCTGACATTTACTCAGTTGCCTGCTACAGCAAAAGCCATGGTTCACAGAGAGCTTACAAAGCATCAAACGGATCTCATTGTTGAAAGGCATCAGTCAGGAGAAAGGTACAAAAAAAAATCCGAAGCATTGGATATAACATGGAACACAGTGAAGACAGTCATCAAAAACTGGAGAAAATATGGGACAACAGTGACGTTGCAAAAAACTGGACATGCCTCCAAAATTGATGAAAAGACAAGCTGAAAACTGGTCAGGGTGGTTGCCAAAAGACCTACAGCAACACTGAAGGAGCTGCAGGAATTTCTGGCCAATACTGGTTGTGTACTACATGTGACAACAATCTCCTGTATTCTCCATATGTCTGGACTATGGGGTAGGGTTGCATGATGGAAGAAAAACATCCAGGCCTGGCTAAAATTTGCAAAACAATACATTGTCTCCTAAAAGCATGTGGGAAAATGTGTTATGGTCTGATGAGACCAAGGTTGAACTTTTTGGAAACAATTCCAAAAGGTAGGTTTGACGCAAACACAACACTTTGCATCACCAAAAGAACAACATCCCCCCACAGTGAAGCATGGTGGTGGCAGTATCATGATTTGGGGTTGCTTTTCTTCAGCTGGAACAGGGGCTTTAGTCAAGGTGGAGGGAATTATGAACAGTTCCAAATACCAGTCACTTTGGCCCTAAACCTTCAGGTGTCTGCTAGAAAGCTGAAGATGAAGAGGAATTCCACCTTTCAATACGACAATGACCCCAAGCATACATCCAAATCAACAAAAGAATGGCTTCACCAGAAGAAAATTAAAGTTTTGGAATGGCCCATCCAGAGCCCAGGCCTATATCCAATAGAAATTGTGTGGGGTGACCTGAAGAGAGGGCTATGCACAAGAGATGCCCTCTCAATCTGACAGATTTGGAGCACTTTTGCAAGGAAGAGTGGGCAAATATTGCCAAGTCAAGATGTGCCATGCTGATAAAAGACTCCTACCCAAGAAGACTGAAAGCTGTAATTAAATTAAAAGGTGGTTCAACAAAGTATCAATTTAAGGGTGTGCACACTTATGCAACCAGCTTATTGTATGTTTTTTTATTTTTTATATTTTACCCCTAACAGATTTGTTTGTTTTTCAATTGAATTGTACAGGTTATAGGTCACATTAAAGGTGGGAAAAGTTTTGAAATGATTTATTGTGGTCTCATTTTTTTATATCACAAAAACCTGGCATTTTAACAGGAGTGTGTACACTTTTTATATCTACTGTATATATGTATATATATATATATATATATATATATATATATATATATATATATATATATATGTGTGTGTGTGTGTGTGTGTGTATGTATATGTGTGTATATATATATATATATATATATATATATATATATATATATATATATATATATATGGTATACATTCGTTTGTCTGAAACACATTTTAGCAGTCATATGGTTGTGCAACTTTAAATGTCGAATCACAACACTCCGAACGTACCAAGATTTTGAAAATGGTAATCTCGATAACAAGATTCAACCATTTTCAAAACTGAAAAGTTACATACAGCGTTATGCAGGGGGGCAAGCCCCCCTGCACCCCCGCCCATGCGGGGGGATGCACCCCCCTACTTTAATATACAAACTCCGAAATCACACTACGGTGAGGGAAAGCGATCTGCACCCAAAATGCTGACTTCAAATAAGCGAATGCCAATGTGCATTCACTCATTTCAAAGTTGCACCTTTTTTTTCGTAATTTCGGAGATCTGGAGGTTGTACTTTCACACTTTGGCGAATCATACAACCTATACAATATATATATACATGTGTCTGATGACGATTATGTATTGCTCTAATTGTAATAACATCATTCAGAACCAGCTGAAAATTGGCCTTATGCAGCTAAACAAATAGCTTTGCACAAAAAAAATGTATTCATCACTAAAAAGAATACATCTGTACTGTTTGCCACTAAGAAAATGCTTGCTACTCCATATTAAAGACAAAGAGAATAACTTCATTGAATTCCATCATTTCATTTAATTTGATTTCGATAACTGGTTACCTGTTTGGACCAATCCATCAATTTTTAAGTCCACATTCAGCAAGTCAGAACCAAAATCAAGTACCTGCTATTCTGGGCCAAAAAAGATATTTCAGTTCCTTTATCAGCCTGCAAGAGCTGCTGCTGGCAAAAGGGTATTGCTTGCTTAATTTGAGTATGGCCTGCCTCTGTCTGCCACCACCTGAGAAGAGAAACACTGCCACCTTACAAACTCTATCTAAAAAATCTGCTTCTTCATAACTAAGACACAATCCCATTCACTGTGACACCCTTGAGAAAGCTAAGTGGCTACCTATTCATGGCAGAGCCAACCTCCTTGTCTGTCTTCATTTCGAACTCTTACACCAAAACACCTCTTCTTCTTTCACAATGAAACTGTCTAACCAAAGCCACAACCTGAGGAAACAGGCTTCTAATGGCCTCTTTCTTCTACCATCCACTGCAGAACTTCTTTCCACAGTCCACAGCTGTCCAGTCCTACATGTTCATACTGTGCTTCCCCTTCTATTCTTTTATCTTCCAACTTGCTTTCCAGCATACATTTCCCTTCCTTATTGTTCTCTGTATTTCACCCATACTATACCTTTACTGCATATTTTCCTCAATCTCCTAACTTATTTGTGTTATGTTCCACCTCACTTTTTCACATATACGTACTCATTCTTCATATCTGCATTCTACTTGTCCTGTTATACTACAACTGTTTATCCACCTTATCTCCAGTTGAAAGTTAGACTTCCTAAACCAGAACATTTATTATGGTATATTTTCATTGTGCCCCGTTATTTCCTGCTGTTATATTTGCACAGGTACATTTTTCTGTGCTATTTCTCTACATTTGCTGTTACAATGCACATTGTACATGTTAACTCTGATTTGCTGTTACTACTATGTTAGTTACCTGGGCTGAGCCTGCAGATGGTTAGATTTAATCGATGCTCTACCCAGGTAAACAAAATAAAAATACTTAAATAAAATAACATGAATTGTGACTATCCCTACTCATCCTAACCCAATTCAAATAATAGTTTTCTGGACCTATTGTTAAGCAAAGACCTCAGTGCATTCAGTAACCATCTCCCTATCCAAGCCAATATTACTTTTCAAACAGCCAAACAACCAGCAGCACCAATAATGAGCCAAACTGCATCTGAATGTAAACATGAAGAGGTCAACAATGACCTCAACCGTGGGGACTGGAACCCCTATACATCAGCCAATCCCCTACTGAGGTCCTTAACATATTTAATAATGTGGTCACTGCAATAATTGGCAGACACCTCCCACTCACAGAAAAAAAAAAAGAAAAGAGAAAACATTAAAAAAGAAATGTAATTACTGATCAAAGTGACTAAATATAATTATCTTAGAAGTAAACCAACCATAATGGCTTCTCAATCAAAACAGCTCTGGATAATAAATAATAATAATAATAATAATAATAATAATAATAATGATAATAATAAGAAAAATGACACCACAGAAATGAATTCCTCTAACTTGTAAAGATTCAAAGACCTTATCTGTCACCCTGCCAAACCATTACCTACAAATTCACATTCAAATCAACACATAAATTACCTTCAAGATACCCCTCACTCACATTATATAGCCTTAACCATAGTTTTACAGTAACATTCCACTTCAGAAAAATAACTTCCAAATTAATATGCAAACTGTTAGAAGATCTTAATCCATATGGAAACCTTAATAAATACAGCATTCTTCCCTCCTTTTTCCAGATGACAACTATGACATTAGCTAAATACCTAGCACACATTTTTGACCTCTTTTTAACATCAACTGCTATTCTAAAACAGTTCAAATATACCCTTATAATCCACATACCCTCAAACTCCCTCCACCCAACTAGAAGTTAGACCCATTTATATAGCCTGTCAAATAACATTTTGATGGGTTAGTCCTCAGCAAATTCCTAGAGCACCTAAAAAACATATGTTACACTAACTGATGCCCAGCATGGATTCATATTTGGTCACAGTATGTTAACATCCATCAACACTATGCCAGACAAATCTATACCTCATTGTTAAGTAAAAAAGCCACTGGAGTCATTTTCATTTATATTACAAGGTTTTCAAAAATGTAAATCACATACTTCTGCCTAATAAACTCAAATGACCAGAAATTGAACCCAATGCTATTGCTTGGTTTCAAAATTATCTAACTAACTTTGCTTTTAACATCTAGTCAGGCAACATTTCCATTGAAAACAATATATTTTTATCTGAAGTTTCCAAAGATGCAATCCTGAGATGAAAACTGTTCTCACTTTTTATAAATGATATCACCAGACATATTCCAGCTAATAATATTACCCTTAGACCTATAGTTTCGGGAACTACCGCCCCATTAGCCTGACGAGCCTGGTCTGCAAGGCCATGGAGCGTATCATCATGGAACTCATAAACAAAGACATTGGTAATCTCCAAACTCTGGACCCTACCCAGTTCGAATTTGTAAAAGGCAGATCATGTCTCCTACACCTTATTGACTTCTTTGAAGCAGTCACCAAAGCCATAGATGAGGGTAAGGTGGTTCACACAGCTTATCTAGATCTCACCAAGGCTTTCAACACTATCCCCCACTCTGGAATTATAGATAAGCTCACTAAACTAGGTATAAATCCCTATGTCACAAGATGGGTTGCCAACTGTCTCATGGACAGAACCCACACTGTGAAAGTAGCAGACTCCAAATCCGACTTCAGACCAGTGACAAGTGGAGTACGACAGGGTTCAGTCCTGGGTCCTCTCCTGTTTGGTATCTACTTCTCTGAAGTACAGACTAACATAGAAGGTCTTTGTCTAACAAAGTTTGCAGATGACTGTAAACTAGGAGCCATAATCAAAACTCCTAATAATGTGGGCATACTACAAAAGGGCCTCACTAAGACAGATGCCTGGTGTCAAAGCCATGGCCTGAAGCTCAACGCCAAAAAGTGTATTGTCATCCACTTTGGTAAAAACGCTGTACCCATGAACTACCACATAGCTGGTAGTCTACTTAATGCCAAAAATGTGATAAGAGACCTTGGGACACAGGTGGACAGTAGTCTCTCCTTTGATAATCACATCACCACAGTGGTCTGGAAATCCTTCTACATGGCTCACCTCATCACAAAAGATTTCTCATCCAGAAAAAAAAGAGGTCATTGTTCCCCTCTACTCATCACTCATTAGACCCATTATAGAGTACAACGCCCTTTTGGTATGTACCTCACAAGACATCTACAACAACTGGAAAGGCCACAGAAATACCTCACAAAGAGGATTACTGGCCTCAAACAGATGCCCTCATGAACCGTCTCAAAAAACTCCAGCTTTACTCCGTCGCATATCGCCTACTCAGAGGCGATCTCTGCCTAACGTATAAAGCTATGTCAAACCCAGAGCTGTTGGACATGCTCCACTTAGAAAAATCCCAATCCCTCTGAGCTACATGCTCTAGGAACCTAAACCTTGTCACCACAATAAACAGAACATGCTGGAGAGATAGATTCCTTTCCCAGAGACTTCCTATACTCTGGAACAGACTACCTGTCTATGTCAAACAGAGCTCATCATTAGCATTCTTCAAGAAAAATCTTGATGATTGGATGAGAAATAGGAAATTCACCCCAGGGATCACTTCTGTGGCTCTGCTCGACAGGGGCACAGGAAAATCATTTTCTTGGGTAGTGAAAGCCAGGGTACATTTTTAGCCAGGCTTATATAGGCCCTAGGGCCAATAGCCTAGTACCTACCTATGAACCTATGAACCTATATAATTGGTCTACTGAACCTATTTCTGTGTATATTGAAAAATGGTTGAGACCTGTGGTTGATAGAAATTGCTATATCTTGAGGGATTCTAGGCAGTTCTTAGAAGATTTGTTTGATTATGTGCAACAATGCGAGGGTGACAATGCGATTTTAATGGTGACCCTAGATGTACATTCATTGTTCACCACCATACCAAATTATATTGGTATAGAAGTTTTGAGACAATATCTGGTGTTAAATAAGAGCTGTGAAAATAAGAAAGCTGATGCTCTATGTCTCTTAATGGACCTAGTATTAACCAACAATATTATGTTCTTTGGTCATAAACTATATTTGCAGAATGATCGGGTGGCCATGGGCACCCCCTTCTGCAAATAGTTATGCCAATTTAGTCATGGCATCATGGAAGAATGAACATGTCTGAAAGAAGGATACATGGCATCAGATAGTATTCTATAGACACTTTGTAGATGATCTCTTTATGCTATGGCAGGGTGACCAAGAAGAACTGAATTTGTTTCATAGAACTATAAACAACAGTACAATTTTCCTTAAATTTGATTTGAAGTGTTCATATGATGAGATCGAATTTCTGGGCATTAACATTTACAGGGACTAATTTGGTGGCCTGCCAACTAAAATACATAGGAAGGGATGTCATAGAAATGCTATACTCCACAAAGAGAGTATGCATCCAAAACATATATTTAGAAATATTGTCAATGGACAGGCCTTAAGAATTTCAATATTAACAGCAGATGATGAAGAATTTAAGAATGAACTATTTGAGTTCAGAGATAGATTAAAGGAGAGAGGGTATGGTTATTCAAGCACACATCAGATCTTAAAAGATGTCATGACCTGGAGGGAAGATATAGGGAAGCCATATTTTTCATCACATAGGAGAAGGAACATACAGAACAGACATTGTGAGAAAAAGTTTGTACGTGTTCCTACACACTTTTCTAGAGATACTAATATAATAACAAACATCATTAAGAAACACTGGTCCATACTGACTCATAACCCGGAAATGAGGAGTATAGTGGGAGACAAGCCGACTTTCCTCTTTAAGAACAAGAAATCTCTGAAAAGATTATTATGTTCTCCTAAGACTGACATATGTAGGGACTACATCAGTGATGGGAATGGCACTGTTCCCTGTAATAAATGTAACCAGTGTAAATATATAGACACCACTAATAAATTGAAGCATCCAGACACAGGCACAGAGACCAGATTTAATGTAATAGGAGATTGTAACACTGATAATGTAATATATTTAGCAATATGCAAAGCCTGCTCAGTATATTACATAGGAAAAACAATAGGAAACTTAGGTTCAGAATAAGAGAACATCTGATTAATATTAGAAATGGAACATTAACAAATGCTTTAGCCAAACATGTTAGCTTAATGGGACCTACACATACTTTTAGATTCCTAGCAGTGGAAATAATTTGGGTAAATGAAGGTGGAGGTGATGCAGTTAATCAAACAGAAACATCAGAAATCAGATGGATCATCAGATTGATGGCTGACAGGGGAAAGGGACTTAATGATAGAGTCCCCTTAAGATCTGTTTTGAAGAATAGAAAGCTTTTTAAATTATGTATATTTTTTATATGCATTCATGCATTTTTATGCACATTTTTTTATCACACGTATATGTAAAATTTATGATAGTTTAAGTTTTATATGTGGTGTTATATATTTGCTATTTCACATAGAAAATTTTAGGAACATAGTGACTGTTTCTTAATCACTGCTCACTGCTGACTGGCTGGTGAATGATGAGATATAGTATATATACTACAGTGTAAATTTAAATGGTATTATGGTCTGAGGAAGTGGTGTGCATCACCATGAAAGCACTTACCTGAATAAAGTCTTGTGGTTTCTGAGTATTGAGTGGCTTACTACACCATTGGTTGGTTCGTTATATGCTGTTAGTGAATATTATGAATGTCCTGTTCATCAACAGACCATTTATTCTAGCTGTGACCATATTTGTGCTTATTGGATAATAATATTACACTGTTTTCAGAACTCAGTCGAAAAAATTATTTCCACAATCCAAAACCAATGCAAACAGACTTCTGTTTAATAAGTGGCTACCTAACTCAAAACCAAGTTAGAATAAATATCAAGAAAATAACTACCTTGTTCTTCAGGACACAACAGTAACAATAAAAGTGAAAGCCATTGATTATTGTAGCATTTCGTAGCTTAAAAAGAAGGCTTGCTGCTCACTGTCAATATCTTTGATTTACACTTACCTTGCACACACATCTCGTCACTGAAAATGTTAATGTACAGGTTAGTGCAGTGGACTGCGTCTCCAATTGTCTCAACCCCCAGCAGGAAAGGCCCTTGCTGAGAATGTTTTCATATGCATTGTCAGATCATCCTTCATGTAATTGCCCAACTCTAAGCACAACCACAATATCCATTGTGTTCAAACAGCCTCAGACTGCATATGCATGTTAGTGCATCTGTCTCCCATTTAGCAATGACACTGCATATCCCTACAAAAAAAAAAAAACAAAACAAAACAAAAAGCAAAACAAAAAAAACAAACAAAAAAAAACAACTGTCTTGGCTCCATGTCGCAACGTGAGGCACCCTTCTTTCTACTTTCACCTTTAAGCTCTCCTATGAAAACCACTGCTCCTCCTGTAACAAACTCACTTTATTTTTTATTTATTTTTTATTTTTTATTTTTTTTTCACATTTCATAACCAGGATGGTCCGACTGGATACAGGTCCATTTTCAGCGGAGGCCCGGGGAGAAAAGATTCACAGTAAGTAAAATTTTACACAATATGTTAAAATACAGTATACAGCAGAAGACATAACAAGACCTATATATACAGTAAAAATAGTTACACGTGGTTAATAACAGAATAAATATACAAATTCAATCAGCATTAGGAGAACACCTAGACTGTAATATATATTACAGTAGGTATATAAGGAAGTGAGGTATATAAGTGGAATAATTTGAGGACTTATTTAATGCATGGGCATAGCCACTTATTCTTTAAGTGTGTTCTAAGTGAGTTTTTAAAGTGAGAAGAGGTGGGGGAAGAAATCAGAGCAGGAGGGAGATTATTCCAGGTTCTAGCTATGGAGTGGGAGAACAGTGCTTTTCCTGCAGTATTGTTAGCCCTAGAGACTAGGGGTTTGTCAGAAGATCGGAGAGGTCGATTTGTATTATAGTGGGTGAGAAGTTGGCCTAGTGCAGGTTTTTTTTCTGGATGTGTTACCACATTGTAGGTAATGACTAATTGGTGATAGATTGGTAGCTGGGGAAGTTCCAGACATTGCAGTTCCCTTAGAGCCTGGCAATGGTGGGTTCTAAAGGTGGAGTTGTTTGCAAACTTGATGATTCAAGTCTGACAAGGTCAAGTTTTCTAAGCTGGGTAAGAATTGGAGCAGCATACATTAGGGTAGACAAGAGGTGAGTTTGGGCTAGGGTAATCTGTGCTTGTTTCGAGAGGGATTTCCTGTGCCTATATAGTGATCCAATTTTTTATGGACTTTTTTGATAGATTGTGAAATGTGGAAGTCAAGGTGTAGATTTTTATCAATTTCAACACCTAGGAGTTTGGTATGATCAGAGGGAGAGATAATAGTGCCATTTTTGGAGGAGATAGTGAAGGATAGAGGGGTGGAAATGGTTTTGTTGGGGTGAAAAGTAGTAATTTGGTTTTATTAGGGTTTAGGATAAATTAGATCTGAGTGTTCCAACTTTCCACAGAGCTAAAGGATTCCTGGATGAGTTGTTGTAGGGTGGGAAGTGATGGAGCTGAACAGATAACAGTTGAATCGTCAGCGTATTGTATAAGTGAAGCATGCTGTGTGGTGGTTTGGAGATTATTGGTAAATATGGAGAAAAGAAGTGGGCCTAATATGGAGCCTTGTGGTACACCTTTGATAGTTAGGAATAGGGGGGGATAGTACACTTGCCACTGGACAGATTGTTGCCTATTTGACAGATAGCTTTTAAATCAAGCTATAGCGGAAGAGGCAAAGGATAGGGATGTCAGGGTGTCTAGTAGTAAGGAATGTGAAACCATGTAAAATTCTATCCCTCTTTTCTCAGAAATCAAAATGATGAAACCATATCTTTCCAAATATATACATTCTTGCTTTAGGAAAGAAAAAATTTCAGGAAGACTGTTTCATCCAACTGGAATAATCTTCCAGCAGATCAATGAAAAATACCAAGCTTTAAATATTTTGGAATTAACCAGTTAAACAATTAAGAACACGCACAAATGTAACCACTTTAGGGATACAGACTAAAGTGACCCCTGAAATAAGACAACTAGTACCGCTCTCCTCCAGCTAGAAGTCTGACCGTAGGAATCCCTCCTTGATGTGAACACCACATGCTTATGTAAATATGTGCATTGTGCATTTCATAGTAATCTGTTACTTCTGAACAATTACACAGTTAAGCAACTAAAAAAGTTTTAAATAACTAATAAGCTTATCATTGTCTGTCTAAATTTCCCCCTGTGGTATTATCTTTGCCTTCACACGAAGCCTAAATATTCTAACACGTTTACACTTAGCTGTGTAAGCTTCCTTCTGACCCTGGCTACTGCTGTTTTCACTCAGCTATCAATTCTATTTCTTCAGTTTACTCTGGCCACTTCTTAATTACATAATAATTATGAAAACTCTGAGGAATTTAATGTAGTCTATCAGTATTTATCTCCAAAATCATGCCATGTCATGAACATGTACTGTATTTAAAACTAGTGAATGATGTACCATGAACTTAAGATAATTGATAGTTTACATCTTTATGAATGCACTCTTGTAGCTTATTGTTATGCACAACTGGAGTGTGTTGCACAACTATAACTAATGTACTGCAATCTTGTTTTCAGGCTGTGGCTGAACAAAAATGAATAAACCCACGTGCTCAATTTCAAAAAATGTAAAAATAAAATGAGCCAGCAATGACAGCTCACTTCCACTTTTTTTGGCTGAATCTTTTTCTTCTCCAGGCCATTCTGACCAAACTGTACCCATCCTCCATCCTTTCGGTCCAAGGGCTCAGCTTACCGTTTAACTGGCACCACTCTCAGACATACATATTATCGAGAATGGAATGCCACCTAATTATCTCCACACAGGAGAACTACACAGATCAGCTCCAGAGACAACATCAGCCTTAATGAGACTAGGGTTTTCCCTAACCCAAGGTTTGATTCTTTTGGGCATATTACACTGCGGTGGTGGTGCTGCGGTAGTGTTGTCACCTTACAGTAAGACGTTGTCCCATTCAATTCTCAGCTAGAGCGTCTTCTGTGTGGAGACATGCATGAATGGGCGTACCTTCTTTGAAGGTTGTGCGTCAGGGCTGGCAACTCGGCATGTAAAAATCTACTGCCAATCATTAGTGGACCGGAGTTCTGCTGTGGCGACCCCTCACTGGGAAAAGCCGAAAGACAACAACAAAAACAACAACAACAACAACATGAACAAGAATCCCAAAATATTGGCAAGTGACTCATGCTTACTCCTAGACATGTTCTAACCTGTACAATATCACAAATACCTGTTGCTTAGTCGGTGTCTAGGTGATTGTACTCTGACTCATTTTCCTGCCTTTTTACAACATCCAGCCTCTGCTGAATTGCAGCATTACAGTTGACTAGACTGCCTCTCCTTCAGGATTGATGAAGTGGTATTTACCTCCCACTGCTGCCCTCCCTGGCTGGATTCTCCAACACCTGTACCGTTATTTGAGCATGTGTCGCCTATGTCATAGGTATGGATTTATTTCTTTGACATAGAGTCAATTCACTCTCACCCTTTCTTGCCTGATGCTCCAGCACCTTAGTCACCATTCACTCTAGAAGTTTCAGGGTCACTGTCAAGGCTCCATCCCTGTGTGCCATGGAATCATCTTGCAAAGGTTTTATATATATATATATATATATATATATATATATATATATATATATATATATATATATATATATATATATTATGAGGAGCTCAGTTTTGCAAGGCAGTGGCTGAAAATGATGTAGAAGAGATCTTTACAGCTGTCCACCATTGGATGCAAGTAGACATGGCAGCAGTAGCAGCCAACAAAGTGATGTGTAGCATGTACAGCATTCTGTGGGGCACAGGCTCCAAGGATAGGGAGGCAATATTACAGCTGTTTTGTGTGCTGGCAAGACATATGTCAAAAACTATGTACAGGTCTGGAGATCCTTTAATGAAAGAAAACTGAAATAACTTGAAAAGGTCCAGAGAATAGCCACAGGGTCATCAGCAGGATGAAGAGAAATGAGTAAGAACATCATCTGGAGTTGCTGAATTTATATTTATTAGACACATAGAAGACAGGGAGAAAAATGAAGCATGTGATCTGAGAAAGTATTTCTTGAATGACCAAGAGAACTGAAGTAGAATTGTGGACCTTTGAAACAGACTACTTGAGTGGCTGTTTAAGTTCTGAATTAACAGGGGCTTACAAGAAGGAATAGGACAAATGGGAGGGTTGGGCAACTCTTGATGGGATGAAGCAGAAGCTAAATATGAAATGCAACCAAATGGGCAGACTAGATAGGCAGGTTCTCCACTCTTACTGTCATGTTAGGCAACATAATATAATAATATAATGCAATGTGGTAAAACACTCTTACAACACACACACACACACACACACACACACACACACACACACACACACACACACACACACAACCAAAATGCTGGCCATTCCCTTCATCTCTGTTTCTTCATTATCCTGTTCCACATCCTGTGTGTGTTCCTGCAGTTTGTTTATATAATTATATGTGCTGCTTCCTTCATGTCTATCATTTGTGTAGTATGGTTTTCTTTCTCTGGCATTTGTATTATTATCACACTGCTTTCCTGTGTGTTGCTTTTAACTTGCCATTCTGTTGTATTTTCTGAGTGAATACATCTCCAGTCACTGACACTACATGCATATGATGCTTTTTTTGTTTTCAGAACATATACAACTGTATGCATAGCATGGCATTGTGTTTTTGAGCTGTTGAATGCAGTCTTTGATTTCTGTGTCAGCAGAACACCCTGCAGTACCTTTATGCTTTATAGTGCTCCTTGAAGTATATACATATGTTGCATTCCCCATGGTATGTTGTGATTACATGGGATTTAAACTTAAGAATGGCGTGTAATGTGCTGCATTGTATTGCCATGCCACATTGGTGCATCTGGTACTGCCCACACAATGGACTGTGCCCTCCTGTGCTGCATATAGCACTCTCCTGTCATGCATGTGCTGTTGTGTTACTAAATGTACATTATATAACACCCTTTTGTCCTTTCTACACATAAGTGTGGCATTGTACATACAAGTACACATATTAGCAACATCACTCACATTTTGTATAAATGCATGTATTGTCCTGTGCCTACCAGTATTTCCAGGATTTTCTTGGATATGACACTTTGCTATCTGTCTTCTGCAGTATAATATTAACTCTGCCAATCAAGGTAAGCACAAACTTGTAAAAACACAAAAAATGGATGGTGAAGCAGTGATCCCAAAGGAAACCAGTTTATTTAGCACTTTTGTCCACTCAATACACAGGACTTCTTCAGAATAAAATACCACATACCTCTACAAACTTATAAACATACAAAACAGCCTTAATAAATGCCCAATTAAACACATTGTTGATTATTAAAGTAACAGTCCATTTCCCTAGTCAAATATATACACACATTTACAACTATAATATAAAAACTCTACTTATACTACTGCATTTTATAAAAACATGATTAATAAAAATAAGTTCAAATATACATAGCAGCCTTTAATTTTAATAAATTAAATATGGAAATGTATTAATTTATACTGGGAAAGCAGCCGGCTCTAGTTTTTAATTGCCATGTACATTCCAAAAATCTAGGAAGTTCTCCACTGGACCACCTCTCTGGCCCATGTTTGCCCTGTCAATAACACAAAATCTGAACCTATGTCCAGCATTCTGCACCAGATGTTTATATAAAGCATTTCTTTCATCTTTCTTTGTAATATCATAGTTGTGTTGGTAAACTCTTTTCCGCAAACTTAACTTAGTTCTACCTATATAGAATGTGGGACAACATAAACACTGGCCTAATATACCACCATTTTGCTCCCATAATAAGATCTACAATGAAGTTTAATTGTCCCATATTCTTCCAATATCACTTCTCGACATTCGAGGGTCTAGGGGCACTGTGAACAATGGCCACACTTCACCATTTTACCAGGCCCTTCCACTCTCAAAGGCCTCTCAAGTAGTGTCTTAAAACACACATCCTTCTTATAAACCAAGAGTTTTTCACCCACATGTTTCACATATTCTGGATCCATCCCCAAAATTTTCCAATTAGATTCAACTATTGCCCTAAGCTCATAAAAATTAACGTTAAATGTAATAACCGTAGACCTATTAAATGTCATGTATTGATCTTCTTAGTTGCTTAAGGCTGCTGGAGTACTGCAACCTGTATCTAAAATAAGGACAAAATGTCCTAGTTCTCTTTTTCACCCTCACCTCATTAAAGATGTTTAATAAAAAATTCTCAAACTGGAGCGCTTTCTATGTGAAGTCTGCATGTCCTCCCCACGGTTGAGTGGCGTTCGAAAGACATGCGTGAATGGGCATGCCTTCATTGAAGGTTCGGCGTTGAGCTGGCACCACAGCACCATAAAAATCTACTGCCAATCATTAGTGGACCGGAGTTCTGCTGTGGCGACCCTTAACCGGGAAAAGCCGATAGAAGACGAACAACAAAAAATAAAAAATTCTCAAAAATTATTAACTTTATTTTTTTTAATATGTTTAATATTAACTGTATTTCTTTGAGTAGTATTACCTGTATCTTTCCCTTTGATACATTATTTGTCCATGCATTGTGATTGACACCTAACCTAAATATTTTCTTACTTTCCTGCTTGATTGCACTTTCCTGCTTTATGATATTCCTTGTTATTGGATTTCTAATTGTGTGCCTGCCTGTTTCTTCCATCCAGTATTGTTTGACATATTTATTTTTAATACTACTAACTGCATGGTTTGACATTATTTTTCCTACTTTACTGTATTGTGCTGTGTTATGTTTAAGTGCTCCCCTTTTTATAATTGCTGTTGCTGTAGGTGGTGATTGGACAATGCATCAATGGCCAAGTATTTGAAAATTAATTTCAGACAGTTATCCAAAAAATAATTACTTTAGTAGTTGTTACAGCAAAGGGGTTCAAACTTCTTCCCCCCGAACTGTGTGACCTTAGTGTTAATAATTTCTGGAGTGTGAGGGGCTTGGCTCTCATTTTACAATTTTGGGTTAGCGAGGTTTCAGTCACTTTTTAAAAATGGAACTGTACTTGTACTCAGCAGGTGTGATCAATTATTTTGTTGTTATTTTGGGTTTTATGTCTGTATATGTATACAGTATCTATGCATAATATTACACAGTATCCATCTGCATTGTGCCTGCTATACTGTAGTATGTGCAGTGCTGCTGTGTGCACATTATATATAGAACTGTTTGGTTTGCTTTCTGTTTTACTATAATTCATGAGCTCATGTTTGTTGAATATATGACTTTATGCTACCATTTATTTGCATTTCTGTGGCATCACTTGTTCATGTTACCACTTTGCTATGCTATGTATTAATTTCAGCCTTTACCGTTTCCTCATAATTACCTTTATCAAAGTACAATCTTTAAATTATTTTAAATACTGCATTATAATATTATCAAAAGTGTATTTTTGTGAGCTCTGTCTGTTAATAGTTCACAACTATGTATGCAGTACCATATTGAGCCTGCTAGGAGCTCATAGTTGCACAATATTCATTTAATTCAATATAATTTTTGCATAAAAGAGTAATTGTAATTTCTAGATTTGTGACTCTGACTACCAGTTCCAAGTGTACATTAAAAAGCAGGTAACTTAAAATTACCCTTTTTAATCATATTTTCTGCTACAGACTTTGTGTAAGATATGTACAGACTCTTTCAGATGTATTACCAGTAAGGGTACTTTTCCGTTAAACCCCTACCACTTTGCGCTGCTGTGTTGTGGCAGTATGAAGTAGGGAGGAGCTGTCTGAGTTGTGTCCTTGCATACAGAAAGTATGTTTGACATGAAGTACTTCTCATTGAGAAGGACCCAGTGATCAGTAGCAGGTTGTCAGGTATGAACATTACAAATGACCGCTGCCGACACTTCGGGCTGCTGTGTTATGGTGGTATGAAGTAGGGACGAGCTGTCTGGGTTGTCTTTGAATACAGAAAGTATGTTTGACATGAAGTATTTCTCATTGAAAAGGACCCAGTGTTCACCAGCAGGTTGTCAGGTATGAACATTACAAATGACCGCTGCTAAACAGCTGCCTTCCTTCCTTTGTAATATTGGAGGGAGGGTATCAGCTGGGAGCCCTGAAGCTTATGGCTTCACATAAATGTTTAGAGGGCTGTTTCAAATGAATTACAGCTCTCTGTCTTCCTCCCTCTCCAGAGACAAGTGTTTCTGCATCAGCCAGCAGCTGCCACAATACTAAAATCTCCAAATCAATTCCTTCACTACGCCCAGCAGGCAGCCATAGAAAGAAAGAAAGTGTCTCTGTCTCCGCCATTTCCTGTACCGGTAAGTACATGCATTCTACTGGACTGAAGATTACATTGCTATCGTGTTGTGTGTCTTCTGCACTGTGTGAATGCCATAGACTATCTGCTTGGCTAAATAGAAACAGGGGTTCCAAACTGCCGACGAAATACCGCCACAACACAGCAGCGTGAAGTGGTAGGGGTTTAACTGAAAAGTACCCCAGTAAGTGTAGACATCTGACAGTTAAGAATCAGCCATTTTTTAGCACTCAGTTTTATGACTGCAGAAATACACCCTGTTTTACAGCATTACCATGGTTCAGGGTACTGCGGTGGTGGTGCTGTGGTAGCATTGTCGCCTCACAGTAAGACGTTGTCCTGTTTGATTCTCAGCTAGAGCATCTTCTGTATGGAGACATGCGAGAATGGGCATACCTTCGTTGAAGGTTGTGCATCAGGGCCAGCAACTCAGCATGTAAAAATCTACTGCCAATCATTAGCGGACTGGAGTTCAACTGCGGCGACCCCTAACCGGGAAAAGCCGAAAGACACAACAACAACCATGGCTCAGGGTAAAGCCGATGCACTTTAGGTACATACAGTTCCACTGGAGTTAGTGAAATGAGTTATTGACTAATTACTGCAAGTGAAGGTTTACAACTTGTGCGCAGGAATTCTCACCATGGGAAGGCCTTGACAGTTAATTATATTTTTCTGCTTCATTACCTTTGACTTTCCTGCTATGAACTGTACTGATGGATGATTTCCTAAGATGACATTTTGCTATCTGGTGGGTTTTAGCACTAAAGAACAGGTGTAGCTCTGTGCACTGCACTTATTTATTTTTATATGATTGACTCCTACTGATTTCTCCTTTCTTACATCAGAATTAGCTTATCACAACATTTTTATAGTTTTCTGCTGCTTTGCATTATTTAGCTTGTTATATTCTCCCTTTAAGCAGCAATGGTTTAAGATTACAATTTTATAATATTTTCACTTGGTGCCTTATATACTCTGTTCTGTTGTTAGACTAATATTTCTAACTCACCATCTGATGTTGTTAACCTTCTTTCCATTAATCACTGATGGGTTCAGTTCTGAGCCCTCGGAACTAAGTCAGCCTATTACCAAGCTCGCTCCAGCCAAAAAACTCTTGAGCTAAGTCTCTACCCAGAATGCCCTTCTCCCTGTTACCTCAGATCTCATTTGCCGTGTAGCCGTAAAGCTGAGTTTCAGCTGAGCTCTCAGCTAAGTGAAACATTTTTTTGATATTTGTGTAAACATTTTTGGATATCTTAATATTTTACTAAGCGATTAGTATTTGTAGTGTCATTTCTTCTGTCTAACCTTGTTCTTTCCTCTCTACCCATTGTTACTGTTGGTAAACGTTCAAGTACCATTGTTGGTACAGCCTTTCTTGCCTTACCCTTGTGGTATTTCTTCAATACCATAGTTGGTATTGTTTCTCCTGTATAACCTGTTAGCTTTAACCTTTATTCAGGTGTTTCCCTTTTCTTCTCTACAAACTAGTGTATTGTTATATTTGTGTTTTTTTTAACAGAGTTGATTTCATTATAGTTGGATTATACAGTTGACCTGTGGTGTTTTCTATCAAGATGTCGGATAAGAAGGATACTTCAGGTTTTAATCATTGTACTTCTTGTAAGGGCAAGTTACCTAACAGTGATTCTAATGATGATTGTGTATACTGTTTGGGAGTGGCCCACCTTTTGGTGCAGCCTCCATGTGACATTTGTCAGTGCTTCAGCCAACGCACTCTTAATGAGCGCAAAAATAAACTCATTCTGAAAGAGTTACTCAAGTCTCCCTTCTCAGAGGCCATTTCTGCGGTGGAGGTCTCAACCCCTCCTTCTAAGGATAAAAAGAAATCCCATTCTGTTCCTTCTTCACCATTGGGTGATCAGAGCAAGCCTGGGAAATCTAAGGTCTCTAAGTTATTGTTAGAGCATAAATCTGTCTCTTCGATTCAGTCTTCTTCGGCTCTGACCATCTCAAAACCTTTGATACTGACACCTGTTTTGGAACCAGTCCTGCCTCCGGCACCGATCATAGACCTTACTACACCTATTTTGACTTCAGCACCTTTAGCTACTTTGGCTCAGGGCACACCTTCAACTATGCCAGTAGTTTCCATTTTGGAAGTGACCGTTTTGACTCCGAGTGCCACTTCGGCACCGAGCATTGTACCAACCTCACTGGAATTGACCCCTTTACTTCTGGTCTTAAAACTAGAGACTTTGGTGCTGGCAGACCTTGCACCACAGACCCGATACTCCCCCTCCATAGATCTGTTTCTGGGCCAAGTGTATAGCCCATTCCTTGAATGTCCTGACTCTCCATCTGGAGTATCCAGTACATCCACCAGGAGCCTTTCCAAACACAACGTGGTGCATCTTGTAGACCAGCTGTTGTTAGCCAGGTGGATTCCCTCATTTTCTAAGACCCATTCACTTGCAGGACCTGGACTCCATCTTACACTCCTCCTTTGACCATCTCGGTTCTGAAGCCTTCTGCTCCGATATCCTTCTTGGAACCCATTACCTTGGTGCCTATGGTGAATCTCAATCTGGCTCTGAGTTTGTCCCTTTGGTCTTATGTTCCCGCTGAACTGGTTCTTCCTCAACCTGGGGATTGGGGGATTTGCACATCGGCCTGGAGTATGAAGCCAGCTCTCTCCGCGGTTCCATCCTTGGTGCCGATGTCTGCATCCGTGCCGATCTTGCTTGAGGCTCCATCCATGGGGGCGGGTTCATCGAGGTGGGGTGTGACCCCGGTCCCAAGGTTGTTTTTCTCAGTTCTGGGCTCCCATCCCTCTTTGGGCAGGCCTGCCTTTCACATGATGGAGAGGGCTCTTGCTTCTGGCAGTTCTCCTTTGCTGTTGGAACCCCAGTTTTCACCCCTGAGCTACAGCTGTCACAGACCACCCCCTCAGGACACCGGGGGAGAGGCCACAGGACACCCCTGTTCAGGGTACCCACTCTCCCGAGTCCTCCTTAGAGCCCCCCACTGAGGAGCCCCCTCAAAAGAAGACATGCAAGAGGAAGCACATGGACTCACCTGAGGAGTCCTTAATGGAAGACATGGATTACGATGATGGTGAATGGTCCCCATGGTCACCTCCTGATGATGTCTCCTTCAGAGACATCCTGGAGATGTTAAAGCAGAGAGGTAACTGGAAGCCCTCCAACCCTTCGTCTGAGGAGTACGTGTTCCTGCAGGCTTTTTGTGCCCGGTCTTCTACCTCTTGGGTGACCCCGCCTGCCGATGAGCTCATCCAGCTCATTGTGCAGCGAGCCTGGAAGAACCCTGATTTCATTGAGGTGATCCCTCAGAGACCAGACAAAATTCTTTTCCCTCCCGAGGAGAATCTGCACTGGTCCAAAGGGTTACTAGTTGATGCTATGGTGTTGGTGGTGGCCATGAAAAAGAACTTGGCTGAGGAAAGTCCCACTGTCCACCCACCCAACAGGGAGTTCCAGGCAGTGGACAGACTTGGCAAGCATGTTTTTGCATCAGGGACTTTTGCTATACAGTCCCTGAATTATTTGGCACATTTTACAAGGCTCCAGAGGGACTTGATCTCTGAACTGTCTGGGACGCTCGCAGGACAGTTGTCTGAAGAGGTCATGGACAAAATGATCTCGCAGCTTGCAACCCTGGAATCAATATCCAACTCATCCATGAGGTTGCTGTCACACATGACTGAAGGGGCAGCTAGAGCAGCGGGTCCGGGCATTGTCATGAGGCATCATGCCTGGATGCGCATTTGTGATCTCACGGATCCCTTCAAGTCTTCCTTTCTGAATGCTCCCATCGAAGCTTCATCCCTTTTTTGCTCCAAAGTGAAGGACACACTAGCCAGGTGCGAGCAAGATGGAAAAACCCTGTCTGCCATAGGCCTATAGTTTTCCAACTCTCAATGTACCTTCTCCAGGAATCAGAGGAGTGGGAAAATGTGGCATAAGAAATCTCAGGGTCCTTTCAGTGCCGCACGTGGTGATGATACTCCCAGATGCAGAGGGGGTATCAATTCTGGAAGACGTCCCTATAGAGGCAGAGGGGGTCCTCATAACCAAGGCTCCAGGGACTCTTTCTCTGGACAGCCTTATCAGTGCTCCTGAGGGGCAGCCCAATTGCTTACCTCTGGAAGCAGGCAGGGGCTGTTTCTCTCTGCACAAAGCTGCCTGGCAATCTATCACTACTGATCATTGGGTGCAGAACATTATTACCAGAGGTTACACCATTCCCCTTTCTTGTCAGCCCAAATTTCCAGGAAAACTTCCCAATGTTCCACCCAGTCAAAGGTAAGAAGCAGCCTCAGAGATTATAAAGTTGTCTCAAAAAAAAGTCATTCAACCAGTTCCACCAGACCAGTGCACATCCAGATTTTACTCGAGATTCTTTTTGGTGCCAAAAAAGACAGGGGGACTGGAGACCCATTTTGGATCTCAGCAGTTTAAACAAGTCTGTCACCCAAACCAAATTCTGGATGGTCATGGTTCAGTCCATCCTTCCATTTTTAAGAGAAGGTGATTGGATATTCTCTATAGATCTCCAGGATGCATATTACCACATCAAGATGGACAAAAGCTCCAGGAGTCTGCTTTGCTTCTGGCTAGGAGCCTGTCATTATCAATTCCGTGCCCTGCCATTCAATCTCTCTACAGCCCCCAGAGTGTTCACGAAATGCATGGCAGTGGTAACAGCTCACTTGGGACTAAAAGGATTCTGGGTGTGACCATATCTAGATGACTGGCTACTTACCACCTCCGCTGAGCATCTTCTGGTAGCAACACTGCACTATACTCTCTCTCTCTCTGGCAAAATCGTTGGGAATAATGATACATTGTGAGAAATCAAACCTTATCTCAACACAACAAATAGAGTTCATTGGAGCAGTGTTCAATACTCAGTCCTGTCTGGTATCACTCCCAGTTTACAGACTCCATCGATTGAGGCTTCAACTCTGGGTGATTCTATCTCAAGCAACAGTCTCTGCAAGGAAAGTTCTTCAGGCTCTGGGTTCCATGGCTGCATCAATTCCAGTAGTGCCTCTAGCAAAGCTACATATGCAGATTCTGCAATGGCTCCTTCTGTGTCAATGGTTCCCAAACTATCATCCCCTTGATTACCAGATTCGAATAACCATCTCCTGAAAACAGGATCTGCTTTGGTGGATGAGGTCAGACGTAGATCTTTGGAGTTGCCCATTTCAACCCCCTCAGCCCACAGACATTGTGACCACAGATGCTTCCCTGATCGGGTGGGGGGGGGGGGCATTTCCAGAGAAAGACTGTCCAAGGCACATGGTCCACTTCAGAGGCCCACCTTCTTATCAATGTTCTGGAACTGAGGGCCAAGCTGTTAGCATTGCAGGCCTTCCATTCAGCTCGCCCTTCCGGGACAATTGCGATTCAATCAGACAATATGTCAGTGGTCTGGTACATCAACAAGCAAGGAGGAAAGGAGGAACCAAGTCCTATCCCCTATGTCAAGAAGCCATGAGAACTTGGCAGTGGGCAATAGCTTCCAACTGCTTTCCGATAGCAATGCATATCCCAGGGAGCTCCAGCATGATTGCGGACAAACTGAGCAGATGCATCCTCATGCCCTACGAGAGGTCTATCAACCCTGAGGTGGCGTCTGTAATCTTCAGCCACTGGGGCCAGCCTTGCTGTGATCTCTTTGCTTCTCCATCAAACACCAAGTGCAGCAGCTATTTTGCCCTACTACCCCCTGAGTGGGAGTCACCGAGGGACACTCTGATCCACGACTGGCCCACGGGACTTCTTTATGCTTATCCTTCCATCCCTCTGATCCCACAATTTCTAAAGAAAGCTCTTCGGTTAAGTTACAAGGTGATCCTCATAGCTCCATTTTGGCCTCGACAAATTTTGTTCCCCTTCCTTTGGCCTCACATAGTATACCCGCAGTGGATTCTGGACCCTCTACCAGATCTGATTACTCACCCCCAAGGGGTGAGTTACCCAAATCTGTCCAGTCTCAAGCTGACAGCTTAGTTTCTCCACTTCCACTAGTCGCCAGGCAAGCTAATCTCTCCTCACCTGTTAGAGACATCATTCTGGCCTGTCATAAACCATCCACCAGAACACTATATCAGGATAAATGGAAAAGGTTCGCCATCTTTTCCAAGGATAACATGCTAGACTCGTATTTGGCTCCAGTAACTGCAGTGCTTCAATACTTGGCTTTTTTGATAATGGAGCCTCTCCTCTGCATCTATGGTACAAGTACATCTAGTGGCAATTTCCAATTTCCACAATGGTATAGATGGCACCCCTCTTATCTCTTTATGCCTTTGCAAGGTTTTCCTCAAGGGGACCTCTCATATCAGGCTTCCTGTCAGACAGCCTGTGGAACCATGGAACCTCACCCTAGTCCTTCAGTCTTTGACTCAAAAACCCTTTGAGCCTGCTGCTAAGTGTAACCTAAAGTTTTTGTCTTGGAAATCTTTGTTCCTGGTAGCCATTACTTCTGCCAGAAGAGTCTTGGAGCTGTAGGCACTGTGTATCAAGAGGTCCCATCTGGTCTTTCATAAAGACAGAGTGTCACTTTGGATGAAACCATCCTTTCTTCCCAAAGTTGTTTCTGAATTCTCCATTAACCAGACCATTGATCTACCAGTGTTTTTTTCTGAGTTTTGCCAGTAGAGGAGAGTACTGCCTTCATTCCCTAGACATACATAAACAATTGAGATTTTACCTAGACAGGACCAAATCTATCCATAAATCTGAACAGCTTTTCATTTTCTTTTATGGACCCAAAATGGGAGAAACTATTTCCAAGGTTACATTGTCAAGATGGCTAAGGGACTGCACACGTTTCACCTATTCCCTCCATAATGAACCCATGCCAAAAGTTAAAGCTCACTCCACTAGATCTATGGCAACATCTATAGCATTCCATTCCAGGGCTTCCATTGATGAAATCTGCACAGCAAATACTTGGTCTAAGCCTCATACCTTTATTAATCATTGCAAATTGGATCTGGTCTCCAGCGAGAGCGCTGCCTTCGGCTCAATAGTACTTAGGAATGTTTTTCCATAAGGGCTCCCATGGACCTCAAGGTAGCTTGGGATTCTGTCCCATCAGTGATGAATGGAAAGAAGAGTAACAACATCAGATAAAGAAGTTATGTCTTGCTATGTCTTACCATAACGTTCCATCTGTGTTGATCATTTTCTTTTATTCATAACTTCCCACCCTCCTTCCCGTTCCAAAGGCTCCTGGGGGATGCTTTGGGTCTAAGTGGTGCCCTAGGGTACTTGCACAGAAGTGGCCTCGGCTTTACTTCCTTTTGTTAGCAAACTTGATCTGAGGTAACAGAGAGAAGGGCATTCTGGGTAGAGACTTAGCTCAAGAGTTTTTTGGCTGGCGCGAGCTTGGTAATAGGCCGACTCGGTTCCGAGGGCTCAGAACCGAACCCATCAGTGATGAATGAAAGAAGATGAACAACACAGATGGAATGTTATGGTAAGACATAACTTCTTTTTTTCTTAAATATACTTTACGTTCTTTTTATTTTTTATTTATTGCCATGTTTATATATATCTTTCCCTGCTCTTGCTAACTATCAAGCTACGTCTAATTTTTGTAGCAGCTTCTTCAGCCCTTTTATGCAACTTATGCAATTAATTCTGTCTAAACATAGTGAAGTCAGGCAAAAACACTTTGTCCCCAATCTGTTTTTTTAACCAGCTCTCATAGATTGCTACTTTATCAGTCAAGCAAAAATTTGTTATGTGCAGTGAAGTCGGTCAGCTTGAACATTCTTCTAGAGTTAATGGGAAGTAAGTTAAGGCAAGAAACACTGCCTGATTTTATTTATAAGGGGAGGAGAAGGGAAGGACATACGTTCATCTGGTGAATGGTCTGTTTGAGTGTGCATCACCTGACAGCAGTGACAATTCAGATTTTAGGAACTGAAAATGCACATTTCTGAGATGGCGCATGTTGGAAAGCAGAAGAGTGATAGCTTTCTCTTTCCAAAACAAGTAACCAGAGGATAGGTGTACACACCAATGTGGAGAATGCTCAGAACATGAGAGAGTGTAGCTAAAGATTCTTATGCTCCATCTAGCTAGGTGAGATAATGAGACTTGCATGATTATGATGACGAAATGTAAGCTAAGTGAGACAGATTCCCCAGAGGACATCTTATGGCTGGAGATATACCAAAGAGCAAAATATTCCATAATGTTAGCAGAGATATGTAGCACAAGAGGAAGGGCAAGGTCAAGAGATAAAAGAGGGAGACTAGTCAAAGAACAGAGGAAGAAGAGAAGAACCACCCTAGCACTAGGAAGAGTGACACATAGTAGAAAAATGAAAAGTTAAAACTGTGGAATGTGAAGGAGATGGAAGAAGCAGAATGATTGGAGTAAAAATAGAAGAATCAAGGAGAGGTAAGATAAGTGAAAGCTGTAATGCAGAAAAAATGAGTAAGGTAAAGCTAACAAAGAAAAACCCTAAAGATGGACAGAAAAGGATGAATTAACAAAAAGAATGTGAAAGAGAAAATAACTAATGTAATTGAGACACCCTCCTCTTGGTTTAATGTTGCAGTAGACCAGGACTAAAATCAGTTAAGGTATAAGCTAGAGGAAAGCTTGTTCAGATGTCTGAAAGTAGAGAGAACAGCAGGAAAGAACTGAGATGCAAAATGAATATTGACATTTGCAGACAAGTATGATGTAACTGAAAGATGTGGAGGAAACAGAAGAGAAGCAGTGACTGTGAATTCAGGGTAGAAACAGAAGGAGCAGTAACCATAGGCTCAACAGGTAACATGCTTGCCTTTGGTGATGGAAGATCAGAAATCTGTAGGTTCTATTCCCACCCAATGGAGGCATGCCTCTCAACCACTTAGAGCAAGAAATCTGGACTAAGCCATAAATAAAAGTGGGGCAAAGGCCCAAAAATAGGGACAATTTTTAAATATTGGTTTTACAAACTTAGAAAGTTGATAGAATAATGGGTTTTACATTAGCATGAATTTTCTGGTGTTTGAAGTCTGAAACTCTAATGTTTGTCATTATTTTTTAACTTCACTCTTTAATGATTTGCTACTAATTTGTCAGAAAACCACAATTTTATGAAAATGGACCAAAAATATGAGGCAAAAATCTGAACATTCTATGAAAATCTGTACAGTTAACAGGTATGAATGGAGCTGGATTCATTTTTCCATAAATGACACTGCAGTACAGCATAAGGGTATACTACACTCCTGAGTGTGCCACCCCTCAGATGAGACATTAAACTGAGGTCCCATCTGTTTCAGCAGGTGGTAGCTATGGTGGATGTAAAAGATCCCACAGCACTTATCAACAAGAGTAGGAAAATTTCTCTGAAGTTTTCCCATGGTCAATATAAATAGCGACTTGGGTCTCCCCTGAAAAGAGGTCACTAGTGACTAAAACAGTCAACAAAGGATAAATACAACAGAACAAAATAAATAAGTCCAGGGAAGGAAGTAAATAGCAAAAACAAGCTGGCTTGTTTAGTGGGATTACATGGCTATTTATATGTGCCATTGATGTAAGTGTAGAAGGAGCAGTGGTATAAAACTAAGAGAAACACAAGGTAAATGATTCTAAGACAATTCAAAACCGAGCCTTTCCATTTAAACTAAAATGCATTGCATCTGCAGGTCCCAGGAATGGAAAACAGAAGTTAAATAACTGGCAGGTACAAAACTGGGGAGACAAGAGAAGAAAAAGAGAAAAAAAAATGGTCCATAAAAAAATAAAATACTGAGGCACTCTATTCTAACTAATAAGCTGCAGTAAGTCTGGGAGCCAGCACACTAAACTGAATGCTCTGAGAAATGAGGCACTTCACTTGTATACCTCTCAGTCTCCAAGAACAAGAAATCTCAACAAAGCCACAAATAATAGGAGGACAAAGTTCCAAATTCAGGGATAGATTTTAAATATTGCTCTTATAAACTTGGAAAGTGGATAGAATAACAGGCTTTGTAGTAGCATGCATTTTCTGAAGGATATGTCTAAAGTTCAAATGTATGTCATTATTTAATGATTTCAATATTCAATGATTTGACTAGAAACCACAAATTTTATGAGGCACAGAACAAAAATATGAAGCAAAAATCTGGATATTCTGCAAAAATCTAAACAGTTGAGAAGTGTGTCCACTTGTACTGAATTGTGGCAGCAGGCCAGGGGTTTAATCAAAATAGATATTAGTTAATAGAAGTTAAGAGCTAAAGAAGCAGTGATGGTAAGAGTAAGGAGCTATTTTACGCTGAACCTTAAAGTATAGTGGATAGGAATTAATAAAACTTCAAGAACTATGAAGACAGGATAGGATGAAACACATTACTTTACCTAACCTTTAATGCTTCAGGAAATAACTCATAAAATGCCTCAAATCTCATGGTGTACTTACTTTGATACTCTCAGATATAATTCATCCCTACACCCTGCTAGCATTCTCATAGTGTAAACATACTGCTATATGCTGTTGACAGTTTAATCATACCTCTGTCCTCTTTCTTCCTGTCTTCTCTACCTCACTGTTCTCTACTTTACACACTGTTCCCCACCCATTAACTTTTTATTACACCCCATCACATTTTCTCTGTCATTGCTAATGACATTATGACTGTCCTTCAATCACAAAACCTTCACATTGTAATGTCTCCCTATTATTGCACCTCCTGACTTTACTGCAGATCCCCTCTCTTAGATAGAATTCCATGTTGTAATGACCCAAGAGTAGCGACTTTTCACTTCTTACCCTCTCCACACAAAAGAAAATATTTGGCAATGAAATAGCAAACATTTAAGACACAATGCATGTTTTCATATTAAACTCTAAACTTCTATACGAAAGAAACAAACAGAAATAAAAAAACAAAACTAACTGAAAGGATTCACACTGAAGCCAAACTGTTGATTAGCGCTTTCATCCTTTAATGTGTGTAAGGACTTCTTCAGATCGTTCAATGTTTATCTATTTCTCTATATAGATAGAAAATTAGCTGTGTATGCATATGCTATAACTATTGTCATATACATGTATATCTCTAAGTAAAAAATACTGTCTTGCATTAAATTTTTTTTGTACATTTCTTGTATTACTCTTTGTATAGTACTTTCAAGGTCTGGATTGTGCCTGAAAAGGTTCTAAGGACCACTATGCTTTCCCAGTTAACAAATGTACAGATAAAATAAACTATTCACATTGGAATATCACGGCAGACCAGGACTGCAACTAAATGCAAAGATGTTTTGAGTGGTAGGACTGAAAAGAAGATGAGACACCCACAGTCTCCAGGGTGTAGCAATGGGGCAAGGTTAATGATTAAAAGGAAAAAGTATAGGTGGAAGGAAACTTAAAAAAATGGTTATTGGGTACTGAATCAGCACACAGAAAGGGCAACAGAAGGACAGAGAGCAGGCCTGGAATACTAGATGTATGTTGGCTGCAAATTAAAACTGAAGAGGGGGCTTGAGACAATGGAAATAAGATAGATGGTTAAATGAGCATGACAAAGAGAGAGAGAAGCAGACAGACAGAAGAAAAGAGAAGCACACCAGCCCAAAATTCAGCAAAGAAAAGATGTAATGGTACATATCATATAGTGCTTGTTTTATGGAGGGAACTGATGAATTTACAAGAGATGCATGTACCATTAGAACTCATTCTGCAGGCTTTAGGACTGTTCATGAACAAAGTTTTACCAGGCTGCTTACCTTGCAACCTCAGTCCCACAGTGTACTGTCCTGATGTGCCTCTCCAATTCTTTACTGTTGGGAATGTTTCTGGTGAGTCTGATGGCTCAAGTTTTTTTGGGTGAGACTGTTTAATTTATTCCTTCCTTTTCCTCTCTACACCTTTTCTTTTTGGGTTAAAGAAGTTTGCAGTTTCCTTTTCTTTGCTTCCTTTATTTAGTAACTGGGCTTCCATGGACTTTAGGCCATAGCTGAACAAGAGTTCATATGGAAAGCAATTTCCACCTACAGACAGATATCTCATGTGATCCATCTGTCTTGATGTTAGACATGTCATGAGTGTCATGAATAAAATTTAACAGCAATGCTAGAGTGCTACAAAATTACATCACAGAATCTCTAGAAAATTGAGTAGGCAATTTCTGTTTCTAAGTCTTTAAATTTTTCTTTTTATTGTCTTCAAGCAGGTCAGGTAAAGATTCAGGTTGAAAGTGGTTCTAAACATTAACATTCCTTGACTTTAAGGGCAGTATTCATAATCAAAAACTACTTACAATGAAATGTAATAAATGCTCCAAAAACAAAAAAAAAAAAATAACAACTAAAAAAGCATCTAACCACAAACATAAAAATTTATTGAGTACTTTGCCCTAAATTAATGGACTTCATCAGAATAAGTATACACCAAAAACTGGTCTATGTTACGTTATCGAATGATGGAAAGAGTGAACGCTCTTTCATAGAACTGTAAAAGTTGACAGCACTAAACAGCGAAGACACGGAACATCAATTTTTTCCCAGGAGAAAAAAATTGGTGGGCTGTCTTCGTGACTATGCCATTTCCTCTACTATGGTGCAATTTTGGAGATGGTATATTTAAGTAGGGGGGTGTGGGTGGTGAAGCCCCCCACTTTATTTTGTGTCTGAATTTTTTTTTTTGAGAGCAGAGCAGCAATTTTTTCCCCCTGGGGAAAAAATCTCTGTTCCGTGTTTTCTCTGTTTAGTAGTGTTGACCTTTCGATTTCGATGAAAGAGCGTTCTCTCTTTTCATCATTTGATAATGTAACATAGACCCATCAAAAACAATTTTAATTTATACATTTACAATACATTTCATTGGACAACAATGATCAGCTGACTCACAAATCAATTAGACCAACTAGAACTTAAAACTAATAAAAAAAAGTAATAAGTAAACAAATATAGGGCGAGATTCAATAAAGCCTACACTAAGTGTACACAATATGTATTCAAGAACATTCTTATCATGTTTTTATGCTTTCTAGTCAGTCAGAAAAATTACACTAAGTGTACATGTAATATACGTTTTGTGGTGACCTTTATGAATCCCTGTCAATATTTAAAGCTGAAAGAATGTCATTGGGAAAACTAAACTTAGGAGGAGGAAGGTGTGAGTTACAGTATATCTGTGTTGTCTGTTCACTCAGAACGGTGAACTCTTAGTGTACACTTAGTATAGGCTTTATTGAATCCCAAGGTTATATTACATCATACATATTTTCTTACATTTCTTTAATGTTCTAGACTTTAAAATAACATTTTATTTATTTATTTGACATTTGTTAACCAGGTTGGTCCAACTGAGCCAAGGCCCATTTTCAGTGGAGACCCGAGGAGAAAAGCTCCAGTACATAGACAAAAATTATAATTTTAATTGCATATTATTACTCTGAAATAATATTGTAGAATTAACACAATTACATAACAAATTTAAGTAGAGTAGAAAAACATTTACATGGTAATGGCATTTTTTTTTGTTATTGTAATGTTTATTATACCATTTAAGCCAGATATCCAATGTGCTTGCAGTCTTAATTGCCACAATGTTTCGTTTCTTTCCTCTACCTTTTTTAAAGTCACTAGCTCTCATATCCTCACACACCTTCTCCAAACCACAAACTCTGCTAGAAATTATTATGCAAATGAAGGAATAATGAGATGGAAATGAGAATTGTGTGTAAAAAATACAAACCAGTCTTGTTAATGAGGTGGCCTTCCTGCCTTTTGTGATACAGACCTGCTTTTTAGTACTTTTGTTACCAAAATCAAAACTGTACCTTTTCTGGTCACTTTTGTAATTGGCAAGGAAGCTTGAATTTGCTGTAAGCCTTACTGTTTCACTCTCTGAACTGCTTGCTTCTGTCATACTCAAACCTGGTATTCTGAAGTACTCATCAATGTAGTAGAAGGAGATAAAGGAAGGGAATAAACCTCTTGAACTTTGCTGCACAGGAGTTTCTGTTTAGATTTGGAGTAGACAGGGTGATCATTAGGGTTTTGTTGAACTTACATAACCTTCAAACTGGAAGCTCAGAATAAAGAGGTAGTGATAAAACTCAGACTACTACGGTGTGACCAATAACCAGAGACATGTGACATCACCCAGTCAAACAGTTTATACCCTGTGCTGGAACCCACAGGGGACCAGAAAGCATGTACATTGACAGAAGACCTCACATGCGCCTGCTTCATGCCAGAAAACAAAGGTAGTAAGAGTTCTCATGCACAAGCATGAGCTTTTCATGGTTTGTCCACAGCAGTAAGAACAAAGCCACAGTGATGAATGCATTTACACAGATGCACAGTAATGTGATTGCCAAGTGCCAAAATGCCTAATTTGCTTAAGAACTTCATAATTTCTACAACAATTTTTTTAAACTTTCTCAGAGTCACCAGTCTAAGTTCCACTGGGCTCCACATTTCTGCACTGGTTCACAGAAAGAGAGAATTCAAGTAAACATCTTATAATAGGTACAGTTAGGATCAAAACAAAAGAAATAGGCTCTTAATTTCACCTCAGATGACCCAGCAGCATCGGTGCTGGAGGGCTCGAGGGGGGTGGGAGGGGCTGATGCTATCTCACAAATCTTGGGATGATGGAGGCTGCCAAGACTCAGTGCAATAGCAGCATTAAGAGCAGACAAGCTCTGCACTGCAAGCGACATATTACTTGGTTGAGAGTTTATTAATGTGCAGAAGCAAGCATGCACCTCTTATAGGCAACAATTGCAGTACTCGCAAACCTGCCCCAGGGTAGGAGGAGGTTACGGCATGCTCCCCAGCAGCAGCAGTATGACTGTAGGGTGGAAGGAGGTAAGGGGATGTTCCTCAGCAGTAGCAGTATGACTCTGAGGTGGGAGGAGATTAGGGCATGCACCCCAGCAGCAGCAGTATGACTCTGGGGTGGGAGGAGGTTAGGGCATGCTACTCAGCAGCAGCAGTATGAGTCTACAAAGTATTATTCTCAATATTCTCACCAGTCCCAGAGATGGGTTGGGAGGATATCAGGGAAGGCAAAGGCAGGTATTGTAGACACAGTGAATGAAAAGAGAAGCAGGTAGTCAGAAACATTTGTAGTATAGTAATTACCACAAAATATTTATTTCTAGAAAAAAATGTTACAACATAAGGAAATAAGATATAGGAGAGGCAATTTCACTAGTAAGGAAAAACACATCTTTCTAAATGAACTCAAGACCTATGGAAAATGTCTTCTAGGAAAGGAGGACAGCTAAAATAGGCAAAGTGAGCTAAGATGTGGAATCAAGTTGTGACTGACATAAATGCTATAGGAGGAAGGAGCCACCTTGGCACAGGGCAGAAAAAGAGCTCATGATATGGTGGGCCATGTAACGAGTAAAGCTAAGCAGAATGGAATTGCTTGTAGTAGCAACAGTAGGGGGTCTTCAAATGTCCAAACTTTAACGCCTGATGAGGAGTATCTACTCTGTTTGAGACAGTGATTATGGCACAGAAGAAGAGGGTGCAGGGTTCATTTGAAGTGGAGTGAGCACCTTTATTCTGAGAGACCTGCAACATCTGCACACAGCTGGTAGAGATCAGTCTTTTGCCAGCACTGGTAATTTCAGGATGTGTACCTTGGTATGGTATCTGTGTGTGTATATATATATAAATCTGAAGGTACTCCAACATCAGCTGTAGCACCACATCAGCACACAGCACATGTTAAGTGTGGATGTTATAATACTAAATCATATGCTTTCACGGGTCTATATTAAAACATCGAAGTTTCATAACTTCGAATGTTCTAATATCGACCCCTGTTCAGCGAATGCTGAAAATAGTGAAGCTGTGGAACACCGAATTTCTTCCTAGGGAAGGAATTTGGTTGGCCATTCCTGTGGCTTCGCTAAGTTCAGCACTGTGATGGAAAGTTATGGGTCGGGATCAGGTAAGTGTGCGAGTGTATGGACGTGAGGGTTAGGGTGCGGGGTAGGTGAGTTAGGGTTAGGGCGCGGGTGAGGTGAGTGTGTGATAGTGATGGACCTTATTGTTAGGGTTTGGGTTAAGGTAAGTGGCTAGCTAGTGGTGTGTGTACAGTTTAGTGTAGGGTTAGATGTAGGATTTTAGGTGTATGTGTGTGGATTGCTGTTTGTTTGGTGTGTTTGTGTTGTGTGTATGTGTGTTGGAACAGCAAATTTTTTTCCCTTGGAAAAAATTTGCTGCTCTGCATGTTCAATGTTGTCAGCATTCGCTGAATAGGGGTTGATAGTAGAACATTCAATATTTTAAAAAGTCGATGTTCTAATATAGACCCGTTTTTCACAGGTGACATTAACCACATGATTATACATTTTCTAACAGGTTTCACACCAGAAGCAATCACCTGCTGCAGTGTACCACAGCAGGCTGCTACTGACAGTAAAATGGCTGCCAACATTGATTCCATTACTCTCAATCATGACACAGCCACAAGACACTTGCACACAGTCGCAAAGTGTACCAACAGGGCTCCGTAACCTGCTGCAGTAGTCAGTGACACAGGCTGACATACGCCTCATAATAAGGAAATGACATTGCAGGAGGTAAGGGAATACCATGTAGCTCAGCAATTCTTTCCTGCGCACAAGCTGTAGCTTCTGGAGAAAGACACAGCCCTGTCCGAGGTTCCATTACCCACTGTCTTGCCTGTACACAGAGGTGATAGGCAAAGGCATGTTTTACAGTTACCTCCTGAGAAACTCAAGGACTTGTCTGCCTGGTAGCAAATATATTGTGACATAGTTTAGGCCCAGATTACTGCCACTGATGATCATTTAGAGATGGTCAGAGTGCTAAAGGATATGCATGAGGAAATTCACCAGTATATAGGGGTGGCAGAGGCCAGAAACAATTCCATGACAATCTTCATGTACAGTAAGGTTTCTCACATGGCATTCATATCAGCTTCCAGTGTTTTTATAGATGTCAGGTAGTGTTGAAGTAGCATTGACGAACGAAAGAAGTTGCAGGGTAGTAGGAAATTCAGTGATGGTGGATTCTGAAAGCTGGTAGAGGATAGGAAAGAAAAGAAGTATTTTCTATAAAAGAAGAGAGTTTGATTGTCCTGGTACCTTCTCTGGAATGTAAGGAATAGAGAGGTATGAAAGGCTAGAGTATAATGATGTAGTCAAAATAAAGAAATGAGGGTTTATTTGGGAAAAGTAAAAGATACAATGTGGAATAGATAGGTACAATTAGGGAGGGCTGTGGTTACGAATGGATATAGTGCAAAGCAGTATAGGAGGGAGAAAGATATGCAAACACTTCCAAAAAAAACCTAAACCTTCTGAATTTTGTTACATACTTGGTAGCCATGCATACATCCTCCCATTGTTCCTTTTTAAATTGTTTTTCCAGTTGCTCTCTTCCCAGTCTTTTCTAACTTCCTCTGATTCTTATAGTTTTACAATATTTTATATGCCCTACTAATTATCCTTTTGTAATAGCAGCTACTGTTCCAGATTGAACTCAAAATTCTACCAGAGTAGGTCTTTCACTTATTATTCTCTTATTCCTTTTTCTTCGCCTGACTCTATACATCTCTGGTAGGGAAGACACACTGTAGCCTGCAGACCAAAC
The DNA here is from genome assembly GCF_019279795.1 of Protopterus annectens. Classification (NCBI taxonomy): domain Eukaryota; kingdom Metazoa; phylum Chordata; order Ceratodontiformes; family Protopteridae; genus Protopterus; species Protopterus annectens. Next base: position 1,986,509,911 of record NC_056741.1, read on the forward strand.
ATCTTCTTGGCCTCATCCCACTCTATCCTTCCCTCTCTCGTCATTTGCTCCTAACACCTTGTTTCCTTTCCCAGTTTTCTCCATTAAATTCTAGCCTCCCCTTGCCTATATTCTCTTGTACTTGCAATCATCACTAATGGAAAAATCTCCTTTCTCCATTCACTTGTTGGCTAAGTCCTTACAATGTTTTCTGCTATTTTCTGAATATAATATTCTGTATGCTTCTTATTATTCTCATTAAGGACTTACGTACAAAATCCTACTCTCTCCTCACTTCTGAAACCTTTTTTAATTTATACACCTAAATACTTAATATTATTGTCTTCCCATAAATATGGGAATTGCTCAATCAGTTTGTGTGTGGTACATAACCAAAGGTCTGTGTTTTACTTAGATTAATTGTATATCCTGAAAAGACTTAAAAATGTCTCAAAATGTTCCACAACACTATGATGTCCTTTCCTGGATATATTAGATAGAAAATAGTATAATCAGCAAATAAAACCAAATTTTTGTGATTACCATACCAATTTTATTGAATTTTTGAGTCCCTTATTTTTTGCCAGTGGCTGTATTTGTAAAGCAAATAACAAAAGAGAGGATTCCCCTGCCTGGTTCCTCTGTTCAAACACAAATTATCAGCAAGGAACCCTCTCACTTTAATTATTGCCTGTGATCCTTCATATATTCTCCTAATTAAACTTATTGTTGTATCATGGAATGCAAAGCTTACATAGCCATACTCATAAAATCCTGTTTTACTCTGTTGAATGCTTTCTTTGCATCATGTACCACCAACAGCAGCATTTTCTTACACCTATGCCATTCGTTTAGCTAGTAGAGACAAACACTTTATAATCATAGACCACAACGTATACAGCTCACAGTTGAACAAATACCACACAGAACCGACCAGTGAAAAAAAATAGTTCCTTTTTTATTAAAAATACACGTTAAATCTCTCTCTAGCACCTTGGCTGTAAACAGCCTTTAACAGAGTACAATCACATAAGTAAAAACACAGCTTTTTATACTTTTTGCATTAAATGGATTACATCATTAATAAAACCAATTAATCAATTAACAATTACTGACATTCCATTATACTAAACACTTCCAAGTGCATTCTTGATTTAAGCCTCTAGGGCACATAGTATCAAATTTTAAAATTAACATTGTTTCTTTCTTTCTTAATACAATTTTATATGTTGCTCTACCATTAATTCATTAGTTTCTACTTTTTCCAAAATAGTTGCTTGTAACCCCTCTGGGTTACTGCTATGAAATTCTTTAAAATGAACTGCCACTGGACTAGTTGATTTACTTTTTCTTATATCTCTTATGTGTTCTTTAAGTCTGCATGAAAACTGCCTTTTACTTTCCCCAACATAACATTTTTTTACATGGACATTTTAAGCAATATATAATTTTCTCTGTGTTGCAACCATAAATGCCTCTAACTTGGAACCTTTTTCCATTAATATCTGTGAATTATTTTACTATGAACTCACATATATTTATAATCATAGTCTAAATTGAAATGATTCTATATGGAGCTGAGCCTGATGGGCCTTTACCTTCTTTTGGTAATATAGCCACCACAGCTTTCTTCCAAGATGTTTATGCTTCCTCTCCTTTTAAAAAACTGTTAAACAAAAAATCTTACAGATCTTTATCACTTTCTTGACTTGTAACTTCCAGTCATCCACAGGAATACTACCTGTTCCTGAAGACTTTCCTACATATTGATTATACATTAACATTTTTATCTCCTCTCCTTTTCTCCTAGCTTAACTTTTAGTTGTTGAACCTCATGTTCCTCCAACCTTGGTAAAATGACATCTTTTGTAAATATTTGCATTTGTGCACTTTCTTGATTTCTATGTTTCTCTGCTTTATACAAATTTTCATAAAATTTCCAGAATATTTCTAATACATCTAATACATCTACAGGATCTGCAGTTATTTTTATTGTTATAAATTCCCTAAGTTTTGCAACAACCCTTTCTACTTTGTGTTGAATAAGTTGTTGTGCTAAAAGCTTTTGTGCTCTGGAGTTATCAAAATAGTTGTTTAAGAGCAATCTTTCTAAATTGATGCATATTATCCAAATACTCCCTTATTTTCTCTTTAACACTCTGCATTTGTGCCTATTCTTGTTCTGTGAGCATCCCCTTATTCTGTAGTACTTTAACCTTTGTCAGCCCTTTTAAATAATTCCCATTATTTCTTAACCAAATCTCTGTTTTATTTGTACTCTATATTTAAAATCCATGTTTGTTTTTTCCCACTCATTAGTTGTCACTTCTAAAGAAATTTATATCTTCCCTAACAACACTTGAATAATCCTCACTACCTATTCCTTAAATGTCTCTGTTTTTAACAAGTTGGTGGGAAAGTTCCAGTGTCTCATTTTTACTTCATTACCCTGCATTTTTATCTTAGTTTTTTATCGGTGTGCAATTTGAAATAGTTATTGGATGTGTTGAAACTTTCAATTAAATGCATATGTTCCTATTAAATATAATTATATCCAGTGTAGCCCAGTTATTATACCTTGAAGAATAATATGTAAACTCTGTTCAAGTTCCTACCACTGAATTTATGTCTTCCACATCAAATATTTTCATAATTTTTTATAGAAATCTCGCCTCTTTTGTTATATTTCCATTCTACATCCCAAATACATGATTATTATTGCAAACCAAGTCGAAGTCCCCACATATAAGTAATATTTCCTGTTGAAAGCTGATTTCTCCCAAAATTTTCTTAAGCTCCATAATAGCATTTTTTTGGTGTAATATAAATACATGTCAGTGTAATCCTCCTTCCTTGACAGTAGTCCACAAACCTACCTTTATTATCTTTTACCTCTTTTACCACTATTAATCAGTATTATTACTTCCCTTTTCCATTGCCCCTGATATTCTGCTGAATATCCATTGTGAAATCCTTTCTTTGTCAAATTCACATGCTTGTTTCTTTCCAAATGTGTCTCCTGTAGCATTACTATTTGCACTCTTCATTTCTTAATATAATTCAATCCTCTTTCCTTTTTGTCTAAACCTGTAAGACCATTTATGCTCCAAAATAATATGGATAGCATAGCCATTATACCAAAAGAAGAAGCACCACAGTGTATCCAACTGCCCAAATAAATCCTGCAAGCACGATGAGTTAACGTACTGTGTATTACAAAAAACAAAAAAATCACATAAAGCACTTTTCGTCAGGCCACATAGCCCAACTACTTCAGATAATTATACAACATAGGCCATACACTATATAGGAAGTGAAAAGGAAGTGAAAAGTCAGCTGGTTCCTGAATCAGCAGGAATCAGCTGCTCTTAAAGTGGAAACCGCCCTCATTCATTACCTAACGTATATAGCTTAAACAGTTCTCATCTAACACATTGTTTTAAAGCAATATTTTAAAATAATATTTAAAAATAATAGATAAATAGTGTAAAAGATCAGTGTAAAAAATCTAAAACCAATAATTATCTACTATGAAATATTAATGCAATTAAAATTAAAATTAAAATTAACAGTGTATGTGTGTATTTATATTTATGTTTTGTGTTCGAGTATAATAAACCTTAAAAGCATGTAAATAAAAACATGTAAGTGAAAAATAGCAAAACCTGACTTAAAAAGCTGAAAGTCAAATACACTCTAAGACAATAGTATGCACAGACCATTTTAAACACAGCATAAAGGTCAACTCCTAACCAAATTTTTAAGTTGTAGAATGCACTTAATTGAATACATTTCATTGATGCCCGGAGGGTAACATGCAAAGGTACGTAATTGCCAACTCAATTCTAATTTCTCTAAGAGCAAGGAAAGAGGCCCTCCTCTAGGGTCATAGGCAATACAATCTATAGCCCTGAAAGTAAAACCATGGGTGGGTGCTTTCATAATGTGTCTGACCAATGCATTCTCTGATTTGTTAGACCTAATAGCGTATGTGTGTTCATAGACCCTGTCCCTAAGCCTTCTGTCAGTTTTGCTGCTATAGAAGGCAGGACAGGTGTGACACTTAGCCAGGTATACCACTCCCTTGGAGTTACAATCAAATTTGTATTTAGTGTTGTATTTAAAACCTCTTATACTAAATTGTATTCCCTGCTCCATATATTTACAATAGGGGCATGACAAACACTTGTTCATATCTGCATGGTTAAATGTAACAAAGTTTGAGTACCGAGTTTCCACTAGATTCTTTAAGTTTTTGCCTTTTCTATAAACTATTCTAGGGAAGTCAATAGGACCTCTTGGTAGATGTGTATCCATGTTTATCAAATCCCAATTTTTCCTTAAAATATTTATAAAATCATAACTGTCTATATGATATGTAATAATAAGTCTATTTTCATTTTCATTTAGTGTCCCATCCTGTAATGTACAACTGTTTGTTTCTAAACTCTGGTTCCTTGATAATATTGCTTTGTAAAAGCCCACTTCTCTTTTACTTTTCACTTCCTGACAAATTTCTTGTAGGAGTGAAATAGGATAACCTCTCTTTTTAAACATGTCCATAAGTGTTGAGCATTCTTCAATGAACTGGTTGTCATCCGTATCCATTCGAGCTGCCCTTACAAATTGGCCCTTAACAACCAAATGTTTTTGATGGGCCGGATGGCAGCTACTATAGTGAAGAAATGCATTTGAATATGTTTCCTTTCTATAAATCCTGGCGTTAAAACATTGATTTTGTCTATCCTTACTTAAATCAATATCCAAGTAAGCAATTCTATCCTGTGAAAAATTATATGTAAATTTTAAGAATGTACTAGTGTTGTTTAAGTAAGTTAAAACGTTAGAAACCTCCTGTTGGTTACCCTGGAACAGGATAAATATATATCATCCAGGAAATGTGTATAATATTTAATCTTACTTGTGTATGTAGTTACACCAAAGACATGTTCATGTTCCCAGTAGGCCATTACTAAATTTGCAAATGTACTACCACATGGAGAGCCCATCGCCACTCCTATTTTTTGTAAGTAGTATCTGTTGTTAAAAGTGATGTAATTGTTGGAAAGAACTGTGTCCAATAATTCAGCCATCAATTTTATTTCATTCTGGGGGGCTCCCATATCATGTAGTAATAAACTCACCCATTCAATTCCCTCTGTGTGGGGAATTGATGAACACAAGTCTTTCACATCTATTGTAAGAAAGTTTAAATCATCTTGATATTGTAGGTGGTTTATATTGTCCAAAAATGCCCAAGAATCTTTACAAATGTACTTTTGTTGAGCCACATATTTCTTTAAAATGTGGTCAATAAATTTAGAGCAAGTATAAGTAATACTTGCTCTAGCATCAACCATTGGTCTCATGGGTGGATTGTCTATGCTTTTATGTATTTTTGGTACTCCAAAAATAGTAGGTATCCTTGGGGCCGACATATGTAAATAATTTTACATAGGTTGTGGATCTGCTTTGCTTTATTGGTGCCTTTTACTTGTTCTTGGTTTTCTGTTTGTGAACTGTTTCGGATCCATGGCGGAAGAAGGAGCACAGAGTACTTTCTCTGACACTCCTCAGTTACTTAAACCACGAGATCACAAGGGCGGAGTTTAATCAAGTGCTGGATATGCTAACCCAGTTGACGAGTATGCTCAATAGTGGTGTTGAGAGACCTGCAGTTTTTCCAGGTAACCAGCAGCAGGGTTTAGAGCGAAAGAGAAGGCGTACTTCTGCTCACAATGAATGTAATGAACAAACTGACAGTGGTGCTTGTCTGGGAACCTGTAACCAGCAGGCAGGTTCAAAACGAAACAGTAATGATAGCAGTAAGGGCAACAATGTCCTGCCTAATGAATCAGAAATGCAGGAGAAGCGTTTTGATTTTGGAGCGTGGGCTGGTCAGCAATTTTGGTTTCGTGAAGGTACTGTCAATTTCAATACTAATTTAAACAGTAACTCTGACATTAATGCTGGCATTGAAAAAGATTTTAGCATTCTTCGTGACAAGCTTTATACTTTTAAAGCAAACCAATTGGAAATTGACTATCTTAAGGAGTGTGTCAATGTGGGAAGAATACCAAAGGGACTGAGGTGTTTCAAATTTCCCAACAATGTGCAAAAGGACTCTAATTACTACAAGAAATTGTGTGGTGTATTTAATCGTGCTGGTATAGAAATGTTAGAAGTTATGGTGGAAGAATATGAAACAAAAGCAGAAGTCTTATTAAATGATTTAAAGGCTTTGAATAACAGTTTAATTAACAATGAAAGATTTGTTTCTGTTAAACGAAGTTATGATAATATTTTTAAGGAGGTTGACCAACACTGTTTGAGAATTCTTAACCGTAAAATACACAAATTAGAGAGGGACTTAAAGGAATACAATGAAGGGGTGGCCTACCCACTGCCATTTAAAGCTAAGCAGTACAACAATATTAATAGTGATGCACAGGGAAATTTTAAAAGAGGTTACAGAACAGAAATGCCGCATGAGACACCAAGATACAACCAAAGGTTTGCAGAGAAGGATAGAGGTTCCTCACACCAGGATTTTCACTTTCCCCCAAACGGGGGGGGGGGGAAGCAGATTTTTTCAGGGGTGGGGGAACAAGTAGACCAGGACATGCAGGCTATTTCGAGCTATTCACACACGACTAATGCTGTGGCCAGCTTGAATGTTTCAAATAAGGTCACAGTGGTAACAGAAAACAATTTTTCGATTTACAATTATACCAGCATTAGTTTGGGAACAGAACATTTTGATTTATTTACCAAGGGACTGCACTTTGTGCCAGCATTTTCTAACAGGATGGAACAGGAGTTGATAGATTTAAAAATGTTTAGTAGGCAGCTGAACCTAATGCTTTATTTTAAAGGGGAACTTCCTGTAAGTATGGAGCTTTCACGTAGGAGTACATTTAACCCACCTATGGACCCAACAGTCAAAATATTTGAAGAAATGATGGAAAGACATCAGGATGATTAACAATAATAAGCAAAGAAATGACCCCCATAATATCAGTAGGAATGAGATGAATTTAATCAAGGATCTCAAAAGCAATAACTGTAGGGCTATGAAAACAGATAAGGGGGGGGGGGGTTAGTTCTGATGTATAATTCAGACTATATTCAGTACATTGAACGGATGTTGCAGGACCCGGAGCAGTATGAACAGGTGTCCAGGAATGAGTTACACATGGCATACTCAAGAATTTCTTTCATTTTATATGACCATCTTTTGCAAGGGGTTTTTAATGAAAAATTGTATAATTTTTTAATTGTTGCCAAGCCAAGAATTCCTGTAATATTTGGCATCCCGAAAACACACAAAGGTCTTGACCCCCTACACTTCAGACCTATAGTATCTGGGCAAGGAGGTATAACAGAACCGATTGGGAAATTTATAGACCACACTTTGAAGCAATTTGCTGCTTCTTTGAAATATATCTGCAGGGATTCTTGGGATTTTCTTAGGGGTCTGCAATCCCTAGCATACCATCCGGACCTATTGCTGGTAACTATAGACATTGTTCAACTGTTCCCCAGTATACCTCATTCTGCAGGACTGAAATGGTTTAGTGATGTTTTAGTTAAAGAAGCGAAACTTTCTTCTAACACCACAAACTTGTTGGTGGAGTTAATGGAACTAATCCTGGAAAATAATTTCATTTGTTTCAACAGTCATTTCTACAGGCAAAAATCAGGTGTTGCAATGGGGGCAGCCTGTGCCACAGTTTATGCAAACATAGTGTTGCATAAATGGGAAAACACATATATTTTTGGCACAGGGTGGGCACAGTACATCAAGCACTATGTCAGATTTCTTGACGACATTTGCCTTGTATGGAGTGGTACTAGGGCAAATATGGAGGAATTTTTTCATTACATCAACAGCACTACTTCTTTTCTAACCTATACACACTCATTGAGTTTTGACAGCTTGAATTACTTGGATGTGCACTTGGTTAAAGATAAAGTTAACAATAGGTTCATATCAAGTGTGTTTAGGAAGCCCACCTATTCAAATGCTTTTTTGCATTTTAAAAGTAACCACCCTGAATACCAAAAAAGAGGCATAGTCAAGGGGCAATTTATTCGTGCCTCCAGAATGTGCAACACAAAGCAGGTGTTTATGGAGGAAATTAGGTTCCTAAAAGAAAGATTCTTTGAAAGAGGGTATCCAAGCCTTCTTGTTGAAGAGCTAGCGACAGAAATTATTAGGTGCAGGGAAACAAAATATCCACCTCTCCTAGACACTACGGGCACATCAATATGCCAAGTGGGCAGTAGCCTGCAGAATAAGGAACAAAAAGGATACATCCATACTTTTAGTATTGATTATGAGGTTGTGGAAAACAGTGTAAAGAAATACTGGCCGATCCTAAGACTGGACGACAGGTTGGGTAATATGATTCCAGAGTTTCCTAGATTTATTAGACGTAGGGGTACCAATTTAAAAGAAATGCTAGAGATGAATCAGAACAAACCAATGGCAAGTAGTGATAATAAAAAAGAAGGCACATACAAATGTGGAATGTGCAAGCAATGCCCGGCTATATTCAATGGACATAGGTTATATTTACCATCAAGAAAATTCCTATATCAACCAACGGGCCATTATAATTGCAATGCCAAATTTATTGTTTATTTAGGTTTATGTACTAGATGTAAAAGTTTCTACATAGGAAAGACTGAAAGAACCCTCAGAAGACGTGTTTATGAGCATCAGTATGATATAATTAAGAAAAAGGAAACTAATGCTTTTTATAGACATTCCCTTTTTTGTCCCAACATGGAAATTAAATTCATTATTTTAGAACAGCTAAGGTTGGATGAAAGGGGGGGGGGACTGGAGTCTCTTTTAGAATATAAAGAGTTATTATGGCAGCTAAGACTAGATGCAGGAAGGCGACCAGGGCTCAATGACGCTTGCAGCATTAGCAGCGTCCTGAGGTTAAGAAAGGCTAAGTTATGAATTTTTGGTTTTCCAGTGTTTTCAGGGTTTCACATATAGAAATAAAATCTTGCTGAATAAACAGCATATTTTAATATTTTTAACATACTAGCATGTGTATAATATTGGTTTTTGAATATTGTTTTAACATTGCACAGTTTTAATATTGCATTTTTTAACACTGTATATTTTTATGGCAACCTGTAAGTACACCAACAATTGATTATTAAGTTTATGCATATACTTTGTTGGACATTGCAGTGAGTTGTGCTTAGTAATGGTTTGCCTGCAAGCAGGCTTTGTACCAACAAGTAATTTGAAGGGTTAATTAGACCTTCTCTTTTACTAATTGAATTATTGGTCAAGCTTTGACTATGTATATAAAGAACAACCAGTTTGATTTTATTGTATCTTGAAAAAGCTCAGCACCAGGCTGAGCGAAAGCGCTTGAGGAGATTGTTGTTTGTTATTAAAGCAAGAAAGTTTTATGTAAGTTGCAGCCTTTCATTTTCTGCCTTGCGGAAGAAGGAATATCATCTTTTCATCAACTTTTTATTCTGGGCTTCCAGAGCCAGCTTCCAGGTTGTGGATCTGCTTTGCTTCATTTTGAAGAATGCCAATGGTAATAGTTTCCTTTTCATTTGGTACTTGTGAAACCAAAGTTATAATATACTTAGCCATGTTTTCAAGCTGTTCTACTTTCTATTTGTAAAAACAGAGAGAACTTTTAGGAAACATATTTATGAACCCCTTTATGGCATCAGGAAAGTTAATTTAAATAATGCTCTATACAAACATTCCCTAAGCTGATCCCTTTTTAAGTTTTTTTAATTTGGTATTTTGGAAAAGGTGGATCCTAATCAAAGAGGGGGACAATTGGGAAACTAGATTAGAGTATAGATTAAAGTATAGGGAATTACTCTGGCAGTTAAGATTGCAGGCAACAGTTGAGCCTGGTTTAAATGTATTTGTTTCAATTGTTCCTGTCCTAAAACTTAGGGCAGCAAAATTTTAATATAATAGACTGAACACTTTGAAAGCATTTTTTCAACGTCTGCCTTTTTTTTCCGTGTTTTTTCATTGAATATTATTATGCATAGTTAGTTTGTGGTATGCTTGTACTTATATTTTGCATTTATATATTCCAAATATTAATTAAAGGTGGAGTTGGCTATGTATATATATATTTGATGAATGTTGCAACTTCCTTTATTCGGATGAAATCACTTTGCATTTTGGTGGGAGGAAAGCACTCATTCTGTGATCAGTATTTCCATTTGTTTTATGGTTTTCTGCTGTTATTGTGCTGCAATTGTGGCTATGTAATACACACAAGGGGGGGGGGGGTTTAATAAAGCCTACATGGACTTTTTTCCGTGTAGGCTTAGTGGCACACTGTTTACATGAAAGTTAGCAGGTTTGCAATCCAGTAAACAGAGCTGGGTGGTGCGCACACATGCGCCTACATGGATATATCCATGGCATGCAAATCACCTGATAACCACATGATTTGCATGCAAATGAGGGAAGTAGAATGATCCAGGAAGCAGGCAGTCCTGCAGACCCATGTTGGTGTCCGTAGTATATATGGAAAAATTCTATGTACAGGATTTTAAAGACAACCTGTAAATGTGTAGTGAGATGGACAAATAGCACAGCAGACACAGATATGTGCAAAATCATCCACAGTGTGTCCAAAACTGTATGATGAATTATGTAAAATAATTTTATTTTTTAATGATCTGGGTATATTTGTGTGGTGCACCCAAATGTGCAAACATGCTTTTATGAAAAGTTATTAGTATGTGACAGTAACGCATTATAGGACACTGCGTGGAGTATCTACAATGGTGGAATGGTTCTATTGCTAAGGAGGCAGGACCTGGAACCTTCTTGTTTCCAGGTTGTGTGCATGGATCCCTATGCAAATGAGCTGGAGTTACCGAATAGCACAAATGGGTATCCGTGTCTGCAGATCCCATCTGTGTAGGCACAGAACCATATTGATGTCCACAGAAGAGTTAGCTGACATCAAGGGGATGTGTGTCTGAGGACTTGTAAGCTCATCGGAACTCAGCGGTGCCTGTTTGCGAGGTGCTGTGCTGAGCAGGGGTGTGTGTACAGTGTCTACTAAGCTTTGTTCACCTTCGGGGCACGTGTTTCATCATGTTTCATCCTGTGTGAGCGTGTTTTCATGGCATGCCACTGTGCTGAGCATGACCTTTTGTGGGGGCATTTACAATAACTGCTGAGTACTGTTTACCTTTGCGTCATGTGTTTTTACAGCATGCTACAGTGCTTAGCGAAGAAGCCTGTCCAAAAAAAAAAAAAATTGGCTGAGAAAGGCAGTGATATACTAAGTACTGATAACCCCTGTTTCACTTAAAGTAGAGCCATTAACAGTCCTTAATGATGTACTTGGCAGGTGGAATGCATCATGGATAACCAATCACAAAGGCTGCACCTACAGCAGAGCACTAAAAAGGTTGCATACACCCTACAATCAGATTTCACCAGCATACTCTGCACCAGTGGAGTACAGACTTGGGACTTTTAACTGAAGGAATGCTAGGGGCTGCTGCAGGTTTGCTACATATGTATGCGCTAGATGCTGAGGTCAGTGCTGCTGCTGCTGATGACCATAGACATAGACTGAGAAGAAGAAGAGTATTCAGGCCCAGGGTAACCTTCCAGAAGCTACTTGAGCTGGAGATTGTACAGTGCTACATGGTGGACAGGGACACATTGCAAGAACTCACTGAGCCCTGGTGACCTCAACTCAGACCCAGAGCCAACAGAGGGAAACCCACAAAGGTATGTGTAGCTCTTAGGATACTAGCTGCAGGTACATTCCAAAAACCAACTGGAAACATGATGGTGGTCTCACAGGCATCAGCATCCAGGGTACTCCACCAGTTCCTGGATGCCATGCTACCACATGCCAGTGGGAATATTTATTTTCCCCTCACCCCTGAGGCGAGGGCCAGCTGTATGCAACACTTCTACCATGTAGCACACTACCCTGAGGCACTGGGTGCCATAGATTCCACTCATGTACACATCAAGGCACCACACGGTGAGGAGGGTAGAATCTACATCAATCTCAAGGGGTATCACTCCATCAACTGCCAGGTCATGTGCAATGCCCAGGGCATTATCATGACTGTGTGCTGGCAGTCCTGGCAGTTATCACAACTCCCATATCTGGCATGCATCACAGCTGTACCAGATATTTGCTAGGGGGGACACCCTACATGGCCATTTACTGAGGGATGCTGGCTGCGGACTGGAACTGTGGATGATGACACCCATTAGAAATGCACACACACCCACGGAAGAACACCATAATGAGGCATGCACAAACTAGGAACATCACAGTGTGTATGCTTGGGCTGCTGAAGTCACAATTCCGGTGCCTCAATATATCTGGTGGAGCACTGCAGTACTCTCCAGCCACATGTGCACAGATGTTCACAGTATGTGCCATGCTACACAATATGATCCTGCGGAAACAGCTGCAGCAGGATCAGCAAAGGGAAGGGATACACAGCCCCCAGCAGTGCCTAGGTCACCACAACTGTAACCACAGGGGACACCGAGGAGGCAACCCCTGAAGTTGTCCCTGTAGGCAGATATAGGCATGCCCAGTATGCCCTGGCCTTGGCCAAGAGACAATGCATAGCACATGCACTGACAACCTAGGGCCATAGGGACTAGCACCTTACTCCAACTCACATATTAGTTGAAATGATGCCAGCCCACACAACCTGTACCTAGCCATGTATTGGCTGTGTACTGCATGCATCAGACAGAATCATCCCCACAGTACAGGTCTGTCAACTACTGCATTCGCAAGGTAAGTCACTCACCTGTTCACTTGTAAGGGGTACTAGAATATGGTAGCATATGTATGGACCTACTGCATGTATGCCAGGGAATATAGTGGGCTACTGGGCTACTTGAGGTCTAACAACCACTTGGGACAGCAGGTGCTCTGTCCAATAGTACATGCTCCATAATATGCATTAGGCCACATGGCTGAAAAATCCACTACATTATTCAAGGGAGATGGCAAACAGTGGGGTCACATGACAGTCGCACAACTGTCTATGCCAGCAGAGCATGGGCTGGTCATACCCCACCCCAACCCATCAGTATACCCATACAACTGTTGTAACAGTAAATCTTTTTTTTTATTTTTATGAATTAACTTTTTATTACATTTTCCACAGTTATACATTACAAAGCAAACAAAGGAAAGGAAACAATTAATACATAGTAGAAATAAAATAACAATAGATTTACAAAGGATCAAATAACACATGTTATACTGCAATTCACAATTTCCTGTGAGTTTATCCTTGCTGGTGTGATTTCTTAACAAAGTTTAAGCAAAAAGAAAAAGTACATTATCCCCATTGTAACACAAAACTTTATCCAATGACAGAGCATGTCATATGCTATCAATTGAAATAGGAGTAGTAGTAAGACATTAATAACTAGTTATTTACATAGAAGTTTGTCATTGACCATTGTTACCTAGTATATAAGAAACATTTTAATTGTCTCCCTAAATCTAACAAGGAGAACTATTTACAATATATACATTATTTACAAATGGATGTCACTCATGAAGAATATTTGGTAGAGTTTAGATTTGCATTAGAGTACTAGTGGATCACGGTATACCAAATGAAAGTAAGATATCGTTTATAAAAAGTACTAGCTTAAATTACAGTCTCCAAGGATTGTTGGAAGAAGATTTAACAATTAATATGTGTGCCGTACAATAGGGCTAGGTACTTTAATTTTAGTGCTGGACTAGGATAGTATTTCAATGAGCTTCCCCCAGTAAATCTTGAAATAGGTTAGTTTCTTTTGACTGACAGTTTTTAATTTGTTAGCCAAAACATATTTAATAGCCACATTTTTGAATTCTGACCAGGAAATTTTGGATCTATCAAGCCAGTTAAGAGCTATGTAGGATTTGAGTAATGCACTTAATGTTACAATAATATGTTTGGATTCTAACGTATATGCATTGGGGAAAATGTTCAGTATTGACATTTCCCATGAGAGGGTAGATTTCATGTATCCTGATTTCTCCAGTTTCATTCTTAAAGAGCACCAAAGTTTGTGAACATTTTTACACGACCAAAAGATATGCAAGATGTCAGCTATTGTGTTAGTACACGTGGGACAAAAAGGTGAGGTATTAGGATCTATTTTATTCAGGAAGAGTGGCATATGGTAGGCGTTGTTATTTATCATGATTTGGGTATAAATTAACTTTTTAAAAGGAGTAAGTTTTGTAGTTATTTGTATTGCCGCCAGTTTTTGTTCGTTAGTTAATTTTACATTTTGGGTTATCCAATAGTTTGAATGTAGAATTTCAGATTGGTGTTTAGTTCGGGTGACTAATCTATAAGTATTCGAAAGCATTTTGTTTTTTAGTAGTAATTGGGAGATGAGTTGTTGATATACCTGGAATTCTTGTAAGGATACGTTTATTTTTGATGTTTTCAAGGATATTAAGTAAATTACTTGATTGACAATTGTTCATTTAATGCCAAGGCATTAAGAATGTGACTTAGGGGCTGACCCTTTAATTGATATAGGTCCCATACTGTACAGTTTTTAATATTTGGGTAGTTTTCTAAGTTTAGCATTTTGTTATTTATTTTGAATCCAGGGTTCAGATGTATTGGTTGTGCCATAATTAAGGAATTCCTTATGTTTAAGGAAGCGGTCAGTTTTTGGAAACATGTTACATTATTGATTATAACAGGATGTAAATTGAAGCTTCTTAGAGTTTTGTTGCTAAGGAAAGGAATGGCTTTTGGGTTAACGTTAGATGTTTTTAGATTCTGGTAGTAAATTTTTATCCAAAGGGGGTTCCAGGAGGTATCAAAGGGTTCGAAATGGGTTAGTCGCATAATGTGGTTAGCTCTAATAATATGGTAATATGTTTGGAAATCAGGAAGACTCAGACCGCCTCTTTCCTTAGGTAGTATTAGTTTTTTGTAACTAATTCGAACGCTCTTAGGGTGCCATATACATTTACCCAGTGTTGTTTTCAATTTGGAAAAGAATTTGTTTGGGACACATTGGCTTACCGCTTGAAAGTGGTATAATATTTTGGGAAGAATATTCATTTTTATGACTGATGCCTTGGATAGGAAAGAGAGGTTTAAGTTTTTCCATCTGTCCATATCTTTTGTAATTTTTGACCAAATTATATAGAGATTTTCTTTTATAATTTCTTTTTGAGGGTGAGTGAAGGTAACACCAAGGTATTTGAGTGAGTATTCTATTTTGATCTTTGACTCTGGGAAGAAGGTTTCCTTATGGCTATGAGGGTTTAACGGGAATATTCTGGATTTATTGGGATTCATAGCATAGTTTGAGATTGCCGAGAATTTGTCAGTCGAGCTTAGGATTTTCACAAGGTCAGTGGAAGGGTGTTGAAAATAAATGTTGAGATCGTCAGCAAATGCCGTGTATTTAACTTGAACCCTTGAGATGTAAATAGAGTGGTTAAATGTTTTTTAACTTACCTTTAGGAGGAGGACTTCTAGGTAAAGATTGAAAAGATATGGGGAAAGCGGGCAGCCTTGTCTAGTACCATTGTATATATATGTATATATATATATATATATATATATATATATATATATATATATATATATAGGATGTGAGTTTGTTTTATTTATATGCAGCATGGTGGTGGCTTTATTGTATAAGACTCTAATCATAGCTATAAATTCTTCAGGGAGAGCATAACGCTTTAAGACTTGGAACAAGAAATTTAAGTTAACTCGGTCGAAAGCCTTTTGTGCATCTACTGATAATGCGTATTTAGGGAAAGTGTCTTTAATCGTCATATTAGTTATTGCTTCTATTGTTAACGTGTTATCCCATGCTTGTCTGTTTTTCATAAAGCCTAACTGCTCAGGGGATATGATAGAGGGTACTATTTTGACCAATCTGTGTGCTAATACTGTTGCTAGTATTTTTATGTCTAGGTTAATTAATGTACTTGGACGATAGTCGGTAAGATTTTGACCAGTTGTGCTAGGTTTTAATATGAAAATTGTTTTAGAATTATTTATGTATAGATCTGTGACTCCATGTTTTATTATGTGATTATAAATTTTGAATAGAATTGGGACTAAGAGCTTTGCAAAGGTTTTATAAAATTCTGATGTGTAGCCATCTGGTCCTGGGGATTTCCCTAATTTCATTTTCTTGATGGCTAGAAATATTTCTTCAGTAGTTACAGGTTGTTTAAGAAGCTTAACTTGGGTATCATTGATTTGTGGGAAATGGAGTTTGTCTAAAAACATACTGGATGCTACTTGATCTTCCAGGAGGTGTGGGCCATAAATTTCTCTGTATGCTTCTTCAGAGGTTTTTATAATATCCTTGTCCGAGTTTAGTATTTTATTGTTATATTTCATTTCTTTTATTTTGAAGGAGGGAGGTTTTACATTGATTATTCTGGCCAGGACCTTGGAAGGAGTTTGGGTCCATTCAGCGTATCTATGCAGTAATCTGAGTTCAATAAGAGAGAGGTGATTCAATTGTAGTTCTTGCAGTTGTTTTTGTATAGCAATGGCCTGCTTCTTAAGGTCCGGAGATTGTTTTTGTTGCATTTGTATTTCAAGGTTTTTTAGCTTAGTTTCTAGATTTTCAATCTGGGATTTGGCTTGTTTTTTGAGTATTGATGCTTTTTGTATTAATATTCCTCTGAGTGTTGCCCTGGCAGCTGCCCACTGTATATCAAATGGGATATTAGATTTATCTAAGTTACTGTAGGTCTGGTCAAGTAGTTCTGTTATTTCTTGAGAGATTTCCCTATTTTTTAAAAGATTGTGGTTCAGGGTCCAGTTTGTTGCCCATTTCTCATTTGTGTTTGGTTTAGTCTCATTTATTTTTAGGTTGATTTTGGCATGATCAGATAAAGTCCTAGGGTCCGTCCAATATTTTATTTCAACCTTGTTGAAATTTGCTGAGATTAGAAAAAAATCTATTCTGGACCATGATTTATGGGACGTTGAGAAAAATGTGTATTTACTGATATCATAGTCCTGTCTGAAGAGTTCAAAGGGGTTAAATAAATTGAAATCCTCCATTAGCTCATTTATAAGATTGGTCAAATCCACAGGTTGTTTATTGTCTTTGTTCGTTCTGTCAAGTTCAGGTCTGTTAGTCATATTCCAGTCCCCACCTAATATATACAAGTAATTTGGGAATTTTTCTAAAATTGAGTAAATGTCATATATAAAAGCAGTTTGTTGCATGCAGGTACCATAAACGTTTAGAATAACAATATTTCTTTTGAAAGGTGGGAGGGAGCATGCTAAGTAGCACCACCTGCCATTGATATTAGTACCACTTGCTTTTATAATGCCTTTGAAAGAATTTTTAACTACTATTGCTACCCCTTTAGATGCAGTATCATTTCCGGCTGCTAAAATCAATTTTGCCCATTTCTT
This sequence comes from Protopterus annectens, assembly GCF_019279795.1. NCBI lineage: Eukaryota > Metazoa > Chordata > Ceratodontiformes > Protopteridae > Protopterus > Protopterus annectens. The sequence goes on from NC_056741.1 coordinate 1,986,527,341, forward strand.
ATTTGCTTCCTTCTCCCATTGAGCTGTGGTCATGTGTGTTTCCTGAATAAGCATTATTTCAGCTTCTGATTTATAAATTAGGTGCAAGATTAACCTCCTTTTTTATTATTTTGGAGACCTTTAACGTTCCATGATTCCAATAGTGTCATTTTGTCTTTACTGTCAGTATAATTTGGATGCTGTTGTAGTGGTTAAGACATAAATCAGTCTCTTTATAAGAGTAGTAATATTTTAAGTATATGGTATGTAAGCAATATTGAAGTGTTATCTTCAGTGTTAGTATTAACAAGTGACATCCTACCCCTTGTAGACTTTCCCCTGTGCGTGTCCACAATCTACTATTTTCTGTAAGAGGCATTATAGAACTATGTACACAACAATTTATAATACAAAGATCTCTTGTTATTCTAAGATCCATCAGATAATTAGCATAATATGACTTCCATGCCTGCATTAGTTTGTAATTAATAATTAATGATATAGTAATTGTGTATATTAGTTGAAATAGATTTTTAATTCTAATTGAAATATGCTACTTAGACCAATTTCCTGAGCAAATAACTTAAGAGCTTGAGTTTAGATTTTTAATTATTTTCAATTAGATACCACAAGGAATTTATCTCTCATAGTTGAAAGCTAAAGTCGTATTTGAGATGTTTTTTTCCCTCAAACAGCTTACCTATATTTTAGAACTTTTCTCTTAGTTTAGGTTTAGCTTTTAATGACCCTCAATGAAATTACCATGGACATATATCGGGAGATAAAGAATGCTATCTGTAAATGGGAAGCTTCTGATAGCGCATAGTAGAGTCATGTTCTTCAGGTGGCTTCACAAAACATAATATATATTTAGGAAGTTTAAAGTTACAGCATGGTAGGTCTGACAAAAAGAACATAATACAGTGTTATATACTCATCTGATAACAAGACAATTTCTCTTTCCTCTGCTTTCATAAGTACTCATATATTGTAATGTGCAATAAGATAAATCATTGCCTGTTTAGTGTGTTACCAGGTTATGATACTCGGTTCACTTAACTAGATTTATACATCTTAGTTCTTTAAGACACAGATAATTTTAATACTGACCCATATTGTATGTATTAATACTCTTAATACCTTTGCCTATTTGGTGAGACCTCCTTTTCTTAGGAAGAAGTTCTTATTGACTTACCATTTTTCATTCAGTCTCAGACACCCCGTAGTGAACATATGATTGCGCAGTGTCTCAAAAACCTTTTCAATATCTGCTTCAGCATAAGAGTTCAGATTCAGGTGGAGTTTCAGTAAGTCTGCAACTCTGACTGTAGTCCAGTAAGCTGTTTAATTATTTAAGTCTAAGATTCCACTAGTGCTTGTAAGCCAGGTATGGGTTGACAGCTTTCTTTTGTGTTTTAGAATTCTGTGTATGATTTTTCATAAAATTATGTCTTGAGGCTTGTTTAATTATTCAACTTCATAGTGTAGTAGTGTAGTAGGAGGTAAGATTGTGTATGCTTTTAAGTATAATATAAGCAGTGTATTACTTTAGTGCAATGCTAGGAGATCACTTCATTTTATTCCCAGCTATCTCCTAATTCTATATTATCAATTACACTAGAAATTTTGGGTGGATTGTCTTCCTCCCCCCCTCCCCCCTCCTCCCTCCTCCCCATTTTTAAACCATTTATATCAGAGATTGGCTCTCAGACAGATTGTGATCCCTTCTCTCTAACATCGTTTCCTGAGTAAGCACGAGGGAGAGAGAGACAATCGTCTTTAATATGTTGTTTTGCTTGGATTATATTGAAAGGAGACCTGGAATCCATTGGCTGTATATATAATTAGTCAGTTCAGGACACTTTATATTGTAAGATATTTGCTAGAGATTAACCTGGAAGAGATGTTGGAGCAAGGGCTTTGATAGCTGTTGTAAGAAGTTAATGAATCTCCGTGCAGAAATAGTGCATTTCCTTTACTCCTTAATTTTATTGCACTGAAATACTGATACTCAGAGATATGAGTAAATGTACCATATGTTTCGGTAATACAAGGAGCAGAAATGTCAGGGAGTTTGTACAAGCACTGAGCTGATTTTAGCTTACTGTGACCTTCTATTAAAGAAGGAAAACTAATAGTACCCAATAGACAATAGGTAATTCACTTTCATGTGTAAATCTTCTGTGTTTGCTAATGTAGATGTACATGATCAATTTTGAATTTTTCCTTTCCTGATAGCTCTAACTCTCTTTGTTTGATATTTGTTTATATGGTGTCTGGATGGTTTGTTTAAATCTTGAAAGGTCTTAAGGGTTGCGAAGTGATCTCTTTTGCATTTATGCTGTGGTTACATAGCAACATCGAATGTCTAGTGTAGCCTCTGGTGTTTGAGACTGGAAAACTTTAACATTAATGTACTACTTAAATATGCTATATTTGCGATGATTCATGAAGTTGAGGTTGGTTGGATTGTGTTTGTGTTAAACTACTACATCTGGGGCTTGGGAAGAGTTCCTTGCCTTTATGGGTGATGGATATCTCATCAATAGTGTCGATCATGCTGTATTTGTGCGAGATACAATTATCCCTGCAGAAAATGTGTGAAGGCTCCGCCCATTGACCTTCGTTACATATTGCATCATCCAGGCATCCTGGGTTGTGCCTCTGCGCCTTCACGTTGGTTGAAATTCTGAGAATGGAGTTGTTTTTTGCTTTCCAGGAATCTGTGGAGCTTATCAGTTTCTATTTTCTGGAGGTTGGGTTGATCACATTCTATCGTATCAGACACTGAGAGGATAGGAAGGAGAAGAGAAAAGGGGAAAAGAAGAGAAAAAAAAAACAAATTCAAGATGGCCGCCAGATGAGAAGCATATACTTCTGCCTGCTCCAAAACTAGATATCAATCTAATCAAATCACTGTTGCTACTATATAAATAGATCAGGAAAAAATTCCAAAATATCATAAAAAGACTTCAAACTCTACTTACCTGCTCTTTTTTTTTTCTTTCCAAAGAACAACGAACGGCTCTGATCCAATAACTTTCAAAAAACTGTAGCACAGTGGTGATTCTGGATACATGTGCTTGGGCCTGCCAGACTGGGAATAAGCTACCTAAACAAATAAATACAAAAACAAAAACCAATCAAAATGGAACAAATGGAATCTCAGACTACTAAGACCAGACTTTCTCTCATCAGCTCTCCGGAAAAGGAATCTTCTTCCAAAAGACAAAAAACAAACAAATTACACCCTGAAGCTAACAAACAAACTCAAAAAGTTAAGACTGACCAACCATTCACAAAGGAAGACTTCAAAGAGGCCCTTCTCTCCCTTCAATCAGAAATACAAGCATTTTCTACAAAGCTAACATCTTTTGGAAATACTCTAGACCACATGATGGCAAGGATGGAGCAAAATGAAGCTAAAACATTAAACAACGAAATGAAAATACAAAAATTACAACACGCAGCTGCAGAGAGAGAGACACCATCATTGCAGAAATGAATCAGAAAATCATTGATCTGGAAGCAAGAGCAAGACGAAATAATATATTGATTAGAGGCATTCCTGAGAAATATGATCAATCACAGCTCCCTGGAATCACAAAAGAAATCATTGACTTAGTATTAGACAATAAATACCTGTCTAAAATGATAACAATCGAGAGAATACACAGGGCGTTAAGAAAAGCTCAAACTCCTGAAACTCCTAGACAAGTCTATGTCAGACTATTAAAATCCGATCATGCACATTCTATAATTCTTAATGCCAAAAGAAAGAAATCTATTTCCTGGAATAGCTACAAAATCTCAATAGCACAAGACTTACCTCTCCAAATAAAACAATCAAGACAAGCTCTATCCCCTTTCTGTAGCTTTCTGCTAAACAGAAACATTAAATTTCAAATGAAATACCTGGCGACTCTTTGCTTTCAACATAAAACAGTCAGCTATTCTGTTAAAACTGTTCAAGAAGCTAAATCATCATTTCTGAATGCGTTCAAAGAAGTACCCTCAAATATGGATTAAAGGTAACCCTCCTAGAATAACTCTTGTTTATAGAAGACTGCCTGCTATACAAAACCATGTTTCTACCTGTAAATAGTGAAACAAAGATCAGCCCAAGGAAAAACTGTACTTATCGTCTCAGAATTCCATCCTTGGGCCTGTACTACATGCAACCATTAAATTTGCACCCTCTGACCCTTCAAACCACGTCCGGGTCATGATACTGCGTTAACTTCCCAAAAGCACAGCTCCAAAGGAAATAAATACAACAACCTCAAAAATCTGCCAAAAAGATAAAGAGGGAATGGAGAAACACCTCCCCACCCCTCAAGCACAAATAACAACAAAACCAAAATAAAAAAATGTATAACTGTCACATACGAGAAGCATTTCTACTCCATTTGCCAATCTAAACGAGGTGACAAGCTTTATATGAAGAAGACCTATACCTATACCTTTACAAGACCAAGGTTAATCACATAAGAAAAAGCCCAACACACAAGGTTTCATTCCTGATGGAGGAGGTGAGGGAGAGGTAAGAGGCCGGAGAGAAATAGGAGAAAATAGTCTTATAAACAATCCTGAAAGCGTATTGGAGGTTGAACGATGTAACACAAGCTACACTTACCTGAAACCAGCTACTTAATAACGGAGATATCGTCATATTGTCATCCCAGTCCACAAAGCAAGTTAAGGATCTTCCAAAACAGAGCACACATGGCATGTTCGAAAGAGAATCGACTCTATTTTTTTTTTTTTTTTTTTTTTTTTTTTTTTTTTTTTTTGTAACAGTAAATCTTCAGTGTTATTATCACCAAACCAGCCAATTTCAGGGCTGCGACATAGAACCTGGCCACACGTTCTATGTCTCACATAATGCAGGGTGACAATGTATGTCTGTATGCTGTTGATTGTGTGATGAATGACACATCCCTGTCTGGCAGCCTGTGTGGCTCAGTATACTAGGGACATTAGCACGGGTGATGGTACTGATGATTTGAATCTGGCAGTATCCACATCTTTTGCATGTGAGGTAGTCATATGGTGCTGTTCCCACAGACTGTCATACCCCTCAATCTGTCAGTGCATGAAAGCTGGACAAGGCCAGAGAGAATGGGGGGACAATGGGTCAAAACTAGAGACAGACATGACATTCAGATGCTTTGATTAACCTAAAGGTAGCTAGTATAAAAGCAGGTTGCATCAGTACAGAATATCTGAAGGATATAAAGTCCAGTGCTCAAATGTTTGTCTGTAAGTAGTACTATTCACTGACTGCACTATACAACATTTTACTGGAACACCACAAATGTATGAGGAACAGACCAGATATATGGGATAAAATGCTGGACATTATGAAAAAAAACATGTACAATGAGGTACAGAGATATGCAGACTGTCACCCTGTATGTGGTGTTACATTATGTACCCCAGTCACACATTAATTACAACACACAGCCAGGGAATGCTGTGGACAATGTCAGGGAAGTGCTGTACTGCGGAAACAGGTGCAGCTGCCCATGTCTGTAGTACACAAAATCCCATCCTGGAGTGCAGGTAGCTCTGGCCTGGAGTCACTTTGTAAGTACTGACAGTCTCACTGAGCATGCTCCTACACTTAGCTAACTTGAGCGCAGTTCTGTTGTCTCTTCCTCACAAAGACCTGCTATGTGGAAATACATTGGTACATACAGACATCTACATATACATATCTGTCTGTCTGACCCTATAACCCTACCACACGCTTAATGTATCTATCAGTATGTACCCCTGATATATATATATATATATATATATATATATATATATATATATATATATATATATATGGATTCACTTTACATGCTCAAATTCTGAAATATCAAATTTCAGAATCTTGAGCCCATAAAGTAGAAATTCTAAAAGATCAAAAAGCCAGAAGTGTGAAATTCAAAATATCGCATTTCAGAGATGTTGAATTAGAGGTTCTGGTGTTGCGTTGTGTTCATGGATTCAGGTAAGTGTTTATGTTTAAGGGTTTTGGGTAGGGGCTCTAGTGTGTGTTAGTGTGTTTTGTTACTGTGATGTGTGCGTGTGCGAGGGGAATGTAGCTTGTGTGGTGGTGTTTTGTGTGTTTGTTTATGTAGTATGTCCTTGGAGTTAGTATATTTAAGTAGGTGGGTTGTGCAGGGGTGCTTGCCCCCCTGCTTGTATGTAGGATAGGGTTGTGTGTTTGTGTATGGGGAGGAAGGTGTGTGTGTATGGGGAGGAAGGTGTGTGTATGTGTATGTGTGTGGTGTGTGTGTAGTATAGAAGTCACGATTTTGAATTTCCCGCGTCTGGGTTTTCGATCTTTTAGGATTTCCACTTTATGGGCTTGAGATTCTGAAATTCGATATTTCAGAATTTCGAGCATGTAAAGTGAATCCATATATATATATATATATATATATATATATATATATATATATATATATATTATATATATATGTGTGTGTGTATATGTATGTATATATATATATATATATATACATATATATATATATATATACATATATAGCAATGATACATAGACTCTCCACATATATTTGCATAACTCATACATAATGTGCACACACAACAACATTTATAGGGGCATCCCTATTATACACATTTATTTATATATATAATATATATATATATATATATATATATATATATATATATATATATATATATAGTGATGTAGAGATTTCCCCACATACCCTCGGAATGCTGAGGTTATCTGCACTCACACATCAAAACACTTGTTCAAAGGAACCAAACCAAGGCTGCCCAGTATATAATCCACTCACCCACAGACCCCTGTGCCTGTAGAATGCCACGTTGTCAACAGACACAGCTGAGCAGGTGTTGTACTGTACAATGTTTCAATGCATGCCTTTTACAGGCCATATTGTCCCTGGTCACATGTTTGTCTATCTAACTGCAACCAGCCACATATGGCCATACTGTTAACTGTACACACATAGCAGGGATAGTGACAGGTATGCCACTCCTAGGACACTAGATACAATAACAGTACCAAGCAATATCACTCTGCAGGCCACACATGCTGTCTAACAAAAGGCTAATTTGCATACTCCACAAGTACTGTGCCTGCGGCCACATATACAAAAGATGTAATCTGTGGTGCATGCAATAAGTACTGCAAGCTATAGTGTGTAATAGTAGATAGGTAGGGGTTCTAATCTCACTTCAACCAAGGGTGTGTGTGTGTGTGTGTGTGTGTGTGTGTGTGTGTGTGTGTGTGTGTGTGTGGGCGTGTATATGTATGTAAATATATCCCCATGCAGCACTACAGGCTTGGGTATGGGCTATCTCTGTGCAATGTTCAAGCATTTTATGACCCTGTGACTAGCTGCTGGCCTACACATTGCCCTCCTCTGCAAGGCCTGCTGATATCATCCACCTTAAGAGCACTGGCTGACAGTCTAATATCAGATAAACTCTGTGACACATGCAATAAGTACTGCAAGTTATACTGTGTAATAGTAGATAGGTATGGGTTCTATACTTACAGTGGCCAACTCTGTTTCTGTGTGTGTGTGTGTGTGTGTGTGTGTGTATAAATATATCCCTGTGCAGCGCTACAGACATGCCCTTATGAGCTATCCCAGTGCAATGGTTATGTACGTTTTGGCCCTGTGACTAGCTGCTAGCCCTAAATTGCCCTCCTATACATAGTCATAACTGATGTCCACCATCTGTCTGACCCAGACACAGGATATTTGTAGACATGTCAACTCCATCACCACACCTTCTAGAGTTGTAAGTTCAGATAACCCAGGTGACATGTAGCAAGGTTAGCAGACCTTATCAGAAAGTATGAATGCATGAATATGCTGACTGCCACCATTGTCCGTGATAGACTGTTCTACACATATGCATCTAGGGAGCCATGCACGTATACTTCCATACCTTGCTGACGTCATATTTCTGCTTTGCTGCCATGCCATCCTGTGCAGCTGTATTGCCACCATGTGTCCATAGTATATCCCCTCAGACCCCTGGAACAGAAACATACACAGGCCCATGGCATAGCAGTCATTCTGTAACACTACCACCAGTCCAACTCCAACATCATGCAACAAAGATACACAAGTGTGATGTGTAGTCATGACACATGCCAGCATACAGTACCTGTTGTGGCCCACAACAAGTGGCATGGCAAAACAATACTGCACTACACAAGTACATGTCAAGTGATATAGACACCCTGTTCATCAGACACATAGTAGCATTTCCCCTGCATTGATGGCACAGATGGCAGGGATGTGGCACAGATATCATCATATGCACAGTTGGTGGTGTGGGGGTGCCGGAGGCCTTAGCTGTGCCAAACACTTGACAGCATGTGTATGAGTCAGATGGGGTGTGGGTTAGATAGGCCATGGAGACGTGCCGTGTGTGTCTGTAGGTGACCTGGCTGCATGTGACAGTGGTGTTTGAGTGTGTGCATGTACACAGTCAAGCCCAGTGCTAGCCCAACAAATGTATGTTGGACAGCTGTGGACCATACATGGTAGAGCAGACAGTTCACTGTCTCCAGCCATGAACATGGGAACTGGCTCTGTCAGTAGTAGCACTGGCACCACCATTCCCAAGGTCAGATGTGGTGCTAGTACCTGACAGTGACTGCAAAATGCTGGGGCTGTGTTCCCCATGGGACCACCCAGGACCATGTGCCCATGGCCTGCCACATTGTGGTGTGGTCAGCACACTTCCCTCTGTAGTGCTGGAAGTACTGCCGCTATAGGAGTGTGACTGAGTATGGCCATGTGGACTCCCAGCAGATGGTGTTGCTGACCTACATCCACATGTCTGATGTCCAACTCCAACCAGATTTTCCAGCACAGACAATGTGTGGTCCAAGAGAGACTCTGTATCAGCCCACTGTCTGTCCAGTGCATCAGTGAACCAGTCCAGGGTGTCCCCAATGCAGTGGAGGCAGTCACGGATGTCAGACTGTGCTGCATCCATAATCCTAAGCATCAGTCTGGTGTTGCATTGAGAACATGCCTGTGCCTCCATGATGGCCCGAAACTTGCACAGAGTGACCCATGATGTGACACCTGCAACAGGTGGTGGATGGACAGCAGTCTTTCTATGAGCACCCCTGTCAATCTACCTGTGTGGGACCTCTCCAGCTCTCTGGCTATGGCCAGTGTCTACACTCACTGATGCCATAGTTGCCACACTGTCCTGATCAATGTCGCCACCCTCTGACTGTCCAATATCTGTGGCCTCTGGGGATTGGGTATGTGTGGGCATACTGACTGTGTGCATTGACAATGGGGTCAGAAAAGGATGGGACAGATTTCAGCCCCTGACAACCCCACCTGTGCCTCACCATGGCCACCATCATCACTGGAGTCCGATGAGACACTGACATTAGGTTGTGAGGGGGACAGAATCCAACCCCCCCCCCGTTACCTGTGAAAACCAAGACAAAAGAAGTACATTACTACCTGCATTTTTATGTATGGCAATCCACACAGACTCATACAAATGATGATCCACAACTGCATTACCAGTCTCACATCATCTCATCTCCACTACCCTGCACGACAGACAACCTCACACCAACATGCACAAACAAGTCAAGCCCTTTATATCATGTACTTCAGCCACATCCAGGTAAAGTTGCCACTACAATCTGCCTGTAAGGTATGCAGTATGACACTATATGTGACACTGCCTCGGGTATCTAGCATCTCCCTTTTGTGTTTGAACAGGCATCTTGGAGTAATTGCCTCATGTATACCAGGCTGTGTAACTGCTCATAACTATAAATGCGGATGTGTCAATTCTCATTCAGATACACACCTGTGACTACCTAGTCTATGAACCGTAGTTAGCTGTTCTGTTCAGAATGGAACATACAAATATTCTACTCTGGCTAAACACATTTGTACATAGGGCAATATGGCAGCCCTTAACTTCCATAAAGTATATATGATCCATAAAAAACAGTATCACACTTAACCAGGTACAGGACCAGAGAGTTGGGCCACACCTGACAGGCCTATGAAAAGGTGAGGGAAAGATATTGTCAGCACCACCAAAGTTTGAAGCACTACAAGGTAATATGTGCATATATCCACATGTACAGTAGCTACTGTGATACTGGCTGTATTGCTGACATTCTGAGTATGTGTGCACAACTGAGTGTAAACTCTACCCCCCCCCCCCATGCAGATAGACCTAACACCCATGTACAGATATGTACAGCCTTCCACAATACCTGATACAGTATTGCACTGGTGAACACAGTATGCTTACCTGGACGCTCCTCTGCTGTGGACACTGTGGTACCCACCTCCACAATATATGGTGTGATGGATGCCTGGGAGCTGTCATGTGTTTCTAAGTTTGCCAGGAATTCCTCTGTGGCTGAGAGTGGTTGTTCTGTCACAGGCCCTCTACCGGTGGCGGGCATGATCCCTGGCAACAGTAGTTGCCCTTTGATGTACAGCATTCAGCATGTCTGTGGCCCAGTGTCAGACCTGCTTATATCTCCTGTCCTGTTGACCAATCTGATTGACATCCCTCACAAGGTCTGCCCACAATGCTGCCCATTTCTCCAGAGTATGCCACCCCATGGACAAAAAGATCTGATGAGGTTGTCTCATTCCTTCCACTATTATGTCATTCTTTGCATTTAAGAAGTAGGCATGTCTTCTGCAGTGCTTGGTTCCTAAAAGACAACAAAAGGGGAACACATTACAGGACCAGATACGTGGACATCAACTATGTACAAATCCATCACACCCATAATCGCCTGCATTATCCAGTGCTCCCTCACACATCATACCCCACAGTCTGGCAAAACGCTATATGTGTGGATACCACCAAGATAGTAGCAATACTGGCATATGTCCCTGTGTGCCATGACAGATTTTGCTGTATGTTCCAACACCTAGCACTGTAGTCTACTGTGGTGTGTCCCCTAGCAAACTCCCACTGATATGTCATATGGTCTCTGCCAGACAATTAACAGTGTGCTATTACAACAACTATATAGGGACAGTCCAGCAACAGCAGAGTGCCACAATGACAGAAAACAATGCAAACCTGCTGTAGTATATGTCCCTCTAGGCATCATACCTCTCAACTATACAGATATTTGCCGAATGTCAGGATGTTTGCCTCATAGTTTTCTTCAGTTTCACACAAACTTGTGGATCTCTGACAAATATTTAAACACTGTCACTTAGTTTGGGCCTTGGTCCCCCTATAAATTATGGCTTTCTCCTGCTTTCATGCTGTAAGAGATTGACGGGTATGTTAGGAATAGCCAGCAACCAAATAGGGACATATGTCAACAGAAATGGGGACTTAGCTAGAGTACATCAGGGACATTCAGGGACACTTTTAAAATGTTAGAACTATGTGTGTGAGAGAGTGACTGAATGAGAGAGGTGAATTACAGTATATCATTTGACGTTACAGGAGTGTACACCCTTACTCATTGTCACGATGTATTGTGTGTAATCCACTAGATTTCCTACAACAGCCAGCCATTGTAGGAGGGATTGACAGGGGCAGAGCTGAGATGTGATTGAAAATCGGGGATAGTTGAGAGGCATGCCCGTAGGTGTAGGACACCAGAGTATCACTGACATGTCATTACCATAGATCTAAGGTAGGCGTACTGTTGTAATCTCTATTACCCATACCTCTATCCTCCCATCTGCATCTTGTTATATGGTGAAATATACTACATACCTGGTGGAGTGCCTTACCCCCTTTTTTGAACTTTGCTTCTGGTAATCTTTTGGAAATATGCTCTCCATGCAAGCTAAATCTCATACAGACCTGCTCCCCATAAGCAGCTGCTTGCCTTTCTAAGGTACTGCTAATTAGTAGGTAATTGCCTCTGCACCAATCTGTGTCTTAGAATTGCTAATTGTGACCAAAACAGCTGAATTGCACTATCATTGTCCAATGACATGTCACCGCAATATACACGGCCTTCATGTAGACCTAGGGGCCCCTTTGTTAGTTGTTCAGATTGACATTAGTGAGGTGTGGAGAGTACAGCATCACAGAGGGTAGGTACCATAACTGTCAACTGTAGAGATTTATGGAGTATGTCCACAGTTTCACCTCATATGTGTGGTCACTGTCCCATGACATTGTGGTCATCTGGCAGTTCACTGTCAAACATCATGGTTTGAGGTCAGTAAGGAAAGAGACACACTTGTGTCAGACTTCATACACATCAGAATATGGATACTAATGTAATAGTTGTTCTATCAATCTACTATCTTTGTAAGGGCAAACTGTTACACATGTTCCTATCTCTGGGCCTTAGCCCCCATTACATATGGCTGTATTTGGATACCTTGTTCTAGGGGGTTGGGCGGTATGGTAGGTTTGTAGCAGCTACCTTTACATACAGCTGTGTATGCTACCTGCTGATACCTGGACTGTGTTTAAGCTTCTGTGTTGGCCATACCTTACTTGGGCAAAAAGGAAGTTTCTTTGTTCACCAGTGAGAGTGGGGGGGTCTGAACAGCCTACCTGTCCTCGGAGGAGTGGTTTCTGCCCAGAAACTGTAGATTTATAGGCCATTTTGGGATAATTTCTATCTCTTTAATCTTTCTGATATAAAACCGCATTTGCGAGGTTTTGCGCATAGTGCAGCAGCGGCTAGCTAGGGGTAAACTACCCCCGGGTCCACAGAGTCTACTCTTCAGTTTTTCCTTTGGTACTAGCCAGTCCATCCGTTTTAGCACTGACATCAGAGCTTTCTAATTAGCACTTGGCTTAATAAGAGACAGAAGCACTAATAAACTATTGTACTCGATCCCCAACTGTTGTTTGTAGGGAACAGTCAAACTACTCTCCCCTACCAGGCAAATAAGAATAGTTCCTTAACCCATTCAGGCATGTCCAAAAGTCAGCTCCCAGTGTGTTCGCCTGTGCACCTGATGAATTCGGGCATCCTGAGGCAATCTCACAGCCGCCTCATGTACACAGACAACCCTCTCCTCCTACCACACAACACCAAAATCTGTGAGAGATGCACTTGCATAGCTAGACTTGAGGCAAAGATTTCTCCAGTCACGACTGGAATTGACAGTCAAGAGGAGAAGGTACCAACCTGCGGCACTCCACCTACTACACATAGACCCACCACACATGCATCTGCAAACCCCACACATAGATACATATTCAGAGGGTATAAATAAAAATCTGTGGAAACAGAGACTTCCAAAGCAGACACACAAACAACCTACACCCACCAACACACTGCAATCATCACATAACCACCAAAACCAGTGTGCCACACAACCACAGCCCTTAAGGCAAAACACTTTACCAAACACACTTGTAATAGGTGACTCCATAGTAAAGCACACCGATGTCCCCCTCACCAGGCTCGACAAAGAGAAGGTCACTGTCAGTTGCTTGTTGGGTGCCAGAATCTGCCACATTACCCACACAATCAGGTCACTCCACAACAAGTACAAATACGACTCTGTAATTGTTCATATTGGTGTGAATGACCTGAGATGTACCTCCCTGGACTACATGAAAAGAGACATTGAGGAGCTCTCTGATTATGTAATTAAGGCAGGTATGACCCTAGCCCTGAGTAGCATCTTACCCTCACCAAGAATGACACCTCAGTACAAGGAAAAAATGATGAATTTCAACAATTGGCTAAGTTTTTGGTGTCATTCAAAGGGGATCCAGTACCTGTCTGCCTGAGATGACATGCTCGTCAAGCCTCGATGCTTCATCAGAGATGGCTTGCTCCTGTCACCCCTGGGATTCAGGATACTGGTAAAGGCTCTTGCTAACCCAATAGTGCCTTTTTTAGGCAAGGCTCAAAAAACAAATCCACCACCATAACAAGTACTAGTGACAAAAAACTGAGGTTCGTGCTGCTGAACGCTAGGAGTTTAAACCTCAAAATTCATTCTCTCGAGGCACTCCTCAACATGGAAAACATTGATATTTGTGCAGTAACAGAGACCTCTTTCAAGGCTCAAGAGAGCACCCCAGTGATTCCAGGCTACAACTCATACCACACATTTCAGCTGCAAAACCCAGACCGAAATACAAAGGGTGGAGGCATATCCATATTCGTCAAGGATAACCACACCTACAGACTGGTTGCAAAGTATGATGCCTCAGAAATTATCCAAGTACAACTGACAATGGGAAAAACTGCAACCCAGATTGTAGCTTGCTACAGATCCCCTTCCCAGCCCCATGACTTGCACTCTTCTTTCCTTGAGGTACTGGAAAACATGACAGTCCAACCAAACACCCTTATACTGGGTGATTTCAACTACCCAAACATCAACTGAGAAAACTACGGAAGTACTAATACCCCTGCTCAGCGCTTCCTGGAGTACATTAACTCCAATGCTCTGGACCAGCTTATTAACACCCCCACAAGAGATAAAAATATACTGGACCTGTTCATCACCAGCATGAGGGACAAATGCTCCACACCTGTGGTAAATTCCTCATTGGTCAGATCAGATCATAAACTTATCTCCCTAGATATCCACATACCATCCTCACCCCCTGCCCCAAAAGAAACCATGGTGAAAAACTTCTCCAATGCAAACTTTATGCTACTCAAGACAGAGGTGGCAAACTTTGCTACTCCCCATCAGAAAGGCAATATGATTGAATCTGCTATATCCTACACAGAAGCAATCTACAAGCACCTACATGAGTGCATGGACCATGCTAGCCCAAACAAGACCAAGACCCACTCCTCCAAAAAGAGGAAACCAGTCTGGTGGACCCTGGCCATAAATAAGGTCTATAATAAAAGGAAGAAATTATTGCAAAAAAGAGTAAAAACCCAGGAATGGAGGGGCTCCCTGACCAACCTTAGCAAAAAGCTAAGAACCCTCATAAAAACCTCTAAGGCGAGCTTTGAAAGAAAAATCGCAACAAACACCAAAGACAATCACAAAGCATTTTTTAGCTTTGTCAGAAACCTAAATAACAGCTCGCAGATCTGCTCTGAGCTACAGCATAACGGTTCAAAATTCACGGAACCAAATGACATCGCCAATATACTGGCAAATATTCAATGCACATAATTACCCTGGCTTGAATACTTCAGTTTCCATGAAACCTATTTTAGATGGTAGGAAACGTTAATTCAATGAAATTTGATTTGCTTATCCATTTACTTAGACATTTGGGTATATTTAATTATTTATATATTTAATTATTTGTTTATTTTTATTTTTGTTATTTTTGTAGTTTAATAAATTTTATTCTTTAAATAAATAAGTAGATAAATAAATAAATAAATGATTAAATAAATAAATAAATAAACAAGTGATTGCTTAAATAAACAAATAATTAAAACATTTTCATTAATTAAATAAATAAACAATAAGCATCATTTAGATACATTTGATGAATTACATATACACATCTAAAAATGTGGTAACTTTTTCCTTATTTTATGGATTTATATATATGTGTGTACACTCTTATATATATATATATATATATATATATATATATATGTGTGTATATATCTTTGTATATACATATATATATATTTTTACATTTTTATGTTGTTTAGGATCCCGATATATTCATGCTGTTCAGGACCCTTTTCTTTAGGACTTCTTGTCATAGGTATTGTTTTATCTTATTATCACAATGAATTAAGCCATGGCTAAGCTAAGTTAAATTGTACTTAGATTATTTGTTAGTTAAACAATTAAAAGCTCAGTATAATGGTGCATATATAAATGTTTATACAAAGGAATTGTTTATGTAATTTTTAAACGTATTTTTAAACGCAGTTTTATACGCACTTTATATGCATTATATATACGTTTGTTCGTATAGAGTTAATAAATGTACATTATAGAATACATAAACACCTTTTATTATGTTTAATGCTTAATGTTGAGCTTTAATGTTGAGTTTTATGCTGAGCTCCATTATACTTAATTTCTGTGAGCTCCATTAAATATAAATATAAATATATATACTTAATTTTTGTGAGCTCCAATATATATATATATATATATATATATATATATATATACATTCTTAAAGTCTTTAAGGAAGTCACTTTAGAGTACTCACATATAGCGTATACATTTCTTGTGTTTTTTAAATGGTTACACCTTTAAATGTTAATTGATTTTACTAAATAATTAATGTTTCACTTATCATTTCACTATTTAATGTCTGCTTGTGGGTGCAAATGTTATCTGAAGAAGCGTGGTTGTATCCACGCGAAAGCGCTTATCATCCCACTTGTCTAAAATAAAAAAGGTTTTTATTTTTCTACATGTTCTAGTGGATTATTTGGATCTTTTTGAAATACATCGTGGAGAGACCATTTTCTTGTTTCATACTGGCAAATAGGTTCAGTGCAAACTTCACCCCACCCTCACCCCCCAAAGGGCCCATTTCCTTACCAGAAGATTGTATTGCCCCTAAAATCACAGACAATCAGGTGAAAATAGCACTCTCCAAGGCAAGAAACACAGCATCCATGGGACCAGACAGCATCCCAGGCTGCGTACTACATGAACTCCAAAACTAATTAATCCCTCACCTTAATATCATGTTATACCACTCCACAAAGGAGGTGCCACCACTGACCCCAGGAATTACCGCCCATCAGTCTGATGGGTCTCTGCCTCAAGGCCATGGAGCGCATCATCATGGAACTCATAAACAAAGACATTGGGAACCTACAAACCCTTGACCCCAAGATGGGTTGCTAACTGGCTCATGGATAGAACCCATTCAGTGAGAATAGAAAATGCTAGATCCGACTCCAAACCTTTGACTAGTGGTGTACCACAGGGCTCACTCCTGGGACCCCTCCTGTTCGGTATCTACTTCTCAGCAGTACAAGCAAACATGGAAGGACTATGGCTAACAAAGTTCGCAGACGACTGCAAACTGGGTGCTATAATTGAGACCCCTACTGATGTAGATATCCTTCAAAAGGTTCTTATGGATACAGATATGTCGTGCCAAAACCATGGCCTCAAGCTAAATGCCAAAAAGTGCATCATCATCCCCTTTGGGAAAAACCAAGTACCTATGAATTTCAACATAGGTGGTAGCTCACTTACCACGGAGAGTGTGATAAGAGACCTAGGGACTCAAGTGGATAGTAACCTCTCCTTCAACAACCATATTGCTAAAGTGGTTAGAAAATCCTTCTACATGGCCCACCTTATAAAAAAGTGTTTGCATCCAGGAATAAGGATGTTATTGTTCCCCTCTACTCATCACTCATTATTCCCATTATTGAATATAATGCTCCATTCAGGATGTACCTAGCAAGACATCTGCAACAACTGGAGAGGCCTCAAAAGTACCTTACAAAGAGGATAATGGGCCTCAAACAGTTTCCCTATCCCATGAGGCTAAAAATACTCAGACTGTACTCGGTCGCGTACCGGCTACTCAGAGGTGATCTCTGCCTGACATACAAGGCCATGTCAAACCTCGAATTGCTAGAAATGCTCCTCCTAAGGAAAACCCAATCCACCAGAGCTACATGCTCAAGGGACGTAAACCTGACATCATCAATAAACAGGACTTGGAGGGACAGATTTGTGTCCCAGAGACTTCCCTTGCTCTGGAATAAGGTCCCCATATATGTGAGGCAGAGCTCCTCATTAGTGCTCTTCAAGAGGAATCTTGATGAGTGGATGGGAAACAGGAAATTCACCCCAGGAATCACTCCGGTGGCTCTGCTAGACAGGGGCGCAGGAAACTAAACCACTTGGGAGGGAAGCGTAGGCAAAACATTTGTTTGGCTAGGCTTAATTATGCCCTAGGGCCAATAGCCTAGTACCTACCCATGAACCTATGAACCTTTACGGATATGTGCAGTGTGTCCCTACCTGCAAGCCTCTGACTTGCAAAACTGGTTAGCAGTTCATTGATTAGCAGTAACCCATGTGGATTAGGATTGCATGACTCAATCATTACTTGCTGTCTTCACAATAATGTAATTGAACTGCAACACAAAGCTAGATTTGAACCCAGGACTATGTGTGGCAAAATGTACTGCATGCAAGGAATTTAACAGACTGTGCTACTGACTCACTGCAAAAGCATGTTCCTTTGTAAGATATATATGCACATATACAGGTTGTGACAAACATTTCTACATCCATCAGTATGTGTATGGCTTTATATGGCTGTATTTCTTCACCAGGGTCCCAGTTGTACATGTACTTTGCCATTGCTGCCTTAGCAGATGTCTTTCCACATGTTTCTGATAAAAGGGCACATATACCTATGATCACAGGCCTCACTTACATCTGTTATTATGCATTTGGCTGTCTACTGGTGTATTATTTCACCAGAGTCCAAGGTACACTCCCATTTTTCCAATGTTTTTATTTCAGTTACATGCTTAATGACTGTATGTTTTGCTGGAAACGTGTTTTAATTCAGATCTCTGTTGTGTGGTAGGTTAATGCACTGGACTGGAGGTGAGAAGGCCCTGGGTTCAAAACTTGGCTGTGGTGTTTATTTTGTACATGTGTCTAGCAATGTAATAAACACATTTAATCATTAAAGCTCATTTAAGCTTAGCTAAGTGAAGCTGCACAAATCTGTGTTAAAAAAATATAAAGAAAAGAAAAAGGGATTGATAGGAAAGTGGTGAAATGGGGGAAAGCAGGGGGAAAAACATACTGAAGCCAGTTAGGCATGTGCAGGAAGGGTGTAGGAAAGAACCATAGCTATCCATATCTTGTGCAGCAACAGCTGTGCATTTTGACAGATTTTGTAAATGAATTTGGACTCAAACTCCAGAGAGAGAGGCGTGAGAACAACATAACTGTGTTGTCAAGCTAATTAGTCCAGATTAGTGGTGTCCAGTGGACATGGACAGCTATGTATGGGGCGATATTTTTTTTGGGACATGTGCTCATTTTTTTTAAGGTGAGAGTGGAATGTAGGGGAAGGGATATAGGTACATATGAAGAAGTAAGTTAGGTAGGAGAGGATGCATTTGCAGACAGACAAGACAGGGACAGTGTGTGATACATGAAGGGTAAACACCTTGAATGGGGAGGCTGTTGTTGAATCCAACTTGCATGTGCCTCCAGACGGCAGCAGCATGACTCACGTCCTCACCCATGGGACAGTCAACACTGGTCCTTCACTGCCCTGAAAGTTGCTGTGCTGGAGACTGGGTGCCAGGGCAAGTCTGCCCCACCAGGTCAGCCAGCGTGCTCTCAGTCTGGTGCAGACGGCATTCGTAGCTCCAGTGAACAATCCTGTGCACCATGACCAGCAGCTGATCCTGGGTGACTGCAGCCCTTCCGCCGCCACTCCCAGGGGAGGCTGGGCCTTGCCCTATGAGGCAGTTCCATCCAACACAGCAGGTGGAACAGAGGCAGCGGAGGGGGCACCACCAGCCTGGGTCCCAGATATGCTCAGACCCAGTGCCACGCCCAGTTGAGGCAAGGTAGGCGGATCACCAGGAACCGGCCTACCCTGATGTGCTATGGTAATGGAGGTATAACAATAAGTATAGGTTAGTTATTAACAAAACATTGTTAGTAATAGCTTGGCATAACATTGGAAATACAATTACATATCAATGCATATTATGTGAAACATATCAATAAATAACAGAACAGTCAGTATAACAGCATGCCAGTAAGAGTTACAGCATAAGGCTAACAAAATAAGTAATTTAACAAGCTATGTTAATATGCATCCATTATAATATATAATAATGAAACACACGCCCCCAAAACAGTTAATGTAACAACATATGTTAATAGTAAAGCATAACCAATGAATAACAGTAGTAAATAAATGAAGGTAAGGGATGGGGAGAGAGAGAACATCAGTCCATTAGTAACATTGCAGCTTACTTCCTTGACAACATTGCTACTATCTACGCTATGGGTTTGTATTTTCTTTATGTGTACAGTGAGTACAAGTCTCCTGTAGCTAATGTAGCACATACATACCTCTCAAGCTATATGCATGGGATACTATGGGCCAAACGGTAACAACTGCAGCTACACACCTACACACCTACACAGAACAGTTGCACATCAGGCAGACCTATATAACTACCAAGGTGTTCTGTAGGCTGAAATGGTGATACTTTGCAATCTAGGTACTCATTGCCATGGCATTCCTTTAACAGGCAGATTACACACTACTAATTACATAACGTGAAATCGTGACATTTGAGAGACATGTATGTGTACAGTACAGACACCAAACAGCAGTCATACCGTGGTTAGCAGGCATGGGAATAGAACCCAATAGCAGTGACTGCAGAGGACATCTGCATGAAATGTATTACTCGACTGCAGCAACTTTTAATAGATACTCCAGGCATATAGCCATACCAGGATTGCACATATTATTTCTGACTGCACATTGCTGATTTTTCACATTTTTGCTAATGATTTTAACAGTCTGGGAAATCTAAACATACAGTTACCTACTCATAATAGGGCTACCTCAACCATTTACCTGAGGAGAGAGAATATGTGAGCATTACATGACTGCTACTGTAATATTTAGTGCTACATAGCACTGGATTCGAACCCTGGTCTGTGTGTGACAAAATGTACTATATATAGAGCATTTAACAAACTGAGCTACTGAGTCACTTCTGATTACTGACTGACTGATATTTGTGTAGAGATTACCTAAAACCAAAATATGACTTGACAGTACTACTACAGTGTTGTACTAGACTGCAGTGACAGTAGGACACACATGCATGAAATACAAGCATAACACATATAGTAGGTATGCTATATATCAGTATAAACATTACTGATGTACACAATTTATTGTTAGTGGGTTGAAATATCTGTGAAGTCAACAAAAATATCAGTTCATGGCATGGGTACCTCACCCATATACCTTGATTACCTGATGTTTGTGGATAACAGAGCATTATGTGAACACTATTGTCCTAGACTTGAACAGTACTACATGATTAAACAGTACAATTGGCAGCCATTAGATTTACATTCTACAGCTATTATAGTGTAATACTTCTCTGCAGCACCTTACCTTACAGGCTGAATTTATATAGCTCTACTGCAATGGTTAGAACAAGATAATCCTGATGTGCACCATTTTCCTTGGTGTTATTGGTATTGTTTCATGTTTTATTG
The DNA here is from genome assembly GCF_019279795.1 of Protopterus annectens. Lineage (NCBI taxonomy): Eukaryota > Metazoa > Chordata > Ceratodontiformes > Protopteridae > Protopterus > Protopterus annectens. The sequence goes on from NC_056741.1 coordinate 1,986,548,493, forward strand.
CAGACCATTTGGCATTACTTATATCTTGCAATACATCTCTAATTCCACATTTATTGCACTACATACTTTATTGTATATTCTTTAATGCAGTTACTGGTATTGTTTCATGTTTTTATTGCACAACAGTTGGCATTATTAATTTCTTGCAATACATCTGTAATTCTACATTTATTGTACTACAGACTTTATTATATATACTTTCATGCAGTTAATGGTTTACCCTTTCTTGCTTATTTCACTACAGTTAGCATAATACATCTGTGCTCTCCACACTCAAGGTGCAACCTGGCCAGGTGCCCAGCGTGCAACTCAATATTGCAAGCCCTCTCTTTTGCAGCAGCTGGGAGAGAAGCACACCATTATGCGTACCAGTTTTGCAGACATTCAGATTAGATATTGGTGAAACAGAGGTAAAATTACTTACATATTTGTGGGGAATTCCCTGCTCGAGCTTCTTGGACACGGGTGTCCAAGAGTTCCCATTTTCATCGCTTCAGATCGTCATGGTGGTGAAGACGCTGCTCACCTGTGCGGGGAATAACAGTTACACTGGTGAGTTCTCTGGCTAGCCAGTCCCAGGCCTCTACCTTGCACTCTGAGCTCTGGAAAACTCCTTGCAGCAGCCAGTCATCATGGTTTTTAACTAGGAGTCCAACCATGACCCTGGACTACAGAATGCCCCAATGCTGTGCCTGAAAGCACACACCTTCACCAACACCAGCCATACACCCGTCAGAGGAAGAACTCCAATGGTTTCTGCTGTATTCCTGCCTTTTGGGCTTAATGTAGGCTGTTTTCCCTCCTTTACACATCATTGAGCAACATTCAAAAAGTGCCACATCGCTTAGCACCACACAAACCAGTTCAGCCGAGCTAAGACATGCAAAAATTTGCAGAACTGGAGTCTTGGCTGAGCTTAGCAGTGTGCAAACCAGCTAAGCATAGCTGAACAATGCATAAACATTGGCAGCAGTCATGGTGATATGGCACTTAGCAGTACTCAGCAGGTCTCAGCAGAGCTTAGCAGAGCCATATTTTAAATTAGTATGTAAAATTTGTATATTAAAATTAAATACTAATTTCCCTTCCATGTATTCAAACCCTGCACCTACTGCACATGAAGCCATCACTCTACCCATTTTGCTATGTGGATATTAAGAAATCCCGTATACCTTCACATATACCACTGAACTACATATAAGCAGTGCTGAGCTCCATGCTACACCATGCAAACACTCTTAGATACACATAAACATCACATTTAAATAAATAATGACATCCGGTTTCTATTATTAGGTGTCTGTCAGGTGTCTGCTGTCTTATCTGTGTGCGCCACTTAGCATTGCTGCACTTCGCGTCGTACTGCACCAACATACTTTAAAAAAAAAAAAAAAAAATTAGATAAAAATAAAACACTAGCACAGTGCAGGGAGTCACTTAATCCTTTGCAGACATGGTCATCACTACACCACTCCCTGTACTGATTCTGTAACCATATTCCTCAGCTCTCCCTTGGTAATGCACCATCATTAATATGCATGGCATGCTGCTGAGGTGGAACCATGTACACATACATGGTAACATTCCATGTAGGCTCTAGACTGTGTCTACACCGATTTTATTAAATCCTGGGGATTGTTTCTTAGCACTGTTTTAATTGTCAAAAATGCATGTTTTCACATATTCATTGTTGGAAGTCCACCCCGTTCCTGGACAATACATCATGTGTTTTACTTGTGGTTTTCTATGTGTCGTACATGTCTTTGTTTTGGTAATTTTTAAAATCTGCCAACTCATTACACTCCCAAAACACATGATGTGAAGTTGTTAACCTCGCCGATTATTCTCACTGATGGGTTGGAGCCGATCCTCAGCTCCGACATGACTGATAGCAAGCTCAAGGTTTGCCAGTAGCTCGAGACCAGCCCCTTATCCCACCATGTACTGCTAGAATTACCTCAGATCTAGTTTGCCGCGGCAAGAGAGATCTTGGTGATCCAGATAGCTCGGACCATTTTAGAAACAGAATTAACAGCGAGTTTTTAAAAAGTTTCCTTTTTGATATATTTATGTAGTGTGTGTTAGTTCCATTATTTTTAGATAGTTTAGACAGTTTAGATAGTTTAAATTGTTTTAAATTAGGGACTTGTCGGCCTTTTAGTTTGTGTGGGCCTTAGCCCCTTTTCCTACTATTAATCCCTTTAGTAGTTAGTTTTTTTCTGTGGGACTCTTAGTCCCATATTTGTATTATATTTTTATTTATATATATCTATATTACTGTTGTAGATAGTGCCCGGGTTGGGCTTAGTTGTTTGTGAATCTATTTACTGTTTTTCTCTCAGTATGTCAGAGGATAGGGAGAAATCCCATCCCAAATCGGGTTTTAAAAAATGCCCAGATTGTGGGCAGAAAATGTCCATCACTGACAGACATATTCAATGTGTCTACTGCTTGGGGGCCAAGCACCTCCAAGACACCTGTAGCATTTGTCACTCCTTCTCTTCAAGAGTCCTCTTGGAGAGAAGGAGGAAACTTATAGACAGAGGATTGCTACAGCAATCTTTTTCAGAGGTTTTGAATAGCCATGAAAGTGCTAGTACGTCTTCCAAATCTTCAAAATCAAAGTCTTCATATAAGGTATCCAAAAAGGCTAAAATTTCAGAAGGAGGGTCATTGGTTCCACAGTCATCGGAGCCGAGTGTACCTTTGATTTGGAGCCATCTCTCAGTATTGGAGCCGGTCTCCGGTTCCTTCTTCACCTCTGCTCCAGTCAGCACCTTCAGTGCATTCAGCCTTTTGGATTTGGACATGGATCAGCTAGTGCAGAAGCTTTTACAGGCACCAGGACTTGCCAAATTGTTGTTGGCCCTGACCAGCTTGTCGGTGCCGAAGACCATAGAACCGAACTTGTCTACTTCTCCTCTGAGCCGTGCTGGATTCTCGGAGCTGAGGGAAGTCTAACTGATGGTGGTCGGACCCTTGGAGCTGATATCCGCTCTGGGGTTATCGGCTCCATCTACTCGGATGTCCTCGGCGCCGACTGAGGGCTCTAGGAGCCGATGGTCTCCAGTCAGGTCTGGGGAGGATAGTCGCACCGACTTGTTGGTGCCGACTCTCCCTCTCGGGGCTTCGGCTCGGATGAGCTTGGCTCCTACCTCAGGCTCGGAGCCCAGGGTTTCAGTGTGGGAGGATCAGATGGTACTCTCGGGTCCATCCACTCCTCCTCGTCAGAGCCATGTTTCCTTCAATACTATGAAGAGAGTTTTGTCTCCAAAGACAACATCAGCATTGGTTCAGGTTTCCCTCTCCCCTCAAGCTCCTGTGTCTACTTCTGCATCTACTGACCCCTCTAAGTGTAGAGACCCTGATCCTCAAGTAACCCCACAGGGTGTCCTCTACTCTTCTGAGACCTCCCCAGACACCCCACTGAGGAGGTGCCCAGAAAGAGACTGTGCAAGAGGAGGCACTTAGACTCCCCACAGGAGTCTTTGACATCTGACACGGACTTAGATGAGTCAGAAGGGTCCCCTCGGTCCCCCTCTGAGGATATCTCTTTTGCAGAGATGCTAGAGATCCTTAGTCAGAGGGGTGACTGGCAGTCCAAGACCCCTACTGAGGATGAATCTGTGCTCATGAAGGCTTTTGGGTCTCAACCTTCCACTTCTTGGGTGTCTCCACCTTACGACGAGCTCATGGATCTGATCTCTCGTAAGGCGTGGGAGTCACCGGAGGTCATGGAACCTGTCCCTCGTAGACCCAATAAATTCATATCTGCCCCAGTCAATAAACCTTTTTTGACAAAAGGAGTACCTGTGGATGCCATGGTGGTGGCTGCAGCCACCAAAAAGGAAGTATCTGAGATCCTCTTCTATCCATCCCCCTAACAGAGATTCTAGGGTTATGGATAGATATGGGAAGCGCATGTTTAGTTCAGCGACTTTTTCTCTGTGATCACTGAACTACTTGACCCATTTTACAAAACTACAGAGAGATCTCCTGAAAGAGCTAGGAGATACTCTCCAAGGTACAGTAGCAGCAGGAGTGGCTGACAAAGTCAAAGCCCAGCTCGCTACCCTTAACTCAGTAGTGAACTCGACCATGCGTCTTATATCCTATGCAGCTGATTGTTTGAGTAGAGCTGCTAGTTCGGGCATTGCTCTTCGCAGACAAGCCTGGATGCATCTCTGTTCCTTTGTGGAACCCTTCAAGTCTTCTTTTATTAATACCATATTTGATGGCTCATCACTGTTTGGGCCCAAAGTAAAGGAAACTTTAACCAGGTGTGAACAGGAAGGCAAGACTTTATCTGCCGTTGGGGTCCACTTTTCCACTCCTACTCGGCCCTACCCCAAGGGCCCCAGGGGGGGAAATATGTGGTTCTGAAAAACTCAAGCAGCCTTTCACGACACATGTGGTGAAACCCCCTCTAGAGGCAGAGGAGGGTGTTATAACGGAAGGTGTCGCCCCCGTGGCAGAGGGTGTCCACAGCAACAGGGTGACAGTGGTCAGTTCTCTGGTCAGGCCTACCAGCGCTCCTGAAAGGGGGCCCGACTCTTCGGCTCTGGAGGCAGTCGGGGGTCACTTGTCTTTGTACCCAGAAGCCTGGATAAACATAACATCGGATACTTGGGTACAAAGCATCATTTCCAGAGGATATTTCATACCATTCTTTACCCCTCCCATTCCTATCAAAAAAATCCCAGATGTTCCACCCAATCTCAGGGAACAAGCAATCGTAGAGGTCCACAGATTGCTAGAAAAAAGAGTCATCCAACCAGTCCCAGCAGACCAAGTCAGATTCGGAACTTACTCAAGATTCTTTTTGGTACCAAAGAAAACAGGGGACTGGAAACCTATATTGGACCTCAACAGACTCAACAAGTTCGTAAAGAAAGAGAAGTTCCGAATGGTCATGCTTCAGTCCATTCTTCCCTTTTTAGGGAAAGGCGATTGGATGTGCTCCATAGATCTCAAGGACGTGTACTATCACATAAAGATGGACAGACACTCCAGAGATCATCTGCACTTCCAGCTGGGAGCCAGTCATTACCAGTTTCGAGCCCTGCCCTTTGGTCTCACTTCAGCCCCCATAGTGTTCACCAAATGCATGGCAGTGGTCACGGCTCACCTGAGGCGTCTAGGATTCCAGGTGTTTCCATACTTAGACGATTGGCTCCTCACTGCTACCACCAGGCATCCATTGACTCAGAAAACACAATACACTCTGATACTCTGCCATCAATTAGGCATTACGATCAACTTTGAAAAGTCTGCCTTATCACCATCTCAGCATACCGTTTTTATAGGAGCAGAGTTAGATACTTCAACCACCACTCTACGTCTCCCTATCGAAAGAGTCTCTCTTCTTCACCAAAATGTCAGCTCACTGGTGTTAAAGAACAAAGCTACAGCAGCGGAGGCATTGAAAGTACTAGGTTTTATGGTGGCAGCAATCCTGGCTATACCACTCGCAAGGATGCATATGCGAATCCTTCAATGGCTTCTCTTCACTCAGTGGTCTTACCAGAAACTACCAATGCACCACATGATTCTTATCATGGATTCTTGCAGGAGAGACATTCAGTGGTGGTTGACGTCTCTTCATGTTACAGTAGGGAGACCCTTTGTTCTCCCCCCCCCAGTAGCCACTGTGACCACGGACACTTCCCTGATAGGGCAGGGGGGGGCATTTTCAGGGAAAGACTGCCCAAGGCACATGGACAGATCAAGAATCCCATCTGCACATCAATGTTCTAGAGCTGAGAGCGGTACTTCTGGCGTTGCATCTCTGATCACTATTAGCAATAAACTACGGGCACTCATAAAATCGTCTAAGGCCAGCTTCGAGAGAAAAATTGCACAGGACACTAAGGATAATCACAAGGCTTTCTTTAGTTATGTTAGGAACCTGGGTGGGAATTCCCAGATATGCTCAGAATTAGTCCAAAATGACAAAAAATACACTGAGCCCACAGACATTGCCAACATCCTAGCTGACAGGTTCAGTGCAAACTTCTCCCCCCCTCCCCACCAAAAGGGCAAATATCTATCCCAACAGAGTGCTGCCCTCCTGACATCTCAGATGCTCAGGTAAGAGCCGCCTTCTCCAAAGCAAAAAACACAGCATCAATGGGACCAGATGGTGTCCCGGGCTGCATCCTACATGAACTCCAAGAAGAGCTAAACCCAAACATAAAACTACTGTTCAATCTTAGCCTTACTACAGGATATGTACCCAAAGAGTGGCGTACAGCAACAGTGGTCCCTCTCCACAAAGGTGGTGCCTCAACGGATCCTGGAAACTATCACCCCATAAGCCTGACTAGCTTGGTCTGCAAAGCTATGGAAAGGATCATCATGGACCTCATAAATAAAGATATTGGGGACCTACAGACACTGGATCCTACCCAGTTTGGTTTTGTTAAGGGCAGATCCTGCCTCTTAAACCTGGTCGATTTCTTTGAAACAGTCACCAAGGCCATTGACGAGGGGAAGGTGGTCCACACAGCCTACCTGGACCTCGCAAAAGCCTTCGATACAATACCCCACTCGGGCATTATAGATAAGCTCACCAACTTAAATATAAACTCCTATGTCACTAGATGGGTTGCAAACTGGCTCAAGGACAGAACCACATGGTTAGAATTGCTGGAGCCATGTCAGACCCAAACCAGTTACTAGTGGCATCCTACAAGGCTCAGTCCTGGGACCTCTCTTGTTCGGTATATATTTCTCGGCGGTACAGGCCAACACGGAAGGACTGTGGCTGACCAAGTTCGCAGATGACTGCAAACTGGGCGCCATAATCAACTCTCCTGCCAACACAAGCATCCTCCAAAAGGGCCTCATAGAAACAGACAACTGGTGCCAGAGCCATGGCCTCAAGCTAAACGCCAAAAAGTGTATAGTCATCCCCTTTGGCAAAAACAAAGTGCCCACAAATTACCACATAGGTGGTAATCCATTAAGTACAGAAGAAGTCATTAGGGACCTGGGGACCCAAGTTGATAGCAATCTCTCATTTGACAACCACGTGGCCAAAGTGGTTAGAAAAACATTTTATATAGCCCACCAAATCATGAAGGGATTCACATCTAGATCAGGGGAGGTCATCGTGCCTCTTTACTCATCCCTCATCAGGCCCATAATTGAGTACAATGCCCCTTTTGGGATGTACCTTACCAGACACCTGCAGCAACTGGAAAGACCCTCACCAAGAGGATAAAAGGGCTCAAACAGATGCCATATGCTGCCCGGTTAAAGAAACTCCAGCTCTACTCAGTGGTATACCGCCTGCTCAGAGGCGATCTGTGCCTGACATATAAAGCCATGTCCAACCTGGAATTAATGGACATGCTGCACCTCAGAAAATCCAAATCCCATCGAGCTACGCGCTCGAGAGACTTGAACCTCAGCACTGAAATAAATAGGACATGCTGGAGGGACAGATTCATAACTCAAGAGGCTCCCTTCACTCTGGAATAAAATCCCAGTCCAGGTTAGGCAGAGTCCCACATTGACTCTCTTCAAGAGGAATCTTGATGAGTGGATGGGAGATCGTAGGTTTACCCCGGCTATCACTTCTGTGTCATATACTAACCTCAAAAAAAGGCATAGCAAAATAAATTTAAAATGGGTGGCGAAAGCCAAACACATTCTGGCTAGGCTTATAAATGCCCTAGGGCAGATAGCCTAGTATGAACCTATGAACCTATGAGCAAGATATAAAAACATTTTTTCCCCGTTTGTCCAGTAGATGGCACTGGTTAATTAATAATATGAGTTCACAATGATTGCTTGTATGGTTTCCAATACATTTTAAAGAACCACAATTACTTGCTGTTAGCAAGAATAATGCCAATGTTGTTGAATTTTTAAAAATTATGCCTTCTTTAAAACATACATACATTGTACTTGGTTTTTGAAAATATTGTTTTGTTAACTCTTTAATAACTCTTGAAATGTTAAGAATTATAATATGCTGCTGTTACTACAAAACTTTTTATAAAAGCTACTTTTCCTTTTCTCTCTATATAATATCTAAGGGCACAATTAATATAATATTTTAAGAAGTCTGAAAATGAATATGCAGTATATAAATAATAAAAGGAGCGGGATGGGCACAGTCTGTGTTAGCTGATGACTGTTCGCATTTGGAATAGTATGGGTATTATTGACATCCCTCTGAAATATATCTACTCCTTGTTGTTAAAAATAATAGTTTCTTTTAGTTTCTTAACTCATGCACATTTACAAATACAGAGGGATGGGTGGTTAGGCACCTATTTAGAGTTTAGGGGTATAGAAGTCACAACATTTATTCTTAAGATAAATACACTAACAGAAAAAGTTTATAACTATATTTTTGTGTATGAGCTAATGAGAAACTTCAACAATATTAATAAAATGATAACCATAGACTCTTGGAATGTTAAAGGGGTGGTAGATAAAAAGAAAAGAAATTTAATCATGCCCCTCACATACCAAACTAAGGCTGATATAACTTTTTTGCAAGAAACTCACTTAGATGACCAACTTTGGCTTAGGGAAAGGAAAAGAAAATGGGTTAAACAATAGTTGCTGCAAATTATAGTTCTTTGTCCAGGGGAGTGGCCATTATAGTAAATAAATCCTTCCAAGGAGAGATTACTTCCTATGAAGCTGACTGAAAGGGAAGATGGGTATTATTTACTACTGAATATCATACTTTGAACAAACCATTACTCTTTCTTAATATATCTAGCCCTTGCTCAAATCAACAGCTCTTCATTTATGAAATCTTTACTATATTAGCCAAATACCCAAATCATCTGTTTATTGTAGGTGGGGACTGGAATGCTTTACTAAATCTAGATAAGGATAGATTGCATAATAAAAACAGACAGTCACAATCTACCACTACAGCACTTGAAGAATTACAAAATACATTTGAACTAGTTGACCCTTATGTTAAATTTCAATATTATGAAACAATATCAAGATTCACTTTCTTTTCAGCCACTCATAAAACTTGGTCCAGGATAGATGCTTTTCTAATTTCTCTTGCTTTCCTTTCTAACAAAATAAATTATGCTGTATCACCTAGAACTCTTTCAGATCATTTCAAAATTAGACTTTTAATAAACTTTCAAGCTCATAAACAAAATATTTCCTATTTCAATACCTGGTCGTTAAATCCTAAAATTATACAAAACCAAGAAACTACACAAGAAATTCAGAATGTATTAGCCCAACTTCAAAATGATTTTATATATATACAATGGGCGGCTACCAAGGCGGTCATCAGGGGTATTATTATTCAAAAATCTGCATGGCTCAAAAAAAAGTATAACAATCTTAAGAATGAACTAGAGTGTCACATAAACACTGCTGAACTAGAACTTCAGGAAAAATATTCTAAAGAACTTGAGGAAAAATAATTGACTGGCAAAAACAATTACACAAACACTATTTAGAAAATATCTCCTTCTTAGAATTAAGGTCAATATATCAATATACAGAATGGTCTCAAACACCATCAAAATTCCTAGCTAGACTAATTAATATAAAAAGTGGACCTCCTAGGATCAAAGAAATAAAATATGAAGGACAGGTGAAATATAAAGATCAAGATATAGTGGACGCTTTTGAAGATATTTATAAGAAATTATACAATATACCCTTATCATCATCTACAGACAGATTTGAGGATTTTATACATAATATAAACTTTCCACAAATTACAGAAGATCAAAGGAAACTCTTAAAATCACCATTACATTTAAAAGAGATAAAAGCTGCAATAAACAAACTAAAATTAGGTAAATCCCCTGGGCCTGATGGATACACATCGTATTTTTATAAGCTATTCAGGGAACCTATCTCCAAAGTGTTATTAAAAGTTTTCAACTATATAATACAATATGGTATAACAGACAAATACTTAAATAACTCCAAGACAGTGTTGATTCCTAAACCGCATTCTGACCCAACAGATCCAGCAAGTTATAGACCAATAGCCCTCATAAACACTGATCTTAAGATATTAGCCCATGTTATAGCAAATAGACTTAAGAATATACTCCCCTCTATTATTTCCCAACAACAAATGGGCTTTATGACAAACAGGCAAACAAGTGACAACACCCTCCTTTTAGATACCATTGTAAGACTACTTAATAGGGATAAATGCCCCAGATATGCCCTTACAGTAGATGCAACTAAATCTTTTGATAGAGTGAACTTACACTTTCTCTTTAATATACTGCCTTTATATGGTTTTCCTCAATAATTCATTAAAATGATCCAGGTTCTATATCAGAAAGCTTCTACAACTATACAGATAAATAAACTTATAACTAACCCTATACTCTTATCCAATGGTACAAGACAAGGATGTCCTCTTTCACCATACCTATTTAATCTTTATCTAGAATCTCTCCTTCTGTTTATTTCACAAAAAAACTTTTCATCATATTCTCAGAATCCACAATACAAATCTTATATACTCGGCCTTTGCTGATGACTTAAATATATACTTCCAACTCCCCACTACTGACCTCCCAAAAATACTTAAAGTTATTGATGAGTTCTCGGTAGTTTCAAATTATAATTTAAATTTAAACAAGTCACACATATTTCCCTTCAGTCGTATAGGGCATAAAGAATGGTACTTTCCTATGAGTGAGATCAAAATAAACTACCAGATAAAATATCTAGGAATAATATTTACTTCAGACTTCAAAGATATTATAAACAATAACCTAGTAACTACATGGACTAGTATTCAAAATAATATGGATAGATGGAAGAACATTAATATGTCTCTACTGTCAAAAGCTAGTGTTGTCAAGATGATTTTTTTTACCAAAAATACTCTTTCAATTAAATGCTACATTTTCAAATATTCCCCAAAACTTCCTCCTTGCCATGGAAAAAGCTCTATCAAGATTCTTATGGTATCCCAAATCTACCAGAATTAAATATGCAAAACTTGTACTCGCCAAAGATAAGGTGGAATTGGGGTTACCTGATTTTAAGCTTTACTATAGTACTGTATACAGACTAATACAAATAATAAACTATGACTCATATACAAATACTTGGACACCCCAGTGGAGCAAATCTGGTATGAACAGTTGAAATCTATTGGCTGTATTATCAAATCCTTTCCATTCTTGAATTTAAACCAGGCTAGCATATACACAAAGAATTTACACCCACTAATTATAAACATGATTCTTACAACTCAGAAACTATTTAAATCATTGCACTTAGCTGACGCTTTTGCCCTTATACAACCATTACACCTAAATCCTAATTTACTAATAAATAATAAACCAGTAAATCTAACAAACTACCCCCTGATAAAAGACTACACAATATGGGATGTATACCAATGGAAAGACTCTAACACGAGGCAAATGAGACTTGAACTCAAACTTCCTATGAAATATAGTATTATCCTTAACCAACTTCATCATCTTATAAATGCTAAATTCTCACAAATACATACTGACTTGCAGAACATAGATTTAGTTAAATTAATACTTGAAAATCTTGCGATTAAAGGGAGAACAATTTCTAGGACTTATAAAATTGTAATGAGTGCAAAACATGAGAATTCTTCATTATTTTCAAACTATTGGCAAACGAAAAATCAATCACTGACTGAAGAAAATAAGAAACTAGCCATTGAAAATACAATCAAATTTATTCCTTTCAAGAAGCTGTTATATACACAAATTATGGTAAATAACAATCTATATTATACCTTATCTAAATTAAATAAATTCAATCCTACCTTTTTGCCCATATGTCCCCATTGTCCGGATCAAACAGCTAATATTTTACATGTCATGTGGAACTGTACTAAGATACACAACTTATGGTGTTCCTTGAGAGTAAGATTAGAGAAGATGGGATATGAAAAATCAACCCTTACTTGGGAGACAGCTATATTGTACATTAATATCAATCAACTCCCCAAAATATTAAAACATGTTTTTATTGCAATGTGTACCCTTATTAAATTCGTTATTACAAAGAATTGGAATGTCATGTCACCAATTACATGGGAAAATTTTAGCAATCTTGCTATCAAATATATCTCATCTCACAAATTATTTTATTCAAAAACAAAAAAACAAATGCTATTATCAAAAATATTGGGGTAACTTGCTAGATATAATTCTTGACAAATAAAATTTGCCTACAAATTGTCATGAAAAGCTAACCTTTAAATAAGAAATGAATGTAGTATAACCAGACTTTCTTGCATCTTCTCCTTTTTCTTAGTATATGTGTAACTAGATATTTTCCCTAAACATACAAATAAATGGTTAAATTTCTATTTTTACTTTATATATAGACTATCCCCATTCTAACTATCCCTTATGAGACCAAATAAACATAAGAATTCTCATACTTTACTTGACGATGTAGTGACTTCTTGTGTATATATTGTGTGTGTGTATATATATATATATATATATATATGTATAATTTTCTCGGAACAAGATTGTTGTCTGTTTTCTTTAGATAGGTATTTGTATTGTTTATTTGTGTTTTTGAGTTACCGTATTGTTGTTATTATTTGAAAAAAGAAAACTGAAATAAAGAGATTTTGGAAGAAAAAAAAAGTTAATATGTTTAATCTTACTGAAGGACAGCAGACTTAATTTGTATCGCAACACACAAGTTTCAGCATTAATGTGAGCTGAAAAATAACTTGCCATGTATTTGCCATTTATTTTACATTGGAAAGAAAGGGTCACAAGAATGCATTGATGCACATATGACTAAAATTCAGCACAAGGGAAAGGTCTGTGATTTTGGTGAGCTACATGACTCACTGCTGAGAGATAGAATTGTGATAGCATTAAAATGACAAAATAAGAAACTGTTGTCAGAGTCTGACTTAGTGGATGAACTGTGAATGTGTGCAAAGTAACAGAATTAGCTAGTATTCAAATGAAAAAGCTTGCTGAAGATTTGGATGTCACAGATTACAACAGAATAACAATAAAACTACAGTCTGTTATGTTGTTTGTATTTGTTTGCCAGTAAAGTCTGACTGGGCATACTTACTACATTTCATCAGAGGCCTGGGGATAAAAGCTGCAGACAGTTGCAGTCACATTCATTTAAACATTACAACACACTATAAATTACAGTGGACCAGTTGGAATAATGGCTTAATGGTTAAGGTCTTTGCCTCCAATGCACAACATACAAGGTTTGAGCTTGACCTCTGGCCAATACCTATATGGCATTTGCATGCTCCCATTGTGTCTCTGTCAAGTTCCACCCACCTGACAAAAACATGATGTGTGTTTCCATCTAAAACTCACCCAAGAATGGAGCTGTGGGCAGCAGCACAGACTCTAGATGCTGTCCTATAGGAGAAAGAGTTGTATAGACCGACCACTTTGAGCACAAACTGTAGTGCACAGTATCCTATAGATAGGAGAACACAAATTACAGACTGTGAGCCATGTCAGGGTTAGACACCTGACAGTACAAAAATTGTCTCTAGGTAATTTGGTCATATCGAGTAATATCACCAAAAAGGGGCATTGGTATTTGCCAGTGATATGTGGCTTGAGGACCTATGCCAGGGAGGGTTGTGTGTGTCCATATTAGCCAGTGTGTGCCCACCCTAAAGCCCTGGGTCAATAAGCTACTAGTCAACTCATCCAGCTTGGCATACCTGGGATAGCTGTATTGAGTGAAAATTGGACATAAAACCAATCAACCAGACAAACATGTATGAGAATTGTTACACTCAGTATAAGTTCACTGACAGGATGCAGCATAGAAGTGGATGCCATGATGATAAGGAGTAGGCTAGACATTCTATGTATCCAAGAGACAAGATTAAAGGGCAGTGCAGCAAAGCTGCTTGGTTTGGGATCCAGAGTCTACTACTCAGTAGGAGGACAGACTAGAACTTTTATGGGAATTGTGGTGAGGGAGAGGCTTCTAAAAGCAGTGAGGAATTTCATCAGACTTCACTTTTTCCCTTAGAACTGCTCTATCTCTCAATTTAAACACCATATTCTCATTCTAAGGCCCTTCACTGGTCCAATTAAGTAATCCTACAAGTTAGCACTATTAAACCATAAGCACTACTTACTCTTATACTCTCTATGATTACCCTGTCCTCTATTGGTCCATCTTAAATTCAGTTTCCCTATTACTCAAGCATGCCCAAAGGTCAGTCAATGGTTTCCTCTCCAGTCCAGCTGGTGAATCCGGGAATTTTGAGGCAATGTTACAACTGTCTCATGTACATGGACAACCCTCTCCTCCTCCAAACAGGTTCAAATATATGTGAGAGATGCAACTATTTAGCCAAACTGGAGGCTGAGCTCTCTCATCTCAAAACTGGTGTAACCAGTCAGGAAGAGAAGGTAACCTCACACAACACAATTCCAGTATCACATAGTCCCACCACATCAGCGAACCAAACACATAAATACACAAAAACATACTGGAGGCTCTAAATAAAAATCTACCTAAGCAACAGAGACCTCCAAAGCAGACATCCAAGCAAACGCTACCTCAAAACAAAACACGCACAACACATAACCCACAAAGTCAGTGTGCCAAGCAGCCATAGCCCTTAAGGCTGAATAACACACCTGATACTCTTGTTATAGGTGACTCTATTGTCAGACACACTGACGTCCCACTCACCAGGCTGAATAAAGAGAAGGTCATGGTGAGCTGCCTGTCGGGTGCTAGGATCCGACACATAACGCAAGCACTCAGGTCACTCCAAAGCAAATACAAATATGACTCAGTCATTGTACATGCTGGTGTGAATGACCTGAGACGTACCTCCCTGGACTACATGAAAAGAGATATAGAGGAGCTCTCTGATCATGTAGCCCAGGCTGGTATGACCCTGACCTTGAGCAGCATCTTGCTCTCACCTAGAATGATGCCACAGTACAAAGACAAAATGATCGATTTTAACAATTAGCTAAAATTTTGGTGTCATTCAAAGGAGATCCAGTGTCTGTCAGCCTGGGATGATATGCTCAACAAGCCACGTTGCTTCGCTAGGGACGGCTTGCACCTGTCACCACTGGGCTTTCGGATATTGGCAAAGGCTTTTGCCACCCCCATAGTGCCTTTTTTAGGCAAGGCTCAAAAGTCAAATCCACCCCCATAGACAGCACAAGGAACAAGAAACTAAGGGTAATGCTGCTAAACGCCAGAAGTCTTAACCTCAAGATGCACGCACTCGAAGCTCTCCTCAGTATGGAGAACATCGATATCTGTCCAGTGACAGAAACCTGGTTCAAGGCTCCAGAGAGCACCCCAGCACTATCAGGCTATACCTCATATCATGCTTTTCGGCCCCAAAACCCAGACCGAACCACAAAAGGAGGGGGAGTTTTCATATTTATCAAGGATATCCACACCTCCAGGTTAGTGGCATTGCATGAAGTATTGGAGACCATCCATGTGCAACTAACAGTGGGCAAGACT
The DNA here is from genome assembly GCF_019279795.1 of Protopterus annectens. Classification (NCBI taxonomy): domain Eukaryota; kingdom Metazoa; phylum Chordata; order Ceratodontiformes; family Protopteridae; genus Protopterus; species Protopterus annectens. The sequence goes on from NC_056741.1 coordinate 1,986,563,973, forward strand.
GCTTTTCAGTTTATAGCATCCTACAGACCACCCTCTCAAAGTCAGGAATCCCACTCGGCTTTCCTGAAAACATTGGAGAACATGAAGATCTCTCCGAACACCATTATATTGGGCGACTTCAACTACCCAAACATTGACTGGGAGCACTACTCAAGCCCCAGCACCTTAGCCCAAAGATTCCTGGAAATTATAAACTCAAATGCTATGGAACAACTAGTCACCACTCCCACAAGAGGGGACAACATACTAGACCTGATCATTACCAACATGGGGACTCTATGCTCCACACCAGAAGTATATCCCTCATTGGTAAGATCAGACCATAAATTAATTTCACTGGATGTCCACATCCCGACCCCACCCCTAGCCCAGAAAACCACAGTGAAAAACTTCTCAAAAGCGAACTTCTCACTTCTCAAAACCAAAGTGGAATCCTTCAAGGCCCCAGGGCCAGTGGAAACTACAGCCCAAACTGCAGAATCCTATATAAATGCATTCTACGGACATCTCCAGGAATGCATGGATCATGCTATCCCAAACAAAACCAAGACCCAATCATCCAAAGGCAGGCGTCCAGTCTGGTGGACCCCTGCCATAAATAAACTGTACAACAGAACGAGGAAGCTACTACATGATAGAGCAAAATCCCTAATAGGGTACTAGCAAAAAATTACGATCCCTCATAAAATCCTCCAAGGCCAGCTTCGAGAGAAAAATTGCACAGGACACCAAAGACAATCATAAGGCTTTTTTCAGTTATGTTAGAAATCTGGGATGCAACTCCCAGACTTGTTCTGAGTTGATTCTAAATGACAGAAAATACACTGAACCCACAGACACCGCCAATATCCTGGCAGGCAGGTTCAGTGCAAACTTCTCCACCCCCTCCCCCCCAAAAGAGCAAGTATCTATCCCCGCAGAGGGCTGCCTTCCAAACATCTCAGATGCTCAGGTGAAGGCTGCCCTCTCCAAAGCAAAAAATACTGCTTCCATGGGACCAGATGGTGTCCCAGGTTGCGTACTACATGAACTACAAGAGGAACTAATCCCTCAAATAAAACAGCTATACAATCTCAGCCTCACTACAGGATATGTGCCCACAGAATGGCGTACAGCAACAGTGGTCCCACTCCACAAAGCTGGAGCCTCTACAGACCCTGGAAACTATCGCCCCATAAGCCTGACTAGCTTAGTCTGCAAGGCTATGGAGAGGATCATCATGGAGCTCATAAACAAAGACATTGGGGACCTACAGACACTAGATCCTACCCAGTTCGGCTTTGTCAAGGGCAGATCCTGCCTTTTGAACCTGGTTGACTTCTTTGAAACAGTCACCAAAGCCACAGATGAAGGGAAGGTAGTCCACACAGCCTATCTGGACCTTGCAAAGGCATTTGACACAATACCCCACTTGGGCATCATAGATAAGCTATCCAGCTTAAATATAACCCCCTATGTCACAAGATGGGTCACAAACTGGCTCAAAGACAGAACCCACAGAGTGAGAGTTGCTGGAGCCATGTCATACTCGAAACCGGTCACAAGTGGCGTCCCACAGGGTTCTGTCCTGGGACCACTCTTGTTCGGTATATACTTTTCCAAGGTACAGGCAAACGTGGGAGGACTATGGCTCACCAAGTTCGCAGACGACTGCAAACTGGGCGCCATAATCAACTCTCCAGCTGACACACATCCTTCAAAAAGGTTTCACAGAGACAGATAACTGGTGCCAGCACCATGGTTTAAAGCTAAATGCCAAAAAATGTATAGTCATACCCTTTGGCAAAAACAATGTGCCCACAAATTACCACATAGGCGGAAACCCATTAAGTACAGAGAAAGTTATTAGGGACCTGGGGACCCAAGTTGATAGCAATCTCTCCTTTGAAAACCACATTGCCAAAGTGGTTAGAAAGACCTTCTACATAGCCCACCTCATCACGAAGGGTTTCACATTTAGATCAAGAGAGGTAATCGTGCCCCTTTATTCATCCCTCATCAGGCCCATCATAGAATACAATGCCCCTTTTGGGATGTACCTTACCCGACACCTGCAGCAATTAGAAAGACCCCAAAAGTATCTCACCAAGAGGATCAAGGGTCTCAAACAGATGCCATATGCTGCTCGGTTAAAAAAACTCCAGCTCTACTCAGTTGCATACTGCCTACTTCAAGGCGATCTATGCCTGACATACAAAGCTATGTCAAATCCAGAATTAATGGACATGCTCCACCTCAGAAAATCTAAATCCCTTAGAGCCACACGCTCGAGGGACTTGAACCTCAGCACAGAAATAAATATAACTTGCTGGAGGGACAGGTTCATAACCCAGAGGCTCCCTTCACTCTGGAATAGAATTCCAGTTCATGTGAGGCAGAGCACCTCACTGAATCTCTTCAAGAAGAATCTCAATAAGTGGATGGGGGATCATAGGTTTGTCCCAGGGATTACTCCCGTGTCACAATTAGACAGAGGGACAGTAAACTAAACCTTAAAAAGGGCACAGTATACTCAAACCAAGGGGTGGTGTAAGCCATACAGAATTGGGCTAGGCTTATAATTGCCCCAGGGCAGATAGCCTAGTATGAACCTATGAACCTCATAATCTCAGGTAGTGCAGCAAATTATGATTATGATAGTGACAACAAGAGTGCATTCAGACAGCATTTGCAGGGACCTACAAGATAAAGCAAGACAACATGAACTGGTGTTGATAATGGGTGACCTGAATATACATATTGGGACAGATGGAACAGGAAATGAGAATTGCTTGAGTCCACATGGATGGGCAATAGTAATGAAGAAGGTGAAGTCATTCTAGACTTCTGTCTGCCAAATGGTTAAAACATGGTTTAGCAAGTGAGAGTCACAAGATCACATACAAGAGTGACCAACAGGTAACTCAGATAGACTGCCTCCTAGGGAGGAAAGGGCATTGGGGTAAAATTAATGATTGCAAAGTCATCCCAGTAAAACAGTTGGCCCACAGCATAAACATGGACTGTATTGAAGAGAAAGCACAAGAATTCAAGAAATTACTCAGGGCTGTAGCACCTCAGGAGGAAGAGCAAATAGGTGGAATTAAAAAGAATGGCAGCACGTCAAAACAGCACGTGCAAGGACTGTAGAGCAGATACACTGTCAAGCCAGGTATGGTAGCATGGTACATAAAGAAAGCTGGTGGTTGAAAGCAGTGGTCCAGGAAATCATCAAAAGAAAGGAGTGAAACAAAGTGGGATATACAAAATACATACTAGACTTAGAACGAGTACTGGTTGGCTAACAAAGAGGCTAAAAGAAGAGTTGCAATAGCAAAGGACAAGGCGTCACATCAGAGGCACTTCACTAGTTTCTGGAAAGTGACTCAGTAGATGGCAGAAAGAAACTCTAGCAGATTGCTAGGCAAAAACAGAAAGATAAAGAAAATAATCAGATACGCTTCATAAGGGATGCAAGCAACAGCCTCCTCACCAGTCCATGGGGCAGCAAAGGTAGATAGAAGTATTTTCAACAGCTTATTACTTAAGAAAACCTCACCAAAGCTGAACTGCCCTGACACAGTCTATGATGAAAGAAGAAGAGGAGAGAAGCCCACACTAAAAAGTAATAACATCACTAAGGAAATAAAGTTAGGGAAAGCAGCAGGCTTAGATCAAGTCACAGCAGATATGCTCAAGATATTAGGTGAGACAGGTGTGTAATGGCTCCTGATGATACTCATAGCAGTATGGAGAGAGAGGCATTTTCTTCAGAATGTGATTGTCAGATCTACAATATACATGTTCAACATCATAATGCAAGAAGTGTGGATAGCTTAAGCATTTTTTTCAAGTATGTAAGTCAAAAGCAAAAGGACAGGAAAATATTTTGCAAGTGACTGCAAGTAAAACTGATCATTGTATAACTACTGACTTGAATAATTTTCTGATCAATCCCATTGAGGCAGAATTGGGTAATTTATGTATGCTTTTGATATATGCGTTGAAGCTATGTCCACTGTTTATTCACTGATCACAGAAATAAGTCAGTGCTGCTAGTGTGAAAAAGAAATCACTGAAGTAAAAAGCTGTCTCTAAATGGAATATTTTTTTCATTTAAGCAATATTTTATGTGAAAGTGCATGTGGCGAATTGGGCTAGTGAAGCTTGCTATTAGAGCTGAAAGCTTTATTATGCACTAACTCAAATCACAGTCTAAAACCACTGAATCAAATTGAGCTGTGTTGTGTGTATAAAAAGATACAGTTTACTGTTTAAGGTCATACCAATAACCAACTATACTGGGAAAGTTTGCCTGTTTACAGTAGGGCATGATAATGCAAATTCACAGTATCCAGATGCAAACGTACAGTATTACAGGTCACAATACTGTCAATGAAGATGATTTTCAGACTCAGTCACCAACATTCACACAGAGAATCAATGGTTTGTAGAGCTGCAGGGAACATGATTCACATGTTTGTGAACTAATTTGCATTGTCTCAGAGGCAATGATCATAGATTTGTGCAGCATAGTTTGCTATGTTTCAGAAGCAAAGGACAATGTCCAACGATGTTAGGTTGCAATGTGCATACCAGAACTTGAGCTCAAATGTTTCATTTGACACTTTTAGACAATATACTACTTTCTTTACTGGACTTGACATTTAGTTCATGATTTTACCTATCATATTCAGAGTATCTTAGAAGTGCAAGTTCTTTAAAATAAGGTATTGACAGGATGGCCAGCTGAAAAGAAAAAAAGATCCATTACCAATTCAAATCTAGTACACTTTCTATACTGACATTCATGTGCTACAAGGACTGTTATTCAAATCTATTAGAGTTATTGTACAAAACTAATTATCTAACTAGATGCAAGAAAATCCATGGAGCACAAATGGACATTATCAGAAATAAAGAAAAGGCATGTAACATGAATGTTGTTCAGAGAAATCACTACTATACCTTTACAAGTGCTTCACGGGTTATCTCTAGTAGTGCTACAATGATAACAAGTGATTCAGAGACATGAAGGAGTTGCACTGTACAAAAGCTCAGTAGTGACTGATTTGCATCTATCTCAGTTGAGCACAGGTATTCCCCCTATCAGCTCAATAACACTGTTGTACAGGCATCTACAGACACACGTGCATAACACCACTGAGTCCCACGCATGATCCCACACACAGATGCATGCGCGCGCGCGCGCACACACACACACACACACACACACACACACACACACACACACTTTGTCTCACAGTACTAAGGGACCCACTGCTGCTGTAGAAAGTAATAGGTGAACACTGTAAAAATGCCACATTCAGTCTGCACTGCTCTGGATGAAATAACATAGTTAAACGTGTATATGAGCCATTCTTCCATGCTAGTTTGATCATGATGTACAGTGCCAGGGCAGAACACATGACTAATTTACAATAGCTGTGCTGCTAGACAATTGCATTTGTATGTGGTAATGTCCAGCAAAAATGCTGTAGTGTTATATGCCTGAGCCTTCATACCACTGTAGCACTACAACCATCTGTGACTTGCTCCCTCATAATTTGCTGAAAAATACTGCTAAAAACTGGATTGTGAAGTATGTTGTGTGTGTTACTCAGTACCCTCATAATGTTGTGGCCTAGTGTTTCTCATCAAACAGAACTTACAGCAAAAAAAATTTCTAGATATGTAACATGTATCCCAAAAATAATACTAATGGCACTATGATGCCTTATGGAATTCTAGACAGACCATGAAGTAAGGAAGCAGTTGATTAGTTTAAGTTTAATGATAGTATTTCTGTGTGTTGATTACTACTCAAAATATCCTGAACTCACTGAACTGAAAGATACATCTTTACATTCAATCATTACACTGATGGAATCCATTTGTTTTCCTCATGATGGCATCCCTGACATTCTCATCTATCATAATGGTCCACAATTTATTTGTCAAGAATTTTGTGTTTTAAAAAAATGGACGCTTTGGCACACAACTTCTTTACCAAGGTATCAAGTGGAAAGAGTAATTCAAACTGTCAAAAAAAAAAAAAAAAAAAAAAAGATGGGGTAGGATTCATGGAGAAAGGCTGATGCACAGTACAGTAGAATAGTCTGCTATAGCACTGTGTGATTCATAAGTACTTTTCCACAATGAGGTATGACCTTGCATGTGTAACACACACACACACACACAACCCCCCCTGGATTGCCAGATTGTATGTAACTGAGAAACACTACAACTGAGTACAGGTTAGCTCTACCTACATAAGATATGGGACCACAGCCATGTACCTACAGCTGCTACAGAGTGTCTGACCACACCAATCCCTCTTTGTTGATGTGGTGCTCAACATATAGAGCTAAGCAGTAGCAATGGTGCATAAGTTAAACATGACAAACTCAAAAGATTAGAAAAAAACTTGTAGCAACATAATTCTCTTAGGTACATGCAGACCTGCTACCACAGCCACACTTGTCCCTTCCCCCACACTGTGACGCTGCTGAGATCCTACAAGTGGGAGAAACCTCAGCAATAGATCTCCTCATAGCATACCTCTCAACCTCTGAGAGCAAGAAATATGGACAATGCCATAAATAAAAGTGGGACAAAGGCCCAAAAATAGGGACAATTTTGAAATATTGCTCTAACAAACTTAGAAAGTTGACAGAATAGCAGGCTTTGCATTAGCATGCATTTTCTGAAGGCTATGAAGTCTGAAACTCAAATGTCTGTCATTGTTTTTAACTTCAGTCTTTAATGATTTGCCAGTAATTTGCCAGAAAACCACAATTTTATGAAAAATGGACCAAAAATATGAGGCAAAAATCTGGACATTCTGTGAAAATCTGTACAGTTGAGAGGTATGCATAATATGTTCATGTCCTTTACTATGTTGTGATTCTAATGAACATAAACCTTTAAAGAATTCCTGTGTGACAGGATGGGAGAGCACAGCACTGCAGGGAACAGGTACTTAGTAAGATGTGTTAGACATGTCATGCTGAGAAGCTGTTTCCTGCTGTACTTTGTAGCGCTATCATGTTATACATTAATTTAGTCTGTAGCACCATTTCATGTAGTGCACCACTCCACACTATGTACATTTGTGTACTATTCAAAGACAGTGACATACTTAAGTTCATAACCATTAACCATGTCAATGAACTGCAGTGATGATAGGCTGTAAACAAAGCACAGTGTGCAGAATGCATTTATGCAGTTGCACACTATGTTTATGAATACCTCCCATTGTTACCTAGCTCTGCTAGAGTATAGAAATGCTCCATTAAAACCAACAGGGCTACTGCCTTCATAATTGCTGAGGGGAAGGAAAACTAGGACAGCTGCCCACCTCATCTACTTCACTTCATCCAGAGAAAATGCCAAAGTTACAATCAGTTTGGTAGAAAACTCAACAAAAATAAAAACACCACTGTAACATATGTCTGCTAAGACTTTGTCTACTCTGACAATGGGGAGGACTGTAAGAATTCAGAGCCTGGTTGACTTAACATTTGAAGCAGGAAGAAGCTGTTTTGATTGGTCTTGCAAATATACTGATCTGACATCATATATTGTTATAAAAAAGGTATAAGTCTTAGATGTGGCTGAAGGCACTTACAGAGGGCTGGACTGTTCTTATCTCAAAACAAGGATATGTCTGAGAAACTGACAGTCAGGAATAGTTTGAGCCATAAAATATCGAACTGCCGAACTATGAAACTCTTCCTGAGATGTAAACTTATGAATCCTCATCCTGGCATTTCATCAGCAAACACTTAATTTACAGGAATGGTCGATGCCTTTGTACCTAATGTTGACCTTTTACTGGATGTGACTGTTGAATCTTCTGTAATGTAATTATCTGCTAGGAACTGTGAAGTAATGAGATTCACTAAACTGATTAAAAAGTCATCCAGATGGAATGAATTTGTTACATGCTGTGATGGTAAAAACTGATTTTTATAGCCACTCTCTAGAAATTCTTATTCCATATAATTTGTTGCACTGCTGTTTATATATATCTACTGCATGTATGTATGTTATGTGCCATTCTTAGTCTACCATAGTATAGCATTCAGTGGGTTGCTGTGTGCATGTGTGTATGTGCGAGTGTGTATGTGTGTGTGTGTGTGTGTGTGTGTGTGTGTGTGTGTGTGTGTGTGTGTGTGTGTGTAAATAGATGGAGATATATATATATATATATATATATATATATATATATATATATATACAGAGAGAGAGAGAGAGGGATACTTTGTATAAATACAAACATTTAGCTTAAAGGGCAGAATGTAATGTAATGCATACATCAGCATGTCTTTAAGTAATCCCATAAGGCTACCCATGCATGCGAGTGTGGGATGCCATGTAAATCTGTTTTCTCCTTCAGTTTCTACCATGCTAGTAATATTTAAGAATATTCACTTGCTTACTCCTGGATAACTTTACGTTGCCATCATGTTGGTAATTTTTATTTATTTAATTCTTTATTTATCCTTTGTTGACTGGGTGAGTCTCAATAGGCTGGACACCTCTTTTCAGGGGAGGTCACGGTGGTATTTATACTACAAGGAAAATTTGGCCAGATCATCAAGGAACTTCCTTTACTCTTTTTGATAGATGCTGTGGGATCTTTTACATCCACCTGAGCTACCACCAGCTCAAACAGGGGTCATGATTTACATTTCATCTTAAGGATGGCACACTCAGGAGTGTAGCATCTCCTCATTCTGCACTGCAGTGTCAGTAATTGATCTACCTGGTGTGGGAATCAAATGATAAAAAGTAAATCTGAACTCATTAGCCAAATCTATGATAACCATAGTGTAAGAGTGCAGACAAGCTGTCATTTATCTAAATGCAAGAAACATTACTATTTCTCTACAAAATGTTTCTGTAACCAATAATCTTTATTGTAGAATTCTTTACCTTGGTAGGTGAAAAAATGGTGCATGATACACACATGAAATCAGTTCCTTGTGAAATGACACTTTATTTTATGTCATACTTTCAAATTATTTAAAATGGTAGAAATATTGTAGATGTTTTCTGGTTTATTCATGTAGGGGGCCCCTGGTCACACTTTGAAAGAAAGGCTACCTTGTTGTCGTCTTTATCTATTTCTTTCCCATAAAACATGACCTCCTACTGAATATGTATAAGGTAAACAAAACCCTATGTCAACTTTTCAGATGTTTTGAAGAAATCACAGTTACTTCCTGGAACTCATGTGGGCTGCAGGAAGTCTACTGTTCTCCTCAGTGCATAGCTTGAAAGTTAACAGAACTTTGGACTATGAAAAAAAATAAAAAGTTCATTAGTGGAGTGCAGGAATTCTGAAGAACCAGAAAGGGGTGCTCTAGCTTAAGTGTTTTCATCTATGCCTAATTAACATTCTAGGGTTTCTGCTGTTTCACTGAGCTGCAGACACTGCCTGACTTAAGTAATCTATTTTATTGGCAATTATTATAAAACTTAATTTCCAGACTTCACCCCATGCCATTTCACCAACAAATACTGCAATATCCTTAATTTGCAGACCTGGATTCATGCTGCACATAGGCACCTTAAACTTGTTCTGATAGCATTTGTACATAGCTCAGGCAGATATATTTGCAGTAAGTGTTTGGGTAAACACACGTACAGCAGTTTCTGTATGTCATTCATTCAGAAAATATCAAATGCATTTTTCCACCACACAGCATGTTGCAGGCAGTAGACCATTTTCTTACATTTTTTTAGTCTTCCTTTTTCATTGATCATGCTTGCAGGTATCAGAGCAGCAAATATTCTGAGCTCAGCTGGGTGGCATGGGACTTTGAGCACTGAACACCACACCATGCCCTTACCATCAGGAACTGTAAAACAGTTTGTCACTCTAATGATTAATATCATACAGGCACTTGCAACAGTTTTTCATAAGGTCCTTAAAAACATCCAGCTATTAAACAGTATAGGTCAGACTTTATTTTTTTTATTTGACTTAAACACAGTGAATAGTTCACTACTGACCTTTTTCTGCCATAACCTGTGCCCGTGTGTGTATATATGCGTATTCGCATATATACAAGCAAATGCATTTATATATATATATATATATATATATATATATATATATATATATATATATATATATATATATATATGGTTCCCTATCAGAAGCCTGAAACACTATAAGCCTGAAAATCAAAATCCTGAAAACTAAAGCCTGAAAATTCAAAATCCCGAAAGCCCAAAATCCTGAAACTCAAAATCCTGAAAACACAAATAATGCTAATATTTCACTATAAAGACATTAATATCTGCCAACTGACCCTGACCCTAACCCTAACCCTAAGGTCCGTCACTATCGCACACTCACCTGACCCGCCCCTAACCCTAACTCACTTAAACCGCCTAACCCCAATATTTGTCACTATTGCATACATGCCTAACCTGCCTAACCCTAACTCACTTAAACCGCCTAACCCTAACATAAAACCAATCAAGACACTTACCTGAACCCAACGCATGACCTAACACCACAGGGCTAACAATAGCAAAGCCACAATGACGTCAGTATGTCCATTTTGTGTTTTCAGGATTTTGAGTTTCAGGATTTTGGGTTTTCGGGATTTTGAATTTTCAGGCTTTAGTTTTCAGGATTTTGAATTTCAGGCTTATAGTGTTTCAGGCTTCTGATAGGGAACCATATATATATATATATATATATATATATATATATATATATATATATATCTATATATCTATATATCTATATATCTATATATATATATATATATATATATATATATGGGATCCGTACAGATGCTCGACTGCATCTTTCACCGAATCCCAATTTGGTGAGCATACTTGCGCGAAAGTGCTGTTCACCGTAGCAGCACTTTCGTGTAAGTATGCTTGTTGTTCCGGTTGTACTGCAGTGCGGTAAGGGAAAATTCCCTTTTCCCCACTGTAGTGTGACCTCAGAGTGAGAATATTAAAGTAGGGTGTGTGTGGGGGGATGCAGGGCGGCTTGCTCCCCTGCATTCAAGTAGATTTTGTGTTTTTTTTTAACATACTTTAACGAAAGCGCTTTTCTGATGAAAGTGTGTTCATTAAAGTGTGTTTGATGGTAATGGATTCGGGCTTATGAACTTTTGTTCAAAAGTCCTAGATCCATATGTATATATTTATATGCACTTTAGAATAGCTTCTCAGTCAGCATCAGTTTTGAAGGTGAGAGGGAAAAAATGCACATAGACAAATGAAAGCATACAGACTCCACATTGGCTGTAACTGGATATCAATATTGAATTCTGGATCCATGAAGCAGAATTCTTAATTAGAAATAAAATTAAAATATCCTGGGACAAACCAATTTCCACCAAGCCCAATATACCTTAGCCCATCACTGAATGAGTGATGTCAGAAGGCTACCTTTCTCTGCAATTTACTGTCAGGGGTGAGAAAAGTTTACCTTTAGAAGAGGCAAATACTGCCTCAATTGAGTTTGATTGTACACGCCTAACTATGACTTTTGCAGACTTGATTATAGGTTCATTGGTTGGCACTAGGCTATCGGCCCTAGGGCCTATACAAGCCTAGCCATAATAATTCCCTGGATATTTCTTCCCACAATATTTACATCCCTGGAACCCTGTCTAGCAGGGCGACTGACGTGATTCCCGGGGAGAATTTCCTATCTCCCATCCAATCGTCAAGGTTCCTTTTGCAGAGGGCCAATGAGGCACTCTGCTTGACATGTATGGGCAGTCTATTCCAGAGTATAGGGAGACTGTGGGTCAGAAACCTATCCCTCCAACATGTTTTGTTCATTGTGATGACAAGGTTTAGATCCCTGGAGCGTGTGGCTCTGAGGGATTGGGATTTCTTTAAGTGGAGCATGTCCAACAGCTCTGGGTTTGACATGGCCTTGTATGTTAAGCAGAGATCACCTCTGAGTAGACGATATGCCACAGAGCATAGCTGGAGTTTTTTTAGATGGTCAGCATAGGGCATCTGCTTTAGGCCTGTGATTCTTTTAGTGTGGTATTTCTGTGGCCTTTTCAGCTGTTGCAGATGTCTTGTGAGGTACATACCAAATGGGACGTTGTACCCTATAATGGATCTAATGAGGGATGAGTACAGTGGGACAATGACCTCCTTTTTTCTGGATGAAAAGCCCTTAGTGATGAGGTGTGCCACATAGAAGGATTTGCTGACTGTTGTGGCAATGTGGTTATCGAAGGTGAGACAACTGTCCACCTGTGTCCCTAAGTCTCTCATCCCACTTTCGGTGTTTAGTGTACTACCACCTATGTGGTAATTCATGGATACATGGTTTTTCCCAAAGGGGATAACTATACATTTCCTGGCATTAAGCTTGAGCCCATGGCTCTGGCACCAAGCATCTGTTTCTGTAAGGCCCTTTTGTAGAATTTCCACATCATTTGTGGATTCAGTAATGACTCCCAGTAGCCAGAGTCCCTTAGTGTTAGCCTGTACTTCAGAGAAGTAGATGCCAAACAAGAGCGGTCCCAGGACTGAACCCTGAGGTACTCCACTTGTCTGGAGCTGGATTTGGAGTCGGCTACTTTTACAGTCTGGGTTCTGTCGGTAAGCCAGTTGGCAACCCATCTAGTGACGTAGGGATTTATGCCCAGCTTAATAAGTTTATTTATGATTCCAGAGTGGGGGATGGTGTCAAAGGCCTTGGCAAGGTCCAGATAGGCTGTGTCGACTGCCTTACCCTCGTCCACAGCTCTGGAGACTGATTTGAAGAAGTCAATCAGGTTCAGGAGACAAGATCGGCCCTTCTCAAACCCAAACTGGGTGGGGTCCAGTGTTTGAAGGTTGCCACTGACTTTGTTTATAAGTTCCATGATAATGCGTTCCATGCCCTTGCAGATCAGGCTTGTCAGACTGATAGGATAGTAGTTCCCGGGATCCAAGGTGGATCCCCCCTTGTGGAGTGGGATAACTGTAGCTGTGCGCCACTCAGTGAGCACGAAGCCTGAGGTGAGGCTATGATTAAACATGACACTTACGTGAGGTGCCAGTTCATTTTGTAGTAGTCATTTTGTCATTGTACATAATCATGTGAAAAGTAATAACTATTACTCCAATTCTAGCTTTACTGTTATTTATCCCTTACTTTGCAACCAGATATGAAAACTACACTCTATTGGGTATTCATTTCCCCAATGGTCACACCTGCAACTATACAAATCATCCCTCTTATCTTACTTCTACTATCATTTACCCCACTACACCATACTTTAAAAATGAGTACTTAACTCAACGATACCCCAAAGTAACCACTACTAAACATGGTCTAAAGATACTTTTTAAACTACTAAGACTTATAGACCGACTGAAAAAATGTATTGCCAAAGATGGGGATATACACCCCAACCCAGGCCCAATTATCAACCTTGATCCCACTTCCTCAAAATTAGCTTCAAAATCTTCCAGCACTCTCCTTATGTTTCATCTTAATCTAAGAAGTATAAATAACAAGGTTCAGAATCTTCATGCATTATTAGCCATGCATCTCCCAGACATTATGTGCCTAACTGAAACCTGGCTTAAACCATCCACAAAGGATGGAGAGATACTCCCACCTGGGTATAATATATCGAGGGTTGATCGGATAAAAAAAAAGGGTGGTGGAATAGCTGTAATGTTTAGAAATACTCTGAATATCATTTTGAACCCATTACAACCTCCCAAGGTCTCTAATATGGAGCTAATTGCCCTACAAATATGCCTAAATAAACATAAGACCATTAATCTCATTGTAGTTTACATTCCTCCAGGGAAAAACTTAGAAACCTTGGAAGTAACCCTAAGTTGGTTAACCATGAACTACCCCCAAGAGACCATCATACTGGGAGACATCAACATAGACTGGACACAATTCTCTGACCAGACAAATCCCCTACCCATTAACCTATATGGCTATTCCCAAAACATTACTTCTCCTACAAGAATTGGTAATACTAAGCAAAAAGAAAGCACCATCGAGTGGATTCTTACCAATAAAGATACACATAACTATACCACAGGTACCCTCCCCAATGATCTCAGCGACCACCTAGTCACTTATATAATGAAGGACAAAATGGTGATCACAAGACCTCCTATATATAGACTTGTTAGAAATAAGAAGAAATTTCTTCCAGCACTTTTCCTAGATGAACTTAAATCCTGTAACTGGTCCATGCTAAAGTCACTTCCCCTAGATGAGAGTGTGGGTTACTTCAACGACACATTTCTAAAAATACTGGACTCCCATGCACCAAACCGCCTTATAAGATCAAAGATTCGCATAGCACCATGGCTAACTAAGGAAACAAAATCAAAAATTAAGCTTAGAGACCAAGCATGGGAAAAGTGGCGATCCACGAAAGCGCCCTTAGATCGCATTAAATTTCAGCAGCTAAGAAATTCTACAAAGTCAGATATCACCCAAGATAAAAAGAACTATTACTGTCACCTCCAGGACAAACATCAGAATAACCCAAAAAAGTTTTGGGCAGGTTTTAACAACCTCCTTCACTCTGGGAAACCCTCTACTCCTACCCCCGCTAAACTTACTGGTAAAGATCCGGAAGAAATAGCTAATATGTTTAACTCATTTTTTACTGAGACCATCCAGTCCCTAGCCTGCAAGTTACCTTCCTCCACACCTTCCACAACTAATCCTACCCCCTCCATAACCAATGCTATTGGTAAATCTCCACTTGCCTTTAGCCTTCATCCAATATCCACCTCCTACATTAGCTCCCTACTGAAGAAACTTAAACCATCCAGCTTATCGGCTGATCGACTCCCAGCTGAATACTTACAAATAGCATCAGATGTTATAGCCTACCCTATCTCCATCCTGATAAATAGAAGCATAACAGAGTCTAAAATCCCCTCTATGTGGAAAATATCATATGTCATCCTACTTCACAAGGGTGGCTCCTCCACGGAAATATCAAATTTCAGACCTATAGCAATAATGTCCCCAATAGCAAAAATAATGGAAAGGTGTGTTCACAAGCAACTCCTGCACTATCTTACTCTAAATAATCTTTTGTCTAACACTCAACATGGCTTTCGCCCCATCACAGTACAACCACTGCCCTCCTTTCCTTTGTTGACTCAGTCAACTGCAACCATAATAATAAACTAATTACCTCTGCTCTCTTTCTGGACCTGTCAAAAGCTTTTGACATGGTTAATCACCAATCACTGCTCCACACCCTGGAAACCCTTCACCTTGACTACTCAGCCCTAAGCTGGTTTGATGCCTACCTTTCAGGTATACAACAAGCTGTCCAGTGGCAAAGCAAGCTATCTCAATTACTACCTAACACCATAGGAGTTCCCCAAGGCTCTATACTTGGTCCCCTTCTTTTTTCTGTATTCATAAACGATCTCTATTCAGTCATCCCGAAAGCAACCTGCATTCAATATGCAGATGACTCCACACTGATCTGCTCACCTCCTCCATAATCTCCAAGTAATTACCCAAAACTGCTTTGCTGCAGTTGAAACATGGTTCATAGAGAGGAAACTGATCTTGAATCCAACAAAAACCAAGCTACTACTAATTTTCCCCACCTCAGCCACTTCCTTAGGACAACACCCTCCACTTACTAATAATATGACCTTCCATGTTCAGTCCACTAATGGTACCATCATAGAGCCTGTCACAAATGCCAAACTACTAGGAGTCACTATTGATCACAAGCTCAAATTTGATATGCACATCAGTCAAACTATAAAAACTGTAAACAAGAAACTAGGTTCCATGTATAGAATTAAAACTTTCTAACTCCCAATACCAAACTAACCATTGCACGTACACACCTTCTCTCCACCCTACTGTATGCCTCCCCAGTATTCTCCTTCCTCAATAAAACTGAGCTCAACAAACTCTCTATGACTTATAACCATATTGCCAAATTCGTAACAGGAGAACCGTACCATACTCATCACTGCCTAAACCTAAAAAAACTCGCCTGGTTAGAACTCCCCAATCTTCTTAAACTTAACCAACTTACTGAAGCATTTAAAATAATCAAGGAACCACACAAAACCCCTCAATGAACAAACTTTTACCCCTATTCTAATCTCAGCTGCCTTCGATCCTCCAATAGTGCACTAGTACAAACTATCAAATCTAATAACTTAGGTGGGGATGCTCTTTATGCTAATTCCATCGGAAAACTATGGAACTCCCTTCCTAACAACCTAAGACTAACTACCTCCCTTAGCCAGTTCAAAAGTAACCTCAAATCTTTCCTAAAAGCTCATTGGCTATGTCCCTGTACCAAACCCGACTAGTCCTAAAAATCCCAATACCCTCCATGTTATTTCCCGATGCCATCTCTTTTCTCTCTTATTACACTACCGCCCTGCTAAACTATGTTATATGATCTCTATTTCACTGTAACACCCTTCTACTTATTAATCCCTATGAGCATGTTATTCGATAAATCTTTACCCATCTCTTGGAGCCTATAATATAATCTTTAATATTGTCCAGGGAACCTATGTCTTCACTAATCCACATACTACATGAATTACTCAAATTATAGCTAAGTTTTAAATTGATGTCTCTTCTTACTATGTTATCCAGAATTTTTATTATGTAATGCAAACCTAAGTCTTGTTTTTTATTTATGTAGAGGTTTTTCTCCTTGAACTTTCTTGTAACTGATATGTTTAAACTTTTGATTACCTTACCATGTGATTTTGAAATCATTGAAATGTAACTCAAAGCCTTTTTTTACTGTGGAGCTTTTCTCCCCGGGTCTCTGCTGAAAATGGATATGTATCCAGTTGGACTTACCCGGTAAACAAATGTAAAATAAATAAATAAATAAAATAGTTCATGTAGTTCACAGCCCGGGATGTTATCTGGTCCCATGGATGCTGTAGTCGTAGCTTTGGAGAGTGCAGTTTCTCCCTGTGTGGCCATGATTACCGGAATTTGGCAATCTTTTAGTATTGAGATGGGCCCTTTGAGTGGTGAGAGGTGGGTGAAGTTGGCACTAAATTGATCTGCCAGGATATTGGCAATATTCTTGGGATCAGTATATTTAATGCCATTCTGTTGTAGCTTAGAGCAGATTTGAGCATTGCCATTTAGATTCTTGACATAACTATAGAATGCCTTATGGTTGTCTTTGGAATCTTTGGCAATTTTATTTTCGTAACTAGCTTTGGAGGATTATATGAGGGATCTCAGCTTCTTACTGAGGCTGGTAAGGGAGTTTTTTTCATCCTGGGATTTTCCTCTTTTCTGCAGCAGTTTCTTCCTTCTGCTGTATAGTTTGTTTATGGCAGGGGACCACCAGATTGGCTTCCTTTTTTTGGAGGAGAGTGTCTTGGTTCTATATGGGATGGCACGATTCATGCACAAGTGGATGTGCTCGTACAGTACCTTAGTGTAGGATTCAGCAGTTGACTTTTCAGCTCCCTTCTGCATGGGTGTCATGAAGCTTGTCACTTCTGACTTGAGTAGCATGAAGTTGGCTTTGGAGAAGTTTTACTGGGGGGGTGGGGGTGGGATGTGGATGTCAAGGGTGATTTGCTTATGGTCAGACCTGACCAATGAGGGGGTGACCGCTGGTGTGGTGTGGAGCATCTATCTCCCATGTTGGTAATGACCAAGTCTAGGATATTGGAGCCTGTGGTGGGACAATGGATTAGTTGATCCAGGGCATTGGAATTTATGAATTCCAAGAACCGTTGGGAAAAGGTGTTGGTACCCAAGTAGTTTTCCCAGTTAATGGCAGGGTAGTTGAAATCACCCAGTATTAGGATGTTTGGTTGTATCTTAATATTTTCCGGTATGTTTAGAAAGATGTAGTGAGAATCTTGGGGCATGGTGGGGGATCTGTAGCAAGCTACAATTTGGATTGCAGTCTTAACTAGTGTTAGTTGCACCTGGAGAATTTCAGATGCATTTTGTTGGGCAGCTAGCCTGGAAGCATGAATATCCTTGGTGAATATGGACACTCCTTCACCTTTAGTGTTTCGGTCTTGGTTTGGTGGCCGAAAAGTGTGGTAAGAGTTGTAACCTGGTATTGCAGGGGTGCTCTCTGGAGCCTTGAACCAGGTCTCAGTTACTGCACAGATATCAATGTTCTCCATTTTTAGGAGTGCCTCGAGAGAGTGCATTTTGAGGTTTAGATTTCTAGCTTTGAGTAGCATTACCTTCAGATTTTGCATGCTTGTATCTGTTACAGTGGTGGCATTGTTCTTTGAATGTTGCCTAAAAAAGGCACTATAGGGATGGCAAGAGCTTTAGCCAGTAACCTGAATCCCAGGGGTGACAGGTGCAGACCATCTCTGGCAAAGCATCGTGGTTTGTCGAACATGTCATCCCCGGCAGATAGATACTGGATCCCCTTTGAATGACACCAGAAGCTTAGCCAATTGTTGAAGTCAGTCATTTTGTCCTTATACTGTGGTATCATTCTGGGAAAAGGCAGGATGCTACTCAGGGCTAGGGTCATACCTGCCTGGGCCACATGATCTGAGAGCTCTTCCATGTCTCTTTTCATGTAGTCCAGGGAGGTACGTCTCAAGTCATTCACTCTAACATGCACAATGACAATGTCACATTTGTACTTGTTGTGGAGTGACTTGAGTGGATGTGTTATGTGGTGGATCCTGCACCCAACAGGCAGCTGACTGCAAGTTTCTCCTTCTTCAGCTTGGTGAGTGGGACATCAGTGTGCCTGACTATATTGTCACCTATGACTAAAGTGTTGGGTATGTTGTCTTGCCTTAGGGGCTGTTGTTGGGTGGCACACTGGTGCTGTGAGCTATGTGTCACTTTGGTTGTGACTGGTGTTTGTTTGTGTTTCAGCTTCAGAGGTCCTTGTCGCTTGGGCAGGTTAACGTTAAGGGCCTCCGCATATGTGGGGTTAGTGCTGCTATGTGTGGGAGGTGATGGTGTGAGTTTTGAAGGACTATGTGTTGCTTGAGGTGTAGTGCAGATGTTAACCTTCTCCTCTTGACTGTCTAGCACAATCTTGGCTGGAGAGAGCTTTGCTTCCAGTTTGGCTATGTAAGTGCATCTCTCATAGGTTGTAGTCTTGGGTGGTAGGAGGAGAGGGTTGTCAGTGTACATGAGGCAGTTGCTGCATTGCTCTGGTATGCCCAGATTCACCAGGCGGACAGAAGAAATCACTGGAAGCTGACCCTTGGACATGCCTGTTTAGGTGCTTTTTTTGTAAAGTACAAGAGCTGTTTTCCCTTACCTTTGCAAGGTACTTTGCAATTATAGGCTGTTTAGTGCCTACGATTAATTTCTCCTTATTAACAAGGAGAGTTGAGTGCTTGTATCAGTTTAAGGCTTCCTAGTGCTTTCCAGCAGGTTCTAGAGCACGTGCTAGTCACAGGGGTTCAGATTTTAGTGCTACTACTGAGAAACCAGCTAGTTCTAAGGGAAAATTTGAAGAACAGACTTTCTGGCACCTGGAATAGTTTAACTGTAGCCCTGTGGTGCTGCATGATGTGAAAAATGTGCAAACACACGTGTTTTTAAGCCAAAAAGTTGAAAGGGATAGAAATCAGCCCAAAATTGCTAATAAAATTACAATTTCAGAGCTGGAAACCACTCCTCTAGTGTTAGATAGGCAGTACAATGCTCACCACTGCCACTGGTAAGCAGTAGGACTTCCTTCTACCACAGCAAGGTCTGGATAGCTCTGAACACAGAAAATAAATTCCTGAAACCAGCAAAGCCTGGGATCTGGACTATACTAGCTAGGAAAGGTGGGAAATGAGCAAACAAGATAGTATTTTCTTTGTATTTTGTTTGGTTAAAACAGGCTAAACAATGCAATAATATGGTAAATAAACACAGAAAAGGCTAACACACTTGAGTGTGTAGCTCTAAACAGTAAATGCAATTAAAACTCTACAAAAGTAGCAATTTAAAACTTTTTAAATGAAGCAAGGCAAGTGCACAACTGAAAAACGATTTAAGAGGCAGTAATACAGTAGAATAAGTAGCTAGTCTACATATACAGAAAAGTCTATATATACAGAAAAGCAGCTAAAACACACTAAAACAATTCAGATGCAGTGCAAAATAGAGTACTTGAGTTGTAGCAATATTAAGGCAAATACAGTTTTAATAAATGCACTAAAATATACTCTATATTTCTAAAATGTTTGAGAAGCACAGTCAGAACACAAGGAGATTCAGGCAATTTTTTTTTTTTTTTTTTTAGGAAAGGGAGAAAGGAGGAACAGAAGGCAAGACGCTAAGTGGGTTGGCCTTCTCAGATGTTCTCTCTGTATTTGGTAGAATGAACTAATGACACTAGACTGGGAGGAGTGTCCCAGATCAAATTTACAGTAGGGGCGGGCAACTGCAAAGCCAAAGTATAACAGCAAGACACCAGCTACACTCTTTTAGGCAGTAAACACTTCAGAAATGTTCATCACAGCAGAAGAACAGTGAGCCACAAAATGAAAGTTTTTAAACAGTTAAAGGAGCAAGGAGACTCTACAGAATGCTTTTAACTGCAAACAAATCAGTTATATGATACTCTCCTTGGCAGAAAATCAGAACAAACAAATAGGTGCTTAACAAGTACAGAAAATTGACCATTAATACCTTTCACACAGTGAAGCTAGATATAAAGCTTTGCAAACAGTGTGACAGTAAAAAAACTTATTTCTCAGGCACTGTAAGGCAAACAATTTTAGTTTAACCATGCAGATTAGTTAATAGCAATAAAATACAGTAAAAAGTATGCAGCAGGCAATAAAAAGTATATATATAAATTGTTAGAAGTAATAACCAGTATAAATAAATCAAAAAGACAGGATACTTATTGTTATATATGTCAGATCAGAGTTGTAGTCAATGCTCCTCCTCCACTCGGCTCAGTGTGTATAGACAGAAATCCTCTCAAAGTTGGGGCTTAAATACCAGAAGATACAACCTTAGACAACATTTTTTTAAAAAAGTACAAAAGAACCAATGAGTGCTTACTTCAAGCCCTAGACCACCCAACCCCCACTAGCCAGCAGCCAATCAACGCAATCCTGCCACGAAGGTAAAAAAAGGCTTCTGCTAATTCAAGATGGCCTGGTCATGTGCTCAGAACAATCACTGTAAAAACAAACAGGCCCAGAGACAGCAAATCTGAACTGGGACAATACTAAAGCTACTAGCCTATACCCTTTTAGACAGTAAACACTACAGAAATGTTTATCACAGCAGAAGAACAGCAGTGAGCCACAAAATGAAAGTTTTTAAACAGATAAAGGAGCAAGAAGAATTTACAGCATGCTTTTAACTGCAAACAAATCAGTTATATGATACACTCCTTGGCAGCAAATCAGAACAAACAAATAGGTGCTTAACAAGTACAGAAAATTTCCCATTAATACCTTTCACGCAGTGAAACTAGCTATAAAGCTTTACAAACAGTGCGACAGTAAAAAACATATTTATCAGGCCCTGTAAGGCAGACAATTTTAGTTTAACCATGTAGATTAGTTAATAGCAATAAAATACAGTAAAAAGTATGCAGAAGGCAATAAAAAGTGCTATATATAAATTGCTAGAAGCAATAACCAGTATAAATAAGCCAAAAAAACAGGATACTTATTGTTATATATCTCAGATCAGAGTTCTAGTCAATGCCCCTCCTCCACTTGGCTCAGTGTGTATACATCCTTTATCTCTCTGGCAGTGTGAGCAGATCCACTAGTTGTCATGAATGCTATAAGTATATTGATAAACAGAAATATTTTACTTTAATGCCTGCAAGTTCATTATGTTCTTGGATTATGGGTGCTTACAGAGACTAAGACTCAGTCCCAGTTTGCCTTGGTTTGCCAATCTATAGTATGCCATAACTGATGGAGACACATAGGTAATTGCATGATATGCAAAACTGTAGACTCAATTTTGATGGGTATCAGTCTATCTTTTTGTGCTATCTGAACCTCAGCAGGTCATTATTTAAGTTCCCAGTCAGCTCCTCAGAATGGCCCATTTTTATTTCATTTACTTGATGATGAAAATATAAGCTGTCTGTAACTTGAATCCCTACTATGCCCGTAGTGGGCAGAATAAAGCTGAACTATATATAAACTACCATCATCCAAATAGGGCAGCATGTATTCTCTGCTGCCATTTGTATTCTACTGCCTTGTACACTGTGGTGCTTCAGCATAACCAAAACTAGCCTTGGGAACAGTAGTCATTCTCCTCAATATTTTTGTTTTAATGGTAAGATCGATACAAAGATTATATTGTCTATGTTGATGGTTTTCTCACATGAATAGACTGTAAAGGTCAGGAATGAGCAGTATTTTCCTTATTGTAAGTGATGATGCCAGAAGGTTTGTTGAAAAACATTGTTTACTTAATAACTGTAGATGGTTATATATTATTCTCACTTCCTCAAGCTCATGGCTGAAATAGATCCTGTTAAAGGAAGACAAGTGTGTTCCTCTGACCTTGATGTGCTGTTTTGTTAGGTTTTCTTCCTTTCCCAAATGCAGTTGGATCATGGAGTTGCTATATGTAAGTTTGGGGGATATGAGTGGGGTTTATCCTTCTGCATGAAACACTCTGAGCTGCTCTACTACTTTGTATGTAGTAGATAGCCTTAGGTATATTATGTGTGGGCTACTACAGTCTGGGAAATTGGATGGTGATTCTTCATAGTAGATGCAGTCATATACAGTGTATTCATGCTAGTGATATAATGGGTCACAGCTTCATAGATTATTACTAGGCTGTTGATCAGATATATCATTTGTAACATAGCCATCACAAATTCTTCTTCTGCTTACTCCCGGTAGCCATGATAAATAACAGGACCAATCCTAGGTGACTTCATGGTTACCCCTGCACTCATCTAAGGTTATATTTGAACAGGATTAGAGGACTACTTTGCTTAATATAAGAAGTCTGTTCCAGATGAGTTATTTGAGAGAAGTATCTATCCCACCACCAGGTTCTGCTTATTTTACTGTGGAGGTTTAGATCTTTTTAAGTGGGTGTTCATGGTGTTAAAGGTTTTGTGAATGTATAGAAGGGCACACAGAAGTGGGTCATCTGAGGCCTTCTAGGCAAGGCAGAGGTCACCCCTTAGGAGTCTGTACAAGGTGGAGAAGGGTAATAACACTTTATGGTGATCTACCTAACTTGTTGAAATCATGGCATTGATTCTCTTGGTAAGAAAGTGGTGGGGTTTTTCAAGTTGAATCATGTGTCTGGACAAATGTGTACCAAAAGGATCATTATATTCAATTATGGGACTAATGAAGGAGGACCAGGAGTAATAATAGCTTCCTTAAACCTAAGAGAGACACCTTTGATGATCAACTGGACTAGATAGAAGGGTTTTCTGACAACAGCAGATATAAGGAGAATTCATTATCTATAAAACTGTTCAGGTTCCCTAATGATTGCATCAGCTTTGAGAAGATGTTATTTATGTGGGATGTGCATAGGTGCTCATTTTCCCAAAGGACACAGTTTAGCATTTAGCTTTAAGTGAATGTCCTGGCATGAAAGATATGTATGTATTAGACACTCTTGGAGGATCCGAGAATTTTCTGGAGAGTTAATGAAAACTCCAAGTTTATAATCATCTACAAATATGGTAAGCCAATGACTTTTAACATCAGCTCTGACCTCAGAGAAGTAAATATCAAATAGAAGCTGTCCTAGCATGATCCCTGAGGGACCCCACAAGTAATGAGCCTTTTAGAGTGCAGCATGCCCCCATTTCTGACTGACTGAGTTCTGTCAGTCAGTGGTTCATTATACAGTTTGTTATATAAGTGCTTATATCTAGTTCTATTAGCTTGTCAATAATGTCAGAATGTGGAATGCTATAGAAGGCCTTTGTTAGGTCAGAATAAATGGCGTATACTAATCTGCCCCATCCAGTGCTTCAGTGACATTTTCAAGAACTCTAAGTTACAAATACTTAATATATGTATCCAAACCCAACAATATTGCAGGCAAATCACTACTCTCTCACCATCTCGCTAAATTCTGGAACCCCATCCCATTAGCAATGCGGTAAGTGCACAACCTAAAATAATTTAAAACTCAACTAAAGTCTTACCTATTCAGTTTTCATCTCTCTACATGTGATGCTCCTGGATAATCTCTAAACCCTTACTGTTACTTGGACCTCCTCAATACTCCTTCATAATTTCTAACCATATGAATGGTCTGAATGGAGAGAAGAAAGGTCCGAATGAAGAGATGATAAAATCAGCAAAAGGAGAGAATAGGGTCCAAATGGAGAGATGATAAAATCAGCAAAAAGAGAGAAGTATTGCTGGAATTTAATTCATCCTCAAATTTTGGTGAGTACCTTCACAAGGTGGACCCTGTTTTTTCACAAAATATCACCAAGACGATACTGATATATAGACTGTATTTATATAGCATATGTTATGGACAGAAGTACGTTAAAAAATAAAGAAGATATCTGGGTGCACATGACCCAGGATAGAAATGTGCCCAATCCTGGTAGGCACACTGGTACCAGGACTGGAAAAAAGGACAGTGTAGAATCCTCAAGACATGGAAATATTCCTACAATGGGGCTAGGCCAGGCCCAGGGAGAGGATGGCCCCCCTGTTGTAGAAGGAAGTAGTAGTCCACAAAGATCACAAAAACTGATAGGCCAAAAAAGAGCCATACTGACAATACAGTGGACTATTAAGGATAAGAAAGAAATGATGTATTGTTACCATCATGCAAGAAGCTCAGAATTTCCAGGCAAAAGATATACAAAAAGATTAACAGAGAAATTAGATGAAAGACAAGTACTTCCACAAGAAGCTTCAAATAAAAATGTGTGTTCATTAATACAACAGATCCATGAAAAACACTATATAGACCAAGAAACCTTGTGCTGTTTGGAAAAAGAAGTGACTGAGGAAGTGCAAAAAGTTAAAGAACAAAATTTAGAGATGTTTGAAGGGTATAAAAAAGAAATATGGTCATGGGAAAGAAAGAGCGATCTGATATGGTGCAATATTTACTCAAAGAGAAAGACAAATTAATCAACACAAATAAAGGCAGCCCCAAATATATTCAAAGATAAATATAGGCATAGGCATGCAGATATGGAAATCTTCACAATAAAAAAAATAAGATCACAAAGAGGGAACATAGAACAGGAGATTAGTCAAGTAGAAGTTAAAAAAATAGAAGCTGAAGTTATAGAATATTTGCAAAGTGATCAATTCAGTGTAGACAGCTTAACACAGGTCCTATCACAATATGATGGAACAACTAGTCCCCAAAGTAAGGAGAAACAAGAATAGCAGGAGACATCTGAAGAAGACACATGGACATGGGAAAGAAAAAGAGATTTAATATGGTGCAATATTTATGCAAAGGAGAAAGCAAAACTAATCAATGCAAAAAGAGCAGCACCAAAGATATTTGAAGAGAAATACAGGCAAAGACATCTGGATATGGAAAATTTTACAATACAACAAAATAAGAAAACAGAGTATAAACATAGAAAAGAGAATTAGTAATGGAGAAGTTAAAGAAATAGAAACTGAAGTTATGGATTACCTGCAAAGTGAAGGATTTAGTGTAGAAAATTTAACTCGGATAACAAAACAGGATAGAGAAATGGACACCCAAATTAAGGAGAAACCAATGGATCAGGAAGCATCTAATCAGTTGACATATGAAGATACTTTGGAGCCTCCCACAGGAAACACGTACAAAGGTTCAGTTGGAGCTATACAGCAAGGGAAAGAACAGGAAACTGTGGCAACTCTGACACAGGCAATGCTGTGGAGTGATAGGCCAGTGAGCTCCCATATGAAAGAGCAATGGATGACACAGGGTTAAATTGAAGAGAACGTGGCACAGGAAGAAGCTCTGGAAATTTCTATAGAATGTCTGCAAGAAATGGCAAACAAAGAATGTACCCTCAGTTTAGAAGAAAATGATCTAAGAGAAGAGTTACTTGATTTAATAGAGATGGATAGACATATTAAGATCAATGAAAGAAATCGACTGCAGAAAGTTAATAACCCCCCCCCCCAAATTAGAAGTTTGATAAAACAAATGAACACAGTAATTAGGACTGTCCATAGAGGTTCATGCAATATAACAGAAGTAAATAGGATACATTACTGTGCAGCCAAATTAATAACATAAATTCCTACCACAGGAACACAGGGTAGTAAGGGAAAGGACAGGGAGAAATCGAATGCCATTGTGGAAGTATTGAACAGAGATACTATAAAGCAATTAAGATAAGACGTGTCACTGTTAGGAGAGTATAGAAGGGGGACCAGATCAACAGAAATACTCAGAAAGATAGATGTCATAAAAGCAATGTGCAGTATTATAACGGATCAAGATTTGTCATGCACTATCACAAATAATAAACTAAAACAGTCAGCACAGGCAGAAAAACTTAGATACACAGATAAAGAAAAGTACAAAATAAGCAATATATTGATGACAAAAAAAGCTTTATAGAGAATTGGAAAACAAGGTAAAAGGAATTGAAAGACCACCAAAAAAATAAAAAAAAAATAGATACATTTTGGAGAAGTATTTATGGAGATCCTGTGGAACATAACAAAGATGATAAATGGATAGAAGAAGTAAAAGAAATAATAGAAATTCAAATGTACAGGATATGAAATGGGATGAAGTAACGGCCAGAGAGATTGAAACAAAGTTAAGAAAAGCCTCTAAATGGAAAACCCCAGGCCCAGATGCTGTACTTAACTTCTGGCTATAACATTTTTGCATGAAGATTTAGCCATGAGTAAGAACTATTTATATGCGCACCCTGAATGGACATTAGGCTGGCTAACAACAGGAAAAACAATGCTCCTACTTAAGAGTGACCCTGCAAGCTATCCTAAAAAATATAGACCAATAACTTGCCTTTCAACGATGTATAAACTGTACACTGAAATTCATGCAGACAGAGTTTATAGTCATTTAGAAGCAAACTCAACTATTGCAATAGAACAAAAGGGTAATAAAAGAAAGTCATATGGAACTAAGGATCATTTGTTGTTATATAAAGTCATAGTGGAGAACTGTAAAAAGGGGAAGAATCTAAGTATGGCATGGATAGACTACAAAAAAACATTTGGCAGTATCCCACATTCATGGATAAGAGTGCTTAAAAATGTACACCCTACACTGATAAACTATGTCACAGCAACTATGAAATAGTGGCAAACCACTTTACAGTTAAGCCATGATAAAGGACAAATTATTATTCCAGGGAAAAAAATTGAAAGGGGGATATTTCAGGGTGACTCTCTCACTGCTGCTCTTTTGCCTTGCCCTTAATCCATTAAACTGTCTGCCTAACAGTTTAGGTCATGGCTATAATTTGGCTCCCAGAAAGCAACAAAGTGTAAGTTCATCAGATGAGGAACTGAAAGCACAATTGCAAGTAGTCAAAACTTTTTGAGATAATAAAAGAATGTCATTTGGTCTTAATAAATGTGCAAAAGCAAATATCAGTTTGGGACAGGAATGTGATATAAAAGAACTTGAGCAAGAGGGACTGAATAAATATACATGAACTGATGAAGGATCAACAATAAAGCACGAACAAATGAGAATAAAACTCAGTAGGGAATATTTTAGAAGACTTAAATTAACCCTGAAAACATTGTCATCTAAGAACAAAGTTCAAGCTATAAACCAGTTTGTTGTTCCTGTCCTAACTTATAGTTTTAGAGTGATTGAAAGGCCCCAAAAGGTGTTGGATAGATTCGATAGGAAAACAAGAAGGATGCTTCATGCTCATCAAATGATTTATAAAAATCACTGCATACCAAAATTATATATTCCCCATTCTGAATAATTTATGGGCCTCCTTGAAACTGATTACATGTACAGATCTGCAATCGTGGCACTCCATACATATCTGCTGACCTCACAAGACCCAAACATAGTAAAAGTTTTGAAACATGAGGATAATACATTTAAGATGACTAGTCTAGCATAAGCATATCAGTGTCAAGGGGGAATGGAAATCAGGCAGCAACTGAATGTGCCAAAAAACAAAAGAAAGAATATAAGGTGAAGGATGAGAAGGCACGAAATGTGGAAAATGCATAAATATAGTTGCAAGTATAGAAAAATCCTGGAACAGCCTCATGTTGATCAGGATCAAACACAGGAATAGTTAAGGAGAGGCAAATTCAAACCAAAAGATGAAAGGATAATATTGGCGGCCCAAGATAGTGGACTACGTACATATTGGTTTACAAAGTCCATTGAACATGTGGGAGAAACAGACAAATGTAGGTTTTGTAAAACAGAATTGGAAACAGTTGCATACCTTGTTGATGATCGTGACATACTAATGGCAGAAGGACTGTATACAGAAAGGCATAATAATGTGACAAGAATGTTGCACTGGGGATTGTGCAAACATTATAATATTAAAGTAGCTGAAAAGCACTGGAAACGTGCCACAAAGCATCATAGAAAATGATGAAGTCTACATCACATGGGATCACCCATTACCAACAGTTCAAAATATAGATTTGAGAAAAGCAGATATAGTTGTCCATGAAAAGAAGATAAAAGTAGCATTGATCATTGAAATTGCTACACCCAGTGATTACAGTGTATTGCTTACAGAGAGACATAAAGTCATAAAATATCAGGATTTGCATGCAGAAATGAGAGCAATTTGGAAGAAAGATACCCAGACAGTTCCAATAGTAGTAGGAGCAACGGGTCTTATAAAAAAAGAATCTGCAATTGTATTTAGATAGGTTACTGAAACATGTAACTCCATACGAATTGCAGGAGGAGTCATTACTGGGCACATTGCGGGTGCTGCAAAGAGCACTTCTGGCTGACATCAAAGATAGAAACATTACTAATTTCATGAACTTTAATCATACTTTGACTTAGGAATGGGGTCCATTCCATCATGGTATTAGAAACCTAAAAGATTTAGAGAAATTAAAAAGCATGTCACCACCCTTTATGCAACTGGCCATAATACAGCTGCTACATCACAATCTCTGTTTATCTATCTATGTGACTATCATCTATCCCTTTCCACTACTATCTCTATCTCCCTTTTACTTGGACCCCCTCAGTACTCCTTCATAATTTCTAACCATCTTTATCCTATAATTACTTCACTGTCTCCTACTGGGATTCAATAAACCCTGTGTAAGCTTTGTGCGAAGCTTACACAGAGTTTACATGTGTGCCTGATGATGCATGGTAATCAGCAGCACTCATTGCATATTCATGCCTCTCATCATGTTTAAACATAAATAAGCATGGTTTCGTGGCTGGCAACAGTGTTGGCGGCCAGGAAACCGTGTAAGCCAACAAGCATAGCATTCCTGTTTAAGTTAGAGCAAAGAAGGTTCACGGTTTTGCATGGAATGCCACAATGATCACAAGACCTTAACAGATAATAGTTGTTATAGTTCTCAGTCTCTTAGTGCAAGCATCTGGACAAAGCCCAACATAATTAGAAGACAATGACCCAGAAATAGGGACAGATTTGACATATTTGCTCTTTAGAAATGTGCTAGAATAAATAATAAGGGGTTTGTGGTAAGATGCATTTTCTGAAAAATTTGAAGTCAGAAACTCAAATGTATGTAATTATTGAGTCTCATCAGCCCTGATATGCATAAAACCCCAAATCTGATAAGGAACACACCAAAATGGATATATGTTGATAGACTGAAAGTTCGTTTAAGCAAAACGTACATGAGCGAACTCACTGTTGCGAAAGTGCATTTTATCGAAAATGTACTTTCACGGAAAAAAAAAACAACACGCCAAAAAATCCTAAACCAATAAAACACTACTCACATTTATGAAGGGGGGAAAGGCCCCCTGCACCCCCCCCCCCACACCCCCACTACTTTAATATTCTCACTCAAAGATCGCACTAAAGTGGGGAAAAGGGAATATTCCCTTATCCCCACTGTAGAGCGACCTAAGCAACAGTTTACTTAGTTGTACAATCAACACTACATGTTGATGTACAACTAAATCTACATGCAAACTGCGTGTTTTTTTTTTTTTTGCAAAAGTGCATTTTTGATAAAATGCACGTTCGCGAAAGTGAGTTCACTCACATACTTTCGATGTTCAGACCAGGACCCACCTAAACATATAAGGCAGAAATTTGGAAATTTCTGTGAAAATCTGGACAGTTGAGAGGTGTGATAGTTGTATATATGGTCCAAACACAGTACAGAACAGTGCATACAGTGCAGAATATTGTGAAATCCCATTCCTGGCATTCTGTACTGAAGTTGTGTAAATGATCTGTAAGGGTACATGGACTGCCATGTAAAATAAACACTTGGAGGATGTGTTTATATTGTATAGGGACATACAGATGAATTGTAAGAATGAACACAGGGAAAGAGGACAGATGAAACAACCTAATGTACAGCAGATGAGGGCATGTCAACGGAAGACAGTTGTAGCAGCAACACTAATCATATATCAGTATGGTATAGGATATGACAGGTAGGGACTGCACAGTGAAAATATGTATTATGTGACTGTCACAAAAGGTGACATAACAATTGGGAAGATATCTGTGTGAGATAAGCATCCTTACATGAACAATGCAGAGGACATCTATCAGGTATTTATATACAATTGGGGTAGGGTGAATATGGTGCAGCTGTGCAAACTGATTTGCCTAAATATGAGTGCAATCTCAGAAGATGTCTCCAGCAAGTGAGACATAGTTAAAGGCTCAAGGACAACATTAAAAGAAGCCTGAATATGAGCGCAATCTCAGAAGATGTCTCCAGCAATTGGGACAAAGTTAAAGGCTCAAGGACAACATTAAAAGAAGCAAGCACAATCCTGGACAATATCAGAATAATACTACTGTAATCCTATGTGTCTGACATAACATATATGATTTAGAGTGATTAGAGATGATTCTACACAAACACACTTGTACAACTATTATGACATGTCCACACTCTGAGGGTAATCACACACACTGTCCTGGCATTGTAACATCTGCTAGAGGTGTTAGGAGGGACACTGCTATACCTGTATGTGAC
The DNA here is from genome assembly GCF_019279795.1 of Protopterus annectens. NCBI lineage: Eukaryota > Metazoa > Chordata > Ceratodontiformes > Protopteridae > Protopterus > Protopterus annectens. The sequence goes on from NC_056741.1 coordinate 1,986,595,035, forward strand.
ATTATGATCAATACAGGCTAGATGACTGGTGTGCATGGTATATATATATATATATATATATATATATATATATATATATATATATATTTATATATATATATATATATGCAAAATCCACACTGTCACAAATGTTACCCTTGCCATTAATGTTGCCAAACAACTATTTATGTACTGTGTGCATCACAGGATCAGGTAGCACACGTGCATCTGGGGTAACAACTTAATGGGGTTCAGCACCATCAGACAGTAATGGTTATGCCACAAAAAGAATACTTAGGTATGGCCAATAAGATGTGTGACAGCTCACTGTAACAAAGATGGTACACTTAAGTTACACATCACTGGAGGATGTTTAGGGAGGTACATGAAAAAGGGTGCATTGTACTCAGTTACTGGTGTGATGAAGGCTGTGAATTATGGAGGTGTTATGGCCTCTGATGTAGATGTCCTTCACATACTCAGTAGCTGTTTTACATACAAGGGAGTAGTCAGCACTGTGACCATGTGCTGTTGGAGCACTTACTATCTACCCAAGGACACAGGTCACATACCTATTGCTCTGATTATAGGGTGTGATGTCAACATTATACTTGGGTTATGTGTTTGGTTTCCTGATGTAACAACTCCCCCCATGTTTTTGTGTCATTGCAGGTATAGTCATGGCTGTGGCAGCAATCTTTTGTGTGCATTGATACTGTTTGTATTATATTATTATCACAGCTGGAGTTAATGCTTGCCCACATCTCGAGTCCTTCTGACAGCTGTTTGGATACAGGATGTCTATGTCATCTGTGATGTCTGTCACTTAAATAATGGACAGGAAAGAGCCTGGCAGACAGCCCTGATGTACGAACCTGATCACTGGACCTCATATATAGGTCACTTCACACATTCAACATATTTAGATGCCACTTATGTGATACAGTGGTCTACCATTTATTGATATAGGTGTATATGGCTTATATAGTGTTGAGTGACTCTCAGTGTGGATTTGTGGTAAATGCCTTTGGCTTGTTAAGTTCAAAGTAATGTTAGTATTGTCATCATGCATTATTGTGTGTTGGTATAACACAGTGGGGTTAAGCTGCATTGCATGGATGTAAGTGCAACATTACAGAGATGCTCATCTTTGCTAGGCATTGGTGCATGATGCTAAACTCCATGCAAACACAGAGGCCAAAAAGTGAAGGAATACGTTGCTTTTTCTGCTACGTTTGTGTGTTGTGTATGATTCTACTTTTTGACCAAATTATAGGTGTTTAAATGGGGTAGATAGGAAAGTGGTAAAATGGGGAACAAGCAGGGAGAAGAACAAAGGGGAAAGCAGTACAGGAATATGCAGGAGGGAGGTAGGTAAGAACCATAGCTATCCATTTCTTCAGCAGTAAAAACTGATAATATGTGCGGAATATTAGCTAAATTTTGACTGTCACCACTAGGGAGAGGGGTGACAACAATGTAATCATGTTGTATAGCCAACTGGACTGAATCATGTATGTCAGGAAGACGTGTGTGTAATGCAGAAAGTATGTATGAGACAATATTTTTTTGTGGGACAGGTGCCCATTTTTCTTTTTTTAATTCAGTAAGAGATGAATGCTGGGTAAGGAACGTTGGTATTTCTGGGTAAGGTAAATTGGGTAGGTGAGGAGCAAATGCAAACAAACAAGATAAGAGACAGGGATGGTGAAGGACACATAAAGGCTAGGGGGACCATGATTGGGGTGAGGGAGGGGACACCACAGGTTCATGCCTATCAAACATGGAGACAGTAAGAATCAAGTCCTCAACCACTGGACTGTCATCCCTGTCCCCTTACTCTGCTAGTGACTGGAGTGCTTGATGTCTTCAAATCCTATGGATCATAAGGTAGAACAGTCTCTCCATCTGGCATAGGCATACAACAATGGTGTGGTGCATGACCCTATGCACCAATGCTTACATCTCCGAGTGGGTGATGAAATCACCATCTCTGCCACTGCTCCCAGAGGGTAACACTGCACCAGCTGCCAGGGCAGTACTACCTGATGACACAGGTCATGCAGAGGCAGCGCTGCTAGGGTGGCTCCCAGACATGCTGGCCATTGGTGCTGGAGCTGGTGGAGTGGGGGCAGGCTGATCCACAGGGGCTGGCCTACCTCACTGTCTGTGTAGCATTTAGAGATATGGTACAGATGGATGACATGGAGACATTTTGACGAAGCATAATATAAAATAAAAAGAGAAATAAGGGTTGGGGTGAGAGAAGAAAATAGATAAAATTAATACCATCAAATGTGGCTTACAATGCATTAACAGTAGTATACAACTATAGTATTACATTTAAGTATACATCCTAAGAAATGCACACTATGACTACAGATCGTTGAAAGTAATCTTTGAAATGTGCATATATTGCACATATGCGTGTTCCAATTATACAGATTATAGTTAATAGCAGGGCATTTATTTGTATAGAGTTTAATTTAATGTAAATATTTTATTAAAGAAATACAATACTATGTATTTGTTACTCATGGAACTTGAACCCAGAACCTTTGACTAAAGTCTTATATATGACTCCTAAAGTTGGTTTGTGCTGCAGACTAATGCATGCATACTTGCTGTTACAGTTAGGTTATGCATACTCAGTTTTCTGCAACTGTATAAAAAAAAAATCTATCTTTAACTGTTAAAGCTACAATAATACTTCTCTTGTGCTGCATACGTACCACTTGCTTCCCTCAGTGTCTCCAATCGAGCAACATGAGCCTATCTGTTGAACTCTTTGTAGGCGTTAGCTGGGGAAAGAACAGAAAAGAACAGAAGAGCATTATGCATACCAGTCTTGCCTACATTTAGCTTTCTAAGTATTACAAATTCTGTCTTATTATAATGCTTAAACAGCTGTAGGATATCCATAGTCTTAAATTCATTCATCCAACAGTTGAGGGTATCCCATTTGTGCCTACATAGGTCATTAAAATGATGCTTACATTGTTCTCCAGTATGCAAGATGCCTGAGCTAAACTACGCCACACCTCAGACTTGTATCGGGAGCTAGAATAGTCCCCCTGCAGAAGCCTTTGGCTGTGGCACTTTACCAGGAGTCCAATAAATATCCTGGACTCCTGGACACCCCACTTCTGTGCCCTAAACTTGGCAGCTTTCACACTAACTTCAGCCATTTTTAACACACAACTTACAGCAATGGAAAATTATGCTTTCCTGCCAATTCCAGTTATCTCGTTTACTGGTAGTGCATAAACCTGATCAACTATGCCAACTGCATTTGCGAGATGTTAAGCAGAGAGCAGCAGTGTCAAGCAGGGAGGACATAAATACTTGAAATTGGTAGGTTAATCTTACACTTGGCCTTAGTTTGAGGGATGTCTGGTGATGTAGCTTGGAAATGTATATTGGAAATCAGGAGGTAACTGTTAGGTGAGTTAAAGTTGCAGACATACACTGGGGGCATAAATGTCAGGACATGACACATTTGTTTTTGCCTTTATCTTCTTCTTTTGGCTGCTCCCATTAGGGGTCACCACAGTGGATCAACTGTTTCCATTTCTTCCTGTCCTCTGCATCTTGCTCTGTCACACTACCCACCTGCATGTCCTCTCTCACCACATCCATAAACCTTATTGTAGGCCTTCCTCCTTTCCTGTTACCTGGCAGCTTCATCCTTAGCATCTTTTTCCCAATATACTCTGCATCCCTCCTCAGCACATGTCCAAACCAATGTAATCTTGTCTCTCTGGCTTTGTCTCCAAACCTTCCAACCTGGGCTGACTCTCTAATATACTTATTCCTAATCCTGTCCATCCTCGTCACACCCAGTGCAAATCTTAACATCTTCAACTCTGCCACGTCAAGCTCTGACTCCTGCGTTTTTGTCAATGCCACTGTCTCCAACCCATCTAACATAGCTAGTCACACTACCCTCTTGTAGACCTTCTCTTTCACTCTTACTGGTACTCGTCTGTCACAAATCACTCCTGACACTCTTCTCCACCCACTCCATCCTGCCTGTACTCTCTTCTTCACCTCTTTTTCACACTCACCATTACTCTGAACTGTTGATCCCAAGTATTTAAATATATCCACCTTCGCCACCTCTACTCCCTGCATCCTCACCATTCCTCCATCCTCCCTCTCATTCACATACACATATTCTGTCTTAGTCCTGCTGACCTTCATTCCTCTTCTCTCTAGAGCATATCCCCACCTCTCCAGGGTCTCCTCCACCTGTTCTCTACTCTCACTACAGATCACAATGTCATCTGCAAACATCATAGTCCAAGGGGACTCCTGTCTGATCTCGTCTGTTAACCTGTCCATCACCATTACAAATAAGAAAGGGCTCAGAGCTGATCCTTGATGTAATCCCACCTCCACCTTAAACGCATCCGCCACTCTGACCGCAGACCTCACCGCTGTCACACTACCCTCGTACATATCCTATACCACTCTTACATACTTCTCTGACACTCCCGACTTCCTCATACAATACCACAACTCCTCTCTAGACGCCCTGTCATATGCTTTCTCTAAGTCCACAAAGACACAATGCAACTCCTTCTGACCTTCTCTGTACTTCTCCACCAACACTGTCAGAGCAAACATTGCATCTATAGTGCTCTTTCCTGGCATAAAACCATACTGTTGATCACTAATCATCACCTCCCTTCTTAACCTAGCTTTCATTACTCTTTCCCATAACTTCATGCTGTGACTGATCAATTTAATCCCTCTGTAGTTACTACAGCTCTGCACATAACCCTTATTCTTAAAAATCTGTACCAAAACACTTTTTCTCCACTCCTCAGGCATCCTCTCACTTTCCAAGATTTCGTTAAACAATTTAGTTAAAAACTCCACTGCCATTTCACCTAAACATCTCCATGCTTCCACAGGTATGTCATCTGGACCTACAGCCTTTCCATTCTTTATCCTCTTCATAGCTATCCTTACTTCCTCCTTGCTAATCCACTGCACTTCATGATTCACTATCCGCACATCATCCAACCTTCTCTCCCTCTCATTCTCTTCATTCATCAGCCCCTCAAAGTACTCTTTCCATCTGCTTAACACACTATCCTCACTTGTGAGTGCATTTCCCTCATTATCCTTTATAACCCTTACCTGCTGCACATCTTTACTAGCTCAGTCCCTCTGTCTAGCCAATCGGTACAGTTCTTTTTATCCCTCCTTAGTGTCCAACCTTTCATGCAGCTCTTCATACGCCTTATCCTTAGCCTTTGCCACCTCTCTCTTTGCCATGCCCCTCATCTCCTTATACTCTTGTCTACTTTCTTCATCTCTCTGACAATCCCACTTCTTTGCCAACCTCTTTCTCTGTATGCTCTCCTGTACTTCTTCATTCCACCACCAGATCTCCTTGTCCTCCTTCCTCTTTTCAGATGTCATACCAAGCACCTTTCTAGCCATTTATACACTGATAAAATTGAGTTTTACAGTGTGGGATTCAAACCTAGGCATAAGGGACAAAACATTTTCTTCCACAGTGTTGATTTTCCATCTTTGCCACAGAAGAAGTGCTTCTCAGACATAGGAATCATTCATAAATACAGGTGACAGTTTGAGGTGTTACATATGCATGTGTGTCCTGACAAGGTTCTTGCATATAGATCCAGTTATGTGTGTTATGTAATTGTGAAAGTCATGCAAGTCAAGATAGCAGAATTATACTTACAGAAATATAGTAGACAGTATACCCTCAATCAGACATCTGAAAACACAGTAAAGGTGTCTTATCACTCATGAATATAATTCATATCAGCTCTACTATCTAAAGTGTTACAAGTGAGAGTGATTATAATGGAAAGTGGAACAACAGTAAAATGTATGGAATATCCAGTATTAGAACCCAGGACCATGTGTATGGCAGTTCTACACATAGGGCTATTGCCACAAGAATGTTGAAATAACACTTGTCTATTTTTTAGTTAATTGCTATAAACTGCACTGTCACAACAGTAAAAATAGGTTGCAGACCCGGTACTAAAACCCAGAACTATCTGTGCTCCAGCCCTATATTTATACCTGCTGCCACAGGACTAGTTACACAATATTTCCATAATTTTCTATTCATTCTTAAGTTCTCTGTGTTAACCGCCATGCAATGCCACTTAGCATGTTTGCACGGTGCCCAACAGAATTAATTGAATGCATCCATTTTCAATTTTTGGCTGTCTGCAGGTGTTGGGGAACCTTGTCAACCACTACACACTGCTACGCAATGTCGCCAAGTGCTGTTGCATGATGAAAAGCAAAAATTGCAACAATGTATTCTTTTAGACCTTTTGCTCTTTTACAGATGCCCTGTCTGCAGCTGTTCTGCATGTGTTCTATCTTCTTCCAGTGTGGCCCAGTAGTCCAGTTTGCACACTGCTAAGTATTATGCAAATGAGATAAGCACAGCCAAACCTGACATTACTTTTTCTCCATTTCCCTTGTTTACACTGAGTTGCAGTTTAAATAAAAAAATCTATGAAATTAACACTACAAAATATTTGTTAGTACACATGACATATTTTTACATAGGACCGGATTTGAACTCTCACTCCAGTGAACCTTCAGAACACAGTAAGGGTGCCTTAAACTTAAACAAAAGGGAAAATTAGTTCAAATGAAGAAAATCAGTCTATGAAATAAACACTACAAAATCTCTGTTAGTACACCTGAAGTATTTCTACATATGTCTGGATTTGAACTGTCACTCCAATGAATCTTTAGAATACAGTAAGAGTGCATTATCCCTCTTTGCCACAAAAAGCAGGGAACTGAAATAATTCTGCATACAACAAACTGCAACATCATCCACCAACTGCAACATCATTCACAGTACTAACAAACCATATAACAGTTATTTGTACATGTGTCAATTTCAGATGTAGTGCACTGAGTGATCACACAACCATTTATGACCATGATCATTGCTTGCAAAAATGCATCTCTGTCTTACCTCTGTGTTAGTTGCACATTCTTGTCTTATCTGATTAGTAATCTGAGACATGCAATCTGTAAGACATTCTATATTCTTGTCCTTAAAATATGTGAGAATATTACATGGCAATAATATACAGTTGTTAACAAATGAAGGAGAAGTTGGATGTTAATGAACAGAAGCTGTGAATTGTGTGCTACTTACATTTCTGACATTGATAAAATTACTTCTGTATACTTTGTAGGTCTAACCTGATGCACCTACTGGAGGAAAGGCAGCCTGTATTGCTGTTGTGTTTTCATTCTTCCTACCAGTATATATATATATATATATATATATATATATATATATATATATATATATATATATATATATAATATATATGTATATATATATATATATATATATATATATATTGATTGGCAAATGCTACACTTTTGTCTGTATGATCTGTATGCATTAGTTAGAAGTGTACTGATGGCGTGGAAGTGTTTGTCAGGGCATTTCACAGGTATACAAGATTGGCAATACTGTTGTCTGCATGCATTATTTGGCAAAATTTTACGCCAGATGCCCTTCCTGATGCATCCCTCCCCATTTATCTGGGCTTGGGACTGGCACAAAGAAATGCACTGGCTTGTTTCAGAGTAATGGTGAGTGTGGAAGAGAGGTGAAGAAGAGAGTACAGACAGGATGAAGTGGGTGGAGAAGAGTGTCAGGAGTGATTTGTGACAGACGAGTACCAGTAAGAGTGAAAGGGAAGGTCTACAAGAGGGTAGTGAGACCAGCTATGTTATATGGGTTGGAGACAGTGGCATTGACAAAAAGGCAGGAGTCAGAGCTGGATGTGGCAGAGTTAAAGATGTTAAGATTTACACTCGGTGTGACTAGGATGGATAGGATTAGGAATCAGTATATTAGAGGGTCAGCCCAGGTTGGAAGGTTTGGAGACAAAGCCAGAGAGGCAAGATTACATTGGTTTGGACATGTGCTGAGGAGGGATGCAGAGTCTATTTGGAAAAATATGCTAAGGATGAAGCTGCCAGGTAACAGGAAAAGAGGGAGGCCTAAGATAAGGTTTATGGATGTGGTGAGAGAAGACATGCAGGTGGTTGGTGTGACAGAGCAAGATGCAGAGGACAGGAAGAAATGGAAGCAGTTGATCTGTTGTGGCGACCCCTAATGGGAGCAACCAAAAGAAGAAGACGAAGACAAGATTGGCAGTACCTTAAAATGGAATGTTCTGTGTAAAATTTGTAGACATGTTTCAGGAACATTTCATTTGATAGGACTTTTAACATTTCAGTGATGGTTTGTTAGCAAAATGTGTCCTTTGCCTGTTCTTTTGGGGGTGGGGGAGCAAAGCTGCATTTCTGTTTTGGTACAAACAAGGAAATGTTGTTATTGTTACTATTCCTTTCTGGCATCCAGCCTGTTGTCCATATTTCAAATTTCTAGACTGTTTTATGTTTCTCCAGTGGATAATACAAAACTGCTACCTTTTTTGTTTTAGCTGGAGGCAGCTATTTTGTAATTATGTGATACTTATGTGTATTTTCCTTGTGTTGTGTTTAGGACACCTAGGAGTATGGCACCCAGGTGTCTCATTCCCTGAAAACTACCCTTCGGTGACCCAGAAAATCAGGTCAGTGTGGTAGCTTTTAGGCAGCATAGTACCTTTCCGATTTAAGTAGGATGTGGAGATTTGTCAGGCAGAATGCAACTGTGGCAGCAGACAGTTGCAGAGTTCAGTGCAGTAGGTGGACACAACAGGATATATGATCAGGTGTGCCATAGCGCCACTGACATGATCTAATCTGCATGGAGGAGAGCAGCTTCAGTGGCCCATAATTGGATCGGTACCAGGGGGGTCTACTATACAGCCACCACTAACAGCAAATGAAGAGTTTCTGTCCACTATCAGGGATCCAGACAGCTCCCAGGAAAGTGCAGAAAAGCACGTGCTTGACCTTGATGCTACTGTTTCAGAGACAGCAAGTATGTGCCAGGAGGAGCTTCCAGGTAGGCTTTTGTATCTCACTTGTTAAATACTATTGTATAGTAATATATTTACATCAATGTGTTGGTTCTGTTTAACAATAAATTGGTTGGGGGTGGTTGAAGATTGCTGCAGTTACCAACACATTCTCATTGATTACACATGGGGCTTAGGTTGAGCTTCTCATCCAAGTTTTTGTTGAAAGTATAATTAATGGGCATATAAATGGGCAAAATGTTTAACACCCTGTGTTACTGTTAATTGAGATTATGTTGTCCTTACCTTTTGCTTAACTTCTTCCAGGACCATCTGGCATAGGCAGCATATAGTCATCTGCCCATGGTAAGCCAAACATTTTTATGTCAGCACTGATGATTCATAGATTAGATTATAGAGGGTTGAGCACTTCAAAGAAATATTTTAGTGTATGATGTTGTCAGGACTGCTGTGTGTATTGCTGTACTGCCTAATAGTGTCACCACTGTTATTTTGTTAGCATTTATTATAGTAGTGTAGGCATTCATTTTTTTCCTGGTGTTTGTTGCTTCTTATCACAAGTGATCCTGACAGTGGAAGTGAGGGTCTTCTACCACCTGATGTCAGAGTATCAGCAGACTCTGATGATGATGGTGACCAAACAGAGGCATAGTTGGTGGGGGTGCAGAGGTTGAATCTGTCACTAAGTTTGACATACAGCTATCCCGTGAAATTCCATCTGACACAGCCAGTAGGCCTAAGCCCTACCCATCCCAGTGTGCCCCAGATATTGGACAGGTGGAGGGTGAGACAATAGATCAGAGAAGTATGGTTACTGTAGCTTCAGTGCCAGCTGATTCTGACCATAGCCAAAGTATGGGCAAGGTGCCACGCAGGAGGATTGTTAGGGGTGCTCGGAGGAGGCCTGCTGTCTATCCTCCACCTGATCCAGGTGTCTCTTTCTGTGCCTTTCAGTCTATGGTAAGGGCAGTCATTGAGGCACAGGCATGTTCCCATAGGTCCACCAGAGAAATGCCTAGGGTTGTAGATGTGGCACAGGCTGACATGTGAGACTGCCTCCACAGTGTTGCCGATTCAATGGATCAGATGAATGACACATTGGAACAGGCAGTGTCTGTGATGGAATGTCTGCTGGGGGTTGGCATCCTCATGGGTGTAGGTCAGCCATATAATTTGCTGTTATCCAACTTGGCCATGCCCAATCATGCTCCCATAGTGGCAGTACTTTCACTGATCCATCAGTGGTTGAGCTGCCCTCACCCAGATGTGGCAGGCTATGGGGTCATGGTCTTGGGTATCCTCGTGAAGGGAGCTCATCTAGCAGACATCAGTCATGTTCAGGTTGCAGCAGTGCATCTGACCATGGGTGTGGATATGCCATTTCTCGTGGTCAGGTATGACAACAATGAACTGCCACCTCTACCATGCAAGACTCACACCTGTCCAACATACCAAGATGCAGATATAGCACAGAGCTTGGCTGTGTTCATGCAGACACTCATACACCAATTTCACCAGGCGGATGCATACAGACACACACACAACAGTTACATTGTTCAGCTGTGAAGCTTAAAACTCATTTTGTCTCACTGGCCATTTGTGACTTTATTCAAATGTCTGCCTGCTTCTCTTTCTTACTTACATACACTCACTAACCTTTTGTGTCAGCCTAGGGTTCCTGCCCCCCCCCCCCCACACACACACACAAAACACCTGTGAAAGTGATAACTGTGCCATATGCCTGTTTTCTATCTTTTGTATTTAAAATAAAGAGTTAGAAGGTCACACTGAAAAACCAGTCAGAAAAAAACTAAATGAAAACTCCAGCCAAGCTAGAAATTCCAATGAGTGACCTCCCAAACCTCCTGTAACAGAGGCACATGGGATATATGCAAATGACCCTTATGAACATCAGGTGTTTCAGCTATATGGCGATTCTGATTGCCCATGACTTTTACATTTGAAGTCGTTTTAATGGACAATTTCAGGCCAATAAAGCCAAAGCCCACTTATTGGCCTGAAATTGTCCATTAAAATGACTTCAAATGTAAAAGTCATGGGCAATCAGAATCGCCATATAGCTGAAACACCTGATGTTCATAAGGGTCATTTGCTTATATCCCATGTGCCTCTGTTACAGGAGGTTTGGGAGGTCACTCATTGGAATTTCTAGGTTGGCTGGAGTTTTCATTTATCTTTTGGATTTAGAGATACATAAGCTTTGAGTCTGATGCTCAGGTTGCATAGCTGACTTAGTGTTTCGTATATCTGCATTTGTGATGCTGAATTGGTAATTGTACCTTTGACTCATATTGGTCTTAAAGTTAGATAGTTGAGAGCATCAAAATTTTTCCATCTTTATTGTTAATGATCTTGTGAAGGTTGTGAAGTCTGAAACTGAAATATGTATCATTACTTTCTAACTTCTCTCTTTAATGATTTTCCAGTACAACTGTACGGTGCTATACTGAGGGCAAGCAGTAACCATCACTACTTTTGAGAGGTATGACTGTGTGAATCTTTGATGCCTGAGGCCTACTACTTAATAATGGGCACACATAAGTCAAATAAGTCTCTGCTGTCACATGTTAAGGTCATTTCTGTAGAAATCTCTCACCTTTTACTTGCTTACACTATCAAGTAGCTACATGCAAGTATATGCCAGTCATTCATATTATTACACAATACACTCCAGATTCAACACTTACCTTGAATTTTAATTCAAGGATGACTCTGTCTGATGCAAGCATTACACACAACCATTACATGGGTAGGTAAAGGTTGTGAGCGTTGCCTGGCATCAATATTAGGAGGAAGGTTTTAGGCCCTTAGGTGGTGAGTGAGTGTGCTATGTGTTGTCTCTTAGCCAATGCAAGGGCATATTGAGCAGACCTATGTCTGCCTACACCCAAAGCAGCTGCTGCTTCCCCCTCTGACTCCTCACCTGCTTGTGGCTGTGGTGACCTTACCATTGGTGGTGGAATGTGTGTCCCTTCCCCTTGTTGATTGTGCTGAAGCTGATTTTTCAGGATGATGTTGTGTAACATGGCACATACTGTAGAAAAAAGGTGGTCATTGTTCCTCTCTACTCATCCCTCATCAGACCCATTATAGAGTACAATGCCCCATTTGGCATGTATCTCACAAGACTCCTACAACAATTGGAAAGGCCACAGAAATACCTCACTAAGAAGATTACCGGCCTCAAACAGATGCCATATGCAGACCGTCTAAAAAAACTCCAGCTCTACTCCGTCGCATATCGCCTACTCAGAGGTGATTTCTGCCTAGCATACAAAGCTATGTCAAACCCAGAGCTGTTGGACATGCTATACCTAAAGAAATCCCAATCTCTCTGCACCACACGCTCCAGGGAGCTAAACCTTGTCACCACAATAAACAGAACATGCTGGAGGGATAGATTACTGTCCCAGAGACTTCCCATACTCTGGAACAAACTACCCATTCATGTCAAGCAAAGCTCCTCACTGGCCCTCTTTAAGAAAAATCTTGTCAACTGGATGGGAAATAGAAAATTCACTCCAGGGATCACTTCTGTGGCACTGCTTGACAGGGGCACAGGAAAATAATTTTCTTGGTTGGCGAAATCCAGAGAACCTTTTTGGGTAGGCTTATATAGGCCCCAGGCCAGATAGCCTAGTACCTACCTATGAACCTATGAACCTATGAATATTTCAGTACATGTACGTGGATTGTACTGCAGGCTTCCCCCAGATGTATCTAGGCACTTGTACCGAGACTTCAGCAGCCGAAACACATGTTCTATGATATTTCTGGTTTGAGCATGTGAATCATTGTGGTGTTCTTTAGCAGGTGTGTACACATTTCTGATGGTCGTCATTAGCCACTGTTTCAGTGCATAACCTGCATCACCTAGCAAATGACCCCATGGGAATATCCCCCCTAGTGAACATCTGAAACAGTTGGGAAGTGTGCCAGATATGTGAGTCATGGTAACTTGTTCAAGATGATTCCCTTGGCATTACACGTGACTTGGCAGTTAATAGTGTGGAAGCCATTTCTATTAATGTAGAGCCTTCCCTGTTCTCTAGGTGGTGGCTTAATTTCTACATGTGTGCAATCTATGGCACTCAGTACTTCAGGGTAGAACTCCTGCATATTTCTGGCCTTATCGTCAGGAGTACAGGGAAAATATATGTGGTCACTAGCATGTTGAAGCATAGCATTCAGGAATTGATGGAGCATCCTGGATGCTGATCCCTGTGACACCCCCAGCATGTCCCCTGTTGGTCTCTGATATGTACCTATAGCTAAAATTTTAAGTGCTACATTCCTCTTGGTTTGCCCTGGTTCTGGGTTGAGGACAACAGAGGTTGCAGAGTTCCTGTAGTGTGTTTTTGTCCACCCTGTAGCGGTCTATAATTGCCACATCATATAGATTGTGAAAAGTTACCTGGGGTATGAAAACTCTTCTTTTTTTGGCCTTGTTCTATTAGGAGCAGCATAGACTTCAGCCTATTCCACATGCATATGAATTAAAGCAACATCAGCCCCTAATATTGTTTCTGTGTCGACTCCTTTCTGCGGTTGTATTCCAATAGGTTTTGGAATTCACAAAGAAACCAGCAGTGAGTCTACACAGTTGCTTTATAGCTTGTTGAATAGCTCCTCCATCTTGAATTGGTTAATTAGCATAAAATTCACCTGCTTATGCTGTAATTTGCATGCCATGGTGTTTACCTTGTTTGCGTGGCTGTGTGTGGCTCTATACACCATGTAGAGCTGGTTACTGAATCAAAAATAGTCTGCTACTGTGTGCACATCAGAGCACATGTTGTAAACAGACAGTGTAGGCTTTACTGAATCTGGCTGAAAATCTATTTTCAGCTGATTCTATTCGAAAGTAACTAGACTCTTATACGCTTGATATTAGCTAATATTTTACTGTATTCTTCATTTAACTGCCACATTTTTATTAACTGTCATTACAATTCTATGTATGTTCATTTACTATTCTATGTATGTACATTTATTATTTTTTTGATTAACTGTCATATAATTACTAGTCTATGTATTTATTATGTAAATATTGTATAACTGCTTTGTACTTTCTCTGTAAAATGGAATATTTCTCCTCAGGCCACCTGTGAAAATGGGATTTGTGCCAGTCAGTCTTTTTTGGTAAAAAAAAAAAAAAAAAAACAATAAATAAATAAGTTCAGTAGGCAGGATCTTTCTTTTACAAACACAAACTGCTTTGGGCCACAGGGTCTGTAAAGTGCCAATATATTTGTTTTTGAATTCCATAATGATGTGCTCTATTACTTTACAAATAAGGCTGGTGAGCAATTGCCAGAATTAGTGGAAGGCCCACCCTTGTGGAGGATGATGACCACAGTTTCTCTCCATACTTCTGTCCCAAAGCCAGTTTAATGGGTGAAGTTTAATGGATGTAGTAGCAAGTTGGTGTGACCACATTTCATAATGACAAGAAAGTAGCTAGGCACATTGTCTGAACTAAAGAACTCTTTGCTTTGGACAGTGTGCCCTTAATACCTGATCTGAGTTGATCTGTGGGGTGGATGCAGACACAACTGCATGCAAGTAGAAGTTTTGGGTAGCAGAGGTAAATTTGAGCTAAATGTATTTGTTATCATGTTTATCACCTCAAGATTTAAGTAGGTGTTATTGTTATGTATCAGTTTGGTGCAGTGGTGTGTATTGTTCCTTAGGTTTCTAACACAGTTGAAAAAGGCTTTATGGTTGTCCTTTACAGATGTGTCAGTTTTCACTTCATACTTATCTTAGAGGATTTGATTTTGACAATAGCACAGCTGGAGGGGGGGGGGGGATGAGAGGGTGTGAAAAAAGGATCCTGATCACTCTTTAATGCAATACTGGCTTGTAAAAGCCGATATTGCATTTGCAGTTAAACCTGAGCACTTTAGCACTCTGTGTGTGATCTAAACTGCAGCAGCTGCTTGCTACATTGTAGCAAACAGTTTAATACAGTTTTAAGGTAAAAAAAAATTTTTTTTATAACTAAAATCTGCGAGCTATAGTGCTCAGTGCAAGCAGCGTATAAACTGTAGTAACTTTTTGGTATATTTGTAGCAAGCAGTTTGCTACAGTTTAAAAGTTATTTTTTTTTTAAATAAAATATGTTAAAGGAGGGTTGAGGGCAGGGCACAGAAACATGGCCTGAATGGCTGGGGCAGGAGGGAGGGGGTGTGCCAGTAGAAAGAATGTCCATTTTTTTTTTTTTTTTTTTTTTGCTGGTAGGGGGAGCATAGATCTAACTGTAATAAGCCGATCATGGCTTATTACAGTGAAGTTTTTTTTTTTTTTTTACTTGAGGAGCTGAAGCACTTGTCCATAGTAACGCCCCAGGCACTAATCAAACCTGCTATGTTTCTGGATTTTGAACCTAAGCTTTTTGTTTAACCTGTTAAGTACACCTTTGGAGTCTGATGCATTCAGTTTATTTCTCATAACAAGAAGATTTTCCTTTTTTATATAGCTTGTTTATACTAGGGTTCCACCAGATGGGTTTGTTTATACTAGGGTTCAACCAGATGGGTTTATTCTTAAACATAGCATTGTATTTGTGTTGGATATGGGCCAGTATCTCTGTGCATGCATTAAGGTGTGAATAGAAACTATCTATAAATGCAGCAGTGTTTGCTACTGGGTCCGCAACGGGAATGTGTCTTAAATTGCATCAGATCAACAACTATCTGAAGTAGATTTGCTTTTGAAATCTCTGTAAAGACTATGCATATTGCTGGTTGGTTTAATTAAGCCCTCATGGTAAATGCTACTGATTAGTAGTCAGACCTGGCCAATGGTGGGGGTACTATGGGTGTAGAACATAATTGGGCCATGTTTGTGGGAATTACATCCAGTATTATTCAGCCCTTAGTTGGGGAGTGCACTATCTGATCTAGAGAGTTTACATTAATGAAACCTAGGAAGCTTTTTTATTTATTTTATTTTGAATTTATTAGCCAGAGTAGGGCACTGATCCCATTGGACCTATTTCAGTCTCACCGTGGGGTAAACACAATAGATACATGGTATTATATACAGAAGGAATGCTAAAATGCAATATATAAATGTATTATACACAAAGTGAATATTATAGTTGGCTTGATTGTACAAAGGCAGTAGACAAAGTACATTATATACAATGACTGAAAAAACACAACTTCAAGGTGATGTATGCCTAACATATAAAGCTATGTCAAACCCAGAGCTGTTGGACATTCTACATCAAAAGAAATCCCAATCCCTCCAAGCTACATGCTCTAGGGACCTAAACTTTGTCACCACAATAAACAGGACATGTTGGAGGGATAGATTCCTGTCTCAGAGACTTCCCATACTCTGGAACAGGCTACCCATCTATGTTAAGCAAAGTTCTTCATTAGCACTCTTCAAGAAAAATCTTGATGAGTGGATGGGAAATAGGAAATACTCCCCGGGGATCACTTCTGTGTCTCTGCTCGACAGTGGCACAGGAAAATAACTTTCTTGGGTGGCATAAGCCAGGGAACCTTGATGGCTAGGCTTACATTGGCCATTGGGCAGATAGCCTAGTATGTACCTATGAACCTATAAAGTGTTTTTTTTATTGCATCTGCTTTATTTTCTGAAAAAAAAACAAACAGAAAAATATACTTGTTTTCCCACTTTTCTAAGCTAGTATAGTCTAGTTTTCAGGTTAGTGCTGAATTCAGGGCTGTGATACAAGTTTCTGTGTTTGCCCATACCTTACTTGGATAGAAGGAAGTTTCTCTGTTCACTGTGAGAGAGCGAGCTTTGAGCAGCCTCTCTGTCCCTGGAGGAGTGGTTTCAGCCCAGAAATTAGTAGTTTCTTGGACATTTGGGGCTAATTTCAATCTCTTTCATTTCCCTGCTATAAAACCCGCATTTGTGCAGTTTTGGGGCTAGTATACAGCTCAGCAAGCTCCTGCCTGGTGCCCTGCAGAGTTCTATAGCAGCAGAGATGCAAAAGAGAGACTTTGGAGTGATGTAAATATAATTTTTCTACATTTTCTTTCTGCCTTTAGCTAATTCCGCCTAAAATGCCGATTTTCTAGAGCTTCTGTGATTTAAAAAGTTTGTTTCAGCTACATATTGTTCTTATTTTACTGCCTGCACTTTAACAAAGTAGTTTTTGTCTTTAAATTACTGTCATAGGCTACACACTCAAGTGTGATAGCCATTTCTGTGCAGGAGCTGGAAAGGCCACAGACGTGCCTCACAAAGAGGATTACTGGCCTCAAACAAATGCCCTACACTGACCATCTCAAAACCTCCAGCTTTACTCTGCAGCATATCACCAACTTTGAGGAGATCTATGCCTAACATATAAAGCTAAGTCAAACCCAGAGTTGTTGGACATGCTTCATCTAAAGAAATCCCAATCCCTCCGAGCTACATGCTCTAGGGACATAAACCTTGTCACCACAATAAACAGGACATGCGGGAGGGGTAGATTCCTGTGCCAGAGACTTCCCATACTCTGGAACAGGCTACAAATCTATGTCAAGCAAAGTTCTTCATTAGCTCTCTTCAAGAAAAATCTTGATGAGTGGATGGAAAATAGGAAATATGCCCCGGGGATCACTTCTGTGTCTCTGTTCGACAGTGGCACAGGAAAATAACTTACTTGGGTGGCATAAGCCAGGGAACCTTGTTGGCTAGGCTTATGTAGGCCCTTAGGCTGATAGCCTAGTACCTACCTATGAAACTATGAACCTATAAAGTATTTTTTTATTGTATCTGCTTTATTTTCTGAAAAAAAAATACTTGTTTTCCCGCCTTTCTAAGCTAGTGTAGTCCAGTTTTCAGGTTAGTGCTGAATTCAGGGCTGTGTTACAAGTTTCTGTGTTTGCCCATACCTTACTTGGATAAAAGGAAGTTCTACAGCAGCAGAGAGGCAAAAGAGAGACTTTGGAGTGATTAAATATAATTTTTCTGCATTTCTTTCTGCCTTTAGCTAATTCCGCCTAAATGCGGATTTTCTAGAACTTCTGTGATTTAAAAAGGTTGTTTCATCTACATATTGTACTTATTTTACTGCCTGCACTTTAACAAAGTTGGTTTTGTGTTTAAGTTACCTGTTTAACTGTTGTAGGCTACACACTCAAAGTGTGATAGCCATTTCTGTGCAGCAGCTGGAAAGGCCACAAAAGTAACTCACAAAGAGGATTACTGGCCTCAAACAAATGCCCTACACTGACCATCTCAAAAAACTCCAGCTTTATTCCATAGCATATCGCCTACTCCGAGGTGATCTATGCCTAACATATAAAGCTATGTCACTAAGCTATGCACATCAGCTAGGTGGTCAGATACATGCCCATTCCCTCCTGCCCAGCTGTTCAATAAAAGAACAGGAAAAAAACACAAAAAAGTATTTTCTTTGCACTCTCATTGTACCAGATACACATCTCCTCCCTCTTGCTCCCAGCTGTTCAATGGAAGAGCAAAACAGAAAAAGTTCTGTGATCAGGTACCTTGGGCTCATTTTTGCTACCTGCCATGACCCTCCTTCCTCACATTTTAATATCTGTATATATATATATATATATATATATATATATATATACACACACACACACACACACACATATATATATATATATATATATATATATATATATATATATAAAACTTCTCCTTCTATTGGTACACCAACAAGGTGGCCAGATACATGCCTCCTCCCTCCTGTGCCAGCTGTTCAATAGAACATAAATAAAAACAAAACACACAAAAATTCCATTCTTTTACTGGCAGAAAAGCCAGATCCATGCCTCCTCCCTCCTGCCCCCAGAGCAGAACAAAAACACAAAGAAGATCTGCTCATTGCACTGGCACACCGACCAGAAGGCCAGACACACCACCTCCCACCTGCCCCAGCTCTTTAATAGAAGAGCAAAAAAAAAAAAAAGTCTGCAGTCAGCAGGTAGCTAGGGGAAATGCAGATGCCATTCTGGTCTCATCTCTGTGACCTGCCCCCAAACCCACACAGAGCTCTACAGAGCTCAGGTTTTACTTTACAGCACTCTGATTTTATTAAATTTTTTTTTTTTTTTAAACTGTAGCAAACTACTTGCTATAATAGTGCAAGCAGTTGTTGCAGTTTAGACCACACACGGAGTGCTACAGTGGTCAAACTTTTAAAAGCCAGTATGCATTAAAGAGCAATCGGGATTGGCAAATCTTGTCCTCCCAACACTTTGCACCTGGGGCAATTGATCCTCTTGCCTCACCCTAGCTATACTACTGCATACCTCTCAACTGTTCAGATTTTCACAGAATTCCCAGATTTTTGCTCTGCTGTTCATAAAATCTGTTTGTGTAGATTGAAGTCAAT
Source organism: Protopterus annectens (assembly GCF_019279795.1). Lineage (NCBI taxonomy): Eukaryota > Metazoa > Chordata > Ceratodontiformes > Protopteridae > Protopterus > Protopterus annectens. Next base: position 1,986,614,349 of record NC_056741.1, read on the forward strand.
AAATAATACTAAATAATGACTGACTTTTGAGTTTCAAACTTTATATCCTTCAGAAAATTTATAATAATGCAAAATCTGTCATTTTAGCAACTTTCTAGGTTGATAGGAGGAATATTTAAAATATGTCCTTATTTTTGGTCCTTTATCCCCCATTATTTCTGGCTTAGTCCAGATTTCTTGTGTTGAGAGGTTGAGAGGTATGTTACTGCCTATAGCATTTCTACATGGTCTTGATAGAAAAGGGTAGATCCTATTAGACAGTTGATTTTTTTGTATGTGTAGTCCAGGTGGAGCTGGAAATTTAGGAAGGAGTCCAACCAGATCCCTAGGTATTTGAATGAAGTGACATTTTCAATAATGTTATTAAGATGATTAAGGATTTTTAGAGCACCAGAGGCAGAAGTGAGCATTTGTGCTATTTCCAAAAATCATGTTTTTGTGTTAGGGGAATTTAACAGTAATTGTTTATCACTTACCCATTGAATAAGGGCATTAAAATCAGCCTGAAGTTTGAGTTCAAGAGAAGAGACAGAATGTTTGGAGTAGAATAGGACCATGTCATCAGCATAAAACAGGACAGGAAAATGGGTTAAGTCAAGAGGAAGTTTGCTACTTTAAATAGAAAAGACGAGGTGGCAGAATAGATTCTTGAGGGACACATTTCTGCAGATGGTTTGACACAGAGGTTGATGAATTGAAATTCAGGAGAAGTGCTGGTTAGAGAGCTAGTTTTTAAACCAGGACAGTATGTCATCACTAATGTAGATATCAGTGAAATAGTTTTAGAGAACTGAATGATTGACAAGATCAAAGACTCTGGTGAGGTCAATAAAATGGCTCCAGTAATTAGACTTTTGTCCATTCCTAGAAGAATGTTGTCACTGAAAGTCCCAATAGCTGTGGATGTACTGCAACCAGACCAATAGCAGTGCTACTTTTGAGAGAGAGTGAAATAGTTATTTGTTGATGTATTGTGTGAGTTGAAAGTAAAGGATTTTTTTCAGAATCTTTCCTTGGGTAAGGGAATAGAAATGGGCTTAAAGTCTGATGGACTGGAAGAATTATTTTTATTTTATTTTTTAGGGGGAGTTTTTAAAATGGCATTTTTCCAGATGTTAGGTATAATATTGAGTGAAACACACAAGATGTAGATGTATTTAAATAGGGTTTTGATGTTATTTTCATAAAAATAAATAAACAATGGGTAAAGGTTGTCTGTATCAGGCGTGGTCAAGATTAATCTGTTCAAGCAGAGGATAGATATCCTTGGAAACATGCATAATAAATGTAGTGCATACTTATTTGTGGTAGTGTAATTCTCCCAATTTATGGCTGGATAGATGAAGGCACCAAGAAGAATAGTGTTAGATTTGATAGAGATGGACTCTAGCTTGCTTAAATATGTCTTGTGGACTGAGGGTATCACAGAAGGGGTTCAGTAATGGACTTGGATATGGTAATAGATCTTATTGATAATGAGTAGGATGTAGAGGGACTCAAGGTCACTGTGTTGCTGTATCAGTCTTGAGGTGAAGGGATTTCATAGGAATATGTATACACCACCACCACAATAATTGCCAGAGCTGGGTTTGAAAAAGTGGTAGGCATTAAATTTTAGTAAGTAAGGTGTGCAAAGGAGCAGCCTGTCTGGCTGAAAGGTTTTAGGGGGTGCGAATGTGTCTTCAGGGCATTACTGGTAATCATTAATGCAGGTATTGCATTTTTGGTCAGAACTGAAGCAGCTCTTTAGAGTTTCATGTGTGATATTAAAAAAATGCCAGGTCTGGGAAAATATATATTTTTTTGCTCCTTAAGGAAAGGAGTGCCAGTTGGGAAGAATGAACTTGATTGGCTTGCTCTGTTAAGGAACTTTTGATCAGGTCATGGATCTTTTTTATTTGTTCCCCAAGTTAAAGTTGAGGGGCAGTGCCAGATCAGAAGATGTCAGTGGGTGCCAGTCTAGCTACATAGACTTTTGCTACAATAGAACCATGTCTCAGTGATGATGCAGAAATAGATATTTTCTAAGGTCAGGCAGGCTTGTAAGGAGTGCAATTTCTTATTTAGGCTTCTAACATTGATTTTGCCTGACCAGGTTGGTTGATGGAGACTGATGTTGCTTAAAAGGCACTATAGGAGTCAAAACCGTTTTGGTCAATATATGAAAGCCTTGAAGAGAGAGAGAGAGAGAGAGAGAGAGATGTAAGCCTTCCTGTCAAAGCAGGTAGGACTGCCAATCAGCTCCTTCCAGAATGATGCACACATACACTAGACCCCCATCCCAGAATGACACCAATAACTAAGCCAATTTTTAAATGTCAATTATCTTTTGCCTATATCGTGACATCAGTTTTGGAAATGTTTCATGGCAGACTCAGACACATATTCAGAGAGCTCTGTCCTGTCTCTTTTCATACAATCTGAGGATGTGTGTCTCAAATCATTCACTCCCATGTGGAAAACAACCATGTCATATGTGCACCTGGGATAAAGGAGTTGAGTTATGATGTAACCTGTTGAATCCTACCACCTGAGAGGCAGCTAACCATACATGACCCTTTCCTTGCTCTGTTAAGTGGTAGTGGCTATGAAGAGACTGCTAATGACTAACATATTACTATGTGTGTTTGCATGGCCAGGTGGCTTTAGGGACTTTGGTCTGCAAGTTAAGTGTCCCCTCATTTCAATGTTAGTGTTAGATGGTGCTTTATGTGCAGCTGGCATACAAGTGTGACACTGATGGGTTTGTTGTCCCATCTTACATCTTGGAGGCTATTGTCATTTAGGGAGAGACTGCATGACAGGAATTTTTTTTTTGATGAGCGGCATGCTGGTATGAGGTGAATGTCAGTACTGACAACTAGATGGGTGCAGAGAATATGTTTTGATGAGAGGCTGGCCTCCAGATTTAGCAAATGTTTACACCTCTTTCTCTGGGAAGAATTCTGCAGCTGTTCAGCAAAAAGCAGTTCAAGCTTCAGCTTTGATACAAGAGATGACCTCCAGTAATTTTGTGGAAAAAGGAAATCAAATGTACTCAAGGGTGATTAAAAAATGAAACATTGAAGGAATATATCAACTGAAATAAAAAAGGCTGGAAAAAATAGAACAAGTTTTAACTAGCTTTTCAGCTGAACTGATAAAACTACAATAATCAGAGGCTGAAATGAAGAAAAGTCTAGGTGACTATGAGGTTTTTCAAGAAGAGGTGTTTCAAAAATAGTAGCTAGAAGATAGAGCACACAGAGAAAACATGAAATGTTTCTGCTGTACCAGAGAAACTGAAATGAACAGACTGTATTAATTCTATTAAAGCCAACATAAGCAAATGAACTGGTGTTCCACACCAAGATTTAATTGAAAGGGCACATTGAGTATAATGCTCCAAACTTGGCCATGAGGAAGGAGACAGGACCTATATTAGTATAGATGCAATCATACCAGCTGAAAGAGGTGATACAGACAAAACTGTGGAAGAAAGGAAAAGTAATAAAAGTTGGAAATGGCAGAGTGTTTGTGAATATGATTATTCACTGTATGCCAGGTGGAAGGGAAGGAATTTATGCCAGCAATCTGGAGATGTCAAGAGGCAGGTGTGAGATTCAAGGGGATTCAACCTGCTGTATCCACCTGGTGGATCAAATACATTTTTGAATGCAGGACAAGCTAAGGCAGAAATACAAAAAGTTTATCCAACAAATAGTGAGCCAAGAACCAGAAGAGGATTCTGCTTCTTATTATTCTGACAATAAAACTCATAGAAAGACTTTACCAGTTAAACCTTTTCCAGTGATGCAAAGAAAAATGCTTGAGAGACAAGAAAAAAGCACAGGAGTTGACTAGAACAATCAGGAGTACCTTGGACCTGAACCGGAGTCCAGTCTATTGTTGGGAAATGAAGATGTTCAGGAAGAAGACCAACAATACTGGAAATAGTGAACAAATGGGAGACTATAAAGCATCAGTCATAGTTGTGATATATGGCTTTGCAAAAAAAGTAGCTAAGAAAGACTGGAATTTTCTTGAAATTCTTTAACTTGTGGGTGGACTGTAAAGCATATACCCCACTATATGTCATTATTGTTTAAATGAACATTAAAGGGAAACAAGAAGTGACTGTGTATATAACAACTTTTGTTCTTAGTATTTGTATAATACATTTCATGATATATTAACTCTATGTTATATTCTAAAGCAGTTTTGCCTAGGGTGCAGTTAGGTATATTTTAAATGTGGAAAGATGTCTTTTCAGTGACAGTCGTACATGTTAAAGATAAGTATGTAAATAAACTAGTATTTTTTCTTAGTTGTAAGAAATATAGACTTTACACTATAACAAGATAAAGACTGGATGGAAGTACATTTATGTCAATATAATATTGAGATCTCGGGCTGCTGGGGAGTGGTGGGATGTAGAAATATACTGATTTATTACATGTATAATAAAGGTAATTTTCCTTCTTTTACAAGGGTGGATATCTAGATTAATGTCTTGGGCTTAAGCTATAAATAATTTTTTTTGTAAGCAAATAGACTTGAAAAAAAGACAACATAATGAAAGACATGAAAATACTAAGTTTCTTAATTAATCTGGAGAGTCTTCTGAGGAAAAGGCAGCATTTAAGGTACAATGGCAAACAGTTAAGTAAAAATAAACTTTTGTAATTACAACAAGTGAATAAGAGATAATACCCTCCTCGGCAGCCTTAATACTTTAATATATTTATTAGAACAGTGCACAATTTAGCTTTCTTTAAAGGTAAACATGGTACTTTTTCTTAGGGTTAAACATTAATGTGTTCTGATACTTTTTCTTAGGGCTAAACATTATTATTTTCTGAGAGCATGCAAGCTGTTTTTCACATCTGGGAGGGGAATAGAGCAAGGCAAACAACAGACAGCAATCAGTGTAAGCATGAGTAACCTTAATTTAAGATTAGGTAATGCCTCTGGGTGTAGCTGTTGGAGGAATTGTTCCTATCTGAAGGGTTAAACTTCATTTGTTGAAAATGTATATAGTTTGTGTGTTTGTTCGAAGTTAATAGGGGCAGGGTTGTTCTTAAAATGTATTTAGTTTTTTTTTTATTCGATGGTTTTAATTAAAGCAAAAATATATTGAAAATATGACATGGGTTCAAATGGAGATGAGAAGAAACAACTGTTTAAAAGATCAGGCTTCCAAACATTGTGTGAATTTAAGACAAAAGTTGGAAATGCACATAAAAAATGTTATGTACAATAGATGGAACAGTAGTTTTCTGGCATAATAGTCACCCTAGCCATAATATCTTGGAATGTAAATGGCCTTACAGGTACAGACAAAAAAGGAAATAATATTGAATTATATTAAGAAATGCAGAGTGCAAATAACAGAAGACCCATTTGGGAAGAAATGAACATGTAAATCTGATAAAAAAGGATTTCAGGATGGATATTAAGCAGAATATCTGGGATAAAAGAAAAGGGGTATAATAATATTGATTGCTAGGGAGGCTCCAAGAGTGACAGAAGAGGTAAGAAAAAACAACAATGATAGATTTGTGGTAAAAGGGGCCATTGGCAATGGAAGAAGATTGCTGTATATTCTACCAAAACTGCTATTATGGAGCTTAAGACAATTTGATGAGAAATAATTAGCTTTTAGTAACGAATATTTCTTATAGTGAGGACTGGAACTTGATTTGCAATAATGAGGATGTATCAGGATAACCTAGAATGGAAAATAGAACAAAAAGGGTACATTTCTGAAGAAATGTATGAAGATATTTATTTTGGAAGTTGTGAATTTAGTAGTAGAAACTCAAACATAATTTACATTTTATTCCCCAGTGTACAATAACTGGGCTAGACTGGACATAATTCAGATTTCACTGTGACATGTGCATTTAATTAAAAACGTCAATATACACCCAATAAATATTGCAGATCATGCACCAATGAAAACTAAGATAAAAATGCAGGGTAATGAAGTAAAAATGAAACACTGAAACTTTCCCACCTACCTGTTAAAAAGTGGCATTCAAGGAATGGGTAGTGGGAATTATTTGACATTTAATACAGAAGATTGAAATTTCTTCAGAAGGTATAGCTGGTGAGTAGGATAAAATGAAAATGGAGTTAAAATAGAGTAGAAATAAAAGAGAAAGAGATATGGTTAAGAAGTAATAGGAATGAATAAGAGGGTCTGAAAAGGTTAAAGTATTGCAGAATATGGAGAATTTCACAGAGCAAGAAGAGGAGCAACTATACTGTGCTAATGAGAAAATAAGAGTGCATTTGGATAACATGCATGAATTTAGAAAGATTGCTGTTAGGCATCTATTTTTGATAACTCCAGAGCGCAAAAACTTTTAGCACAGTGACTTGGACAACAGAAAGTAGAAAAGACTACCACCAAATTTAGGGTGCCTATGGCAACCAAAATAACCAGAGATCCTATAGCAGTATTAGAAATATTTTGGAAATTTTATGAAAATTTGTATATAGCAGAGGAATGTGGAAACCAAGAAAGAACATTAATGGAAATATTTATAGAAGTCTTAATTATGCCAAGGTTAGAGGAAGATGAGGCTTAACATCTATTAATACCTATTAGTTAAGACATGAGGAGATGAGATATAAATGATGATGTATAATAAATTGGAAGGGAAGTCTCCAGGAACAGATGATATTTCTGTGGAAGTCTGGAAGTTAGGAGGGAAGAAAGTAATACAGATCTTGACAATTTTTTTTAATAGCATTATAAAAGGAGGAGAAATGCCAACATCTCGGGAGAAAGCTATGGTGGTTGTATTACCCAAAGGATTTAACAAGCTATCAGACCCAGTAACCACTAACCAGGTGACAGTACATGAAGCAAACAGAGGGTGTTTTTGTGACTTTTAGCCTCTCTTTTGTGGTTATTAACCTATCAGACTCAGCTTGACATAGACTCATTTCAATTTTAAAACATGATTATGAAGTGTTTGTCTATAATAGCTAAAATAATGCCAAATCTACTGCTGAATCCAAAAGCAGTAACAAACTAACACAGTCCAACAAAAATCACTGGTTCTAGGCAGACCGACACACAAAAGTCCAAGATACCCGATATTGGTGTAGTTGTAGTTTAATTAAGCAAAAAAACAGTACACTCACTTTTCGTTCTCCTTACAATACAAAGAACTTCTTCAGATAAAAGTATCAAACAGTCAATGTAGTTTAAATACATTTTTTAAAAAGATATGTGATTTACAAATCCAAGCCCATTGGATACTTAATTATTGAGTTAAACTTCCTTAATTGATTTACCACTTAACCCAGAAGAGTCTTATTACCAACAACTTGTCCAAGTTTATATAATACCCTATATCTATATTTGTCCCCTAATGGAGAGCAAAAATATAACACAATACCCAAAAATATGATATAAACATACTAAAATATTTAAAAAGGTTATTTCAACTATCAAATTTTAATAAAACATATTTTAGTTATGTATTACGTGATCCATTTAAAATTATTTATATTAACCTATAACCTGTATACAAATCAGAGATGTTCCATAAACTCATAAATTATATATTATATCCAAGACATGTATCAAAAAGGGGGGGAGAAAGCATTAAAACAAAAGTTAAAATTCCATTAAAAATTGCTGATATTTCACTCGATGATTTTCTTTAATCAGCGTGCTATGTTCCTGAGTTTTAAAATACAGGTCAAAGAAGATATCTCATTAATACCTGGAAAATGGGCAGCGTCTAACCTTAGTTGCCACAATAGTTCCAATCTTTCTAATTTCAATGTACATGGTCCTCCTCTAACATCATGAGGGATGTGATCTATGACTCTGAAAACAAATTTATGATCTACTTGTTCATTTATGTGTCTGGCCAGGGCATTTTCTAATTTATTTCTACTTATGCTATGTACATGTTCGTAGATCTGTTCTCTCAGCCTTCTGTCGGTTTTACCAATGTAGAAGGCCGGGCATTCCAAACACTTTGCCAGGTATACTACTTGTTTACTTTGGCAATCGAACTTGTAATTAGGTGTAAATTTCCTACCTCTAAGTTCAAAACTTTAACCCACATCTATGTATTTGCAGTAATTACACATTTGGCATTTAAACATGCCTTTCTTTACTGAAAATGGTTGGTTTTGTCCTTCTAAAATTTGTTTAAGGTTAGCGCCCCTCTTAAAAATAAAACCTGGATGATTTTCCAGTTTATCGCATAATAGTCTGTCTTGCATAATTATGCCCCAGTTTTTCTTTATAAGCATAATTATCTCCTTTGCATTAATACTGTATTGAAAAATAAAGCTACAAGGGTTGTACTCCTTCGTTCTCACTGGTATAGTATCCTGAGTTATGCTTACCCCTGTCAAAAGTGGAGGATAAATTCCTGCATCCCTTTTGTTTTGTACTTCCTCTACTAAGTCTTGCAATAATGATGTAGGGTAACCCCTTTGTAAGAATAACTGGTACAGAAAACCACATTCCCTCAGAAACACATCCAGCCTAGAGGTCATTCTGGCTGCTCCTACTAATTGGCCTTTGACTACTGATCTCTTTTGTGATAATGGATGATTACTTGTAAAGTGAAGAAATGTGTTAGAGTATGTAGGCTTGCGAAAGATTTGTGATGTAAAACAATCATTAATTCCATCTTTCTTAATCTGTACATCCAGGTAGGATATATTATCCTTAGAAAATGTTGAAGTAAATCTCAAAAAATCAGTGGTTGAATTTAAATATGCTATAAATTATTGTGCATCCATTTCTTCTCCTTCAAACAAAATAAAAATATCATCCAAAAATCTTGTATAATATTTTATTCTTACCTGCCACTGTGTACCTGATAGTAAACATTCTTTTTCCCAATGTGCCATGACCAGGTTGGCAAAACTAGCCCCACATGGTGAACCCATGGCTACTCCTACCTTTTGTTGGTAGTATTTTTTGTTGAAAGTAATGAAGTTGTAGGATAGGACTATATCCAACAAATCTTCCACTAGTCTTAGTTCATCATGTGGGGCTGCTCTATCCTTAAGTAAGGAAAGGGTACGATCCAAACCTTGGTCATGGGGGATGGAAGGGTAAAGGTCCCTAACATCTATAGTCAAAAAATTATATTTCACAATAAAAGGTATTTTCTTAATACCTATAAGGAAAGACCAAGAATCTTTACATATTTGTTCCTCTAATACTACATACTTCTTTAAAATTTCATCCACCACCTTTGAACAAGCATACGTAATGCTGTCCCTAGCATCTACTAGGGGACGCATTGGGGGATCTTGTAGGTTTTTATGGATTTTCGGGATGCTGAATAGGCAAGGTATTTTTGGTGCTAACATTGATAAATAGTTAAATAAGTTCTCTTCTATTCTTGCTTCCAAAAACATATCATATAGGAATGTCCTTATTCTTGCATAAGCGAGATTTAACTCGTTTCTTGACACTTCTGTATATGTGTCACTATTTATCATTTTTTGCATCCTCTCAGAGTAATCCAAAGTGTCCATAATCACCAGCCCCCCCTCCCTTATTGGGTTGTATTACCCGTACCGGTGCTTCCCTGAGTAATTTTAGTAAAAATAACTAATTTTTGTTGACATTCAGTTTTCCTCTGTTTCCCTTCATGTTTTGCAAACTGTTTTATATCCAGTTTGCAGATTTGTTCAAACAAACTAAAAACAGGATGTAATGGTGGATTATATGTACTAGGTATACTATATGTGTGTCTCATTATATCAGTGTTACCCATTAGTACATGTAAATTCAGTTTTCTTATGAACATTTTCAAATCAATCAGAACGGTCGCTATGTCTGCTCGTGCTGATGGAACAAAAGTGTAACCCTTTGCTAGTACTTATATTAACTCAGGGGCTATATCCAAATTTGAGAAATTATAAATTTTAAAGTCATTGGTAGAGTTAACTATTTCCTTGCAGGTCGGCTGTTCACTGTCCTCATGGTTGTTTACCATCACGTTTGTCTCCCTTTGTTGCTGTTCCATTTGTTCTGTTTGTTCGGAGCCTTGTTCCCTCTCCGAGGAGTGTGATTCAGAACACGGTTCTGAAAATTTTCATTATTTTTCAGTTGCTGATTGTTATTGTAAGTATTTTGGTTGTTAGCTATCCTCTCGCTCCTCCGTTCTGGTTCTCTAATCGCCGTGTTGTTGTTTCCACTTAAAAAACCTTAACCTTCCGAAGCCTCCCCTTCTGCTGGTGGGTTGTCCAACCCCTGGTGCTGTCCTGTCAGTTGTTGAGTTTGTGACTGTGGTGGCTTCGGATAGGCTGTTCCCTCCTGGTATACAAAAATGTCTCTATCTAGTTTTCTTATTTTAGTTGACTGTAATTTTTCCAAGTGAGAATCTATACTAGAAAAGATATGGTCGTGATCAAACCGATAACATTCAAAGTCTATGTCTGCCTTGATCAGTATTAGCAGTATTATAAATATTTTGGAAATTTTATGAAAATTTGTATATAGCAGAGGAATGTGGAAACCAAGAAAAAGCATTAATGGAAATATTTATAGAAGTCTTAATTATGCCAAGGTTAGAGGAAGATGAGGCTTAACATCTATTAATACCTATTAGTTAAGACATGAGGAGATGAGATATAAATGATGATGTATAATCAATTGGAAGGGAAGTCTCCAGGAACAGATGATATTCCTGTGGAAGTTTGGAAGTCAGGAGGGAAGAAAGTAATACAGATCTTGACAATTTTGTTTAACAGCATTATAAAAGGAGGAGAAATGCCAACATCTCGGGAGAAAGCTATGGTGGTTGTATTGCCCAAAGGATTTAACAAGCTATCAGACCCAGTAATCACTAACCAGGTGACAGTACATGAAGCAAACAGAGTGTGATTTTGTGACTTTTAGCCTTTTTTTTGTGGTTATTAACCTATCAGACCCAGCTTGACATAGACTCATTTAAATTTTAACACATGATTATGAAGTGTTTGTCTATAATAGCTAAAAGAATGCCAAATCTACTGCTGAAATTGATAGCTATGGATCAATGTGACTTTGTGGAGGAATGTCAAACAATGACAATATTAATAGAACAATGATAGTCAAGAAATAGGAAAAATGCAAGAAAATATCACTGTTGTTTGTGGGTCTTAATGCAGGGAAAGGATTCAGCAGTGTAATCTGGGATTTTATGAATAGGGCAACGGAAACATTTGCATTCCATGATGCAATTATAAGGTTAATTAGGACATATGAAAGGTCAGAGGCAATAATTAAAGTGGGATGGTTCCTGTATGATAAGTTATGTTTGAACAGAGGAGCCAGGCAGAGGGGTATCATCTTTTCCTTTATTATTTGTTTTATATTTACAGGCATTGGCAAAGAAAATAAGGGACTCAGAAATTCAATGATATTATTGGTATGTTAATCAAGAAAAGTTGGTTTTATTTGCAGATGATATTATTTTATACTTGATAAATCCATAAAAGTACATTCCAGTGTTGTGGAACATTTTAAGAGAGTGTCAAGTCTTTACGGGATATACAATTAAGATAAAAGAAAGGCTATAGCCATAAATTATATACCCAAACATAAACTGGTGCAGCAATACTCATATTTATTTATGAAGATACCATAAGATGAATTATTTAGAAACATTGGTTAAAAAGACTACTGTTATGACAGAGGCTAATCAAAAGATAATACAAAAAAAAATGAGAAACTGGAGGCTCTTGTTTATGGATATGGATAGTAAGATACAAGCAGTGAAGATATTTTAGTCCTTTAGTTTTATACATAGGTCAGGCATATTTTTTTATCAACAAGAGGAAACATTATAGACATAAATTAAAAAAGAGTTGAAGGAATTTATCTGAGAATGGAAGAGCGCAAGAGTTAAGTGAGATAAGCTAATCCCCCTACAGAACAAAGTGGTTTAGGATTACCTGATTTGAAGGGATATTTTAGAGCTACGCAATTAAGGCTCGTATATATAACGCAAACAGAAAATTATAATTCAAAGTGGAAAGGGATGCAGATCTTTGAGGAGAATAACAAAAAAAAAACATACAGAATATAATATTCATAAAGTTGAAGAAAGTATTCTAAGAACTAAGCCAACAATGGAATAGAGAATGGAATTTTGCCAATACAGATGACCACAAGTATGGGTAAAGAAAATAAAGAATCTGGGCTGGAATGTACTGGAGAAAACTGACAGACATTGGGATCAATAACTGGAAGGAAAAGTAATAGAGTGGAAGAAGTTTAGACTTCAGTTTACAGACTGCCTTCCCTACCAGGGGCTGATATCAGAGTGTAGGCAAAGAGAAAGGGATAGGGGAGTCCAAGGTGAAAGATCTGATTTGGTAGAATTTTTAGGTGAATCTAGAACTGAAGCTGCTGTGAAAAAGGTAACAATTAGAAGGGCATATAAATATTGCACAATAACTACAAGAATCGGTCAGATGAGGTTAGAAAAGATTGAGAAAAGAGACTCAAAAAGCAATTTACAATGGAACAATGGGTGGACCTATGTATGTCTGACAAGTACGGAACAAAGTCCAGAAGGTTTAGGATTTTTGCTTGGAAGTGTTTGCAGAGGTATTTTTCTACCTCAAGCAAACTTCAAATAATTTTTCCTCATTAGATAGCAAATGTTGGAGGTGTGATGAAAAAGAAAGAGATAATTTGGGACATATGTTTTGGGAGTATAATGAATTGGCAATTTTAAAAATTCCCTAAAGAATACTATGTCAGAAGTATTGGGGAACCAAATGGTAGTTACTAAGGAAGTTTTTCTTTTGAGCCTGGACACAGGCTCTAAATTGCCTAGACATAATAAAACCTTATTAAATTTAGTTGTATTGGCTGCCAAAAAAAGCAAGTACTAAGAAATGGAAATCAAAACCTAAACCACCTGTATCTAAAGTATTGAATTTTGTAAAAGAGATAAAAAGAAATGGGATCTTTAGAAAAAGGGAAGGGGAAAATTTCATAGACATAAATGGAATTTGTTGAAACAATATATGCAAAATAATGTTCAGGAGGAGGACTGAGGTTTAAGGGAAGGTAGGGCTTGTGTAATTTATACAATGTTGGACTAAATGAGAACTGTTATAAAGTAAGAAAGCATTTTTTGTAATGTGTTGTTGTTTGTCTTTCGGCTTTTCCCGGTTAGGGGTTGCCACAGCGGAGCTCCGGTCCGCTAACGATTGGCAGATTTTCACGAACACCGAGGTGCCATCTCGACATCCAACCTTCAACAAAGGCACACCCATTTATGCATGTCTTTCAAACACCAATCCAACCGCGAGGAGGACATGCAGACTCCACACAGAAAGCACTCCCCGCACTTTTATAATGTGTAAGGTATGTAAATGAAAAAAATTTTAATATGGTATGCACCCTTGTCATAAATGATAATGTAATAAAGGTGTTAAAAAATAACATGAGTTGTACGGTTTTAGCTGCAACCTCAATAATGCTGCAGTCAAGTACCATTGCAGTCTGGCTGTTAGCACAGAGGAGTACATATCAATGATCAAATTAGCTATGGTATGATCCCAGTTACTGTCATTAGGGATAATTATCAGCCATGGGCTGGATAAGGCAAATCTCTAACCAAGTGTGGTATTTTAATTTGAACACAAAAAGGAAAACTGACTATGCTTAAAATGACCTGCAACGACAGCTAGCCTAGTAATTATCTATTAACCTATTAAGACTATGAGCTGTTAACAAGCTACTTCCTGTGGCATAGGGTTTGAGTCCCACAGCATTCATTTGCATAACGTGAGAACTTGAGCAAGTCACTTAACTAGGCAGTGCTTTGGGGCAATTGGGAATTTGGGCTAGGCTCCTTAATGGTCTCCTGGACTGCATGCCAAGTAACTGCCAAAAACCTATGAACCACAAGTTGAAGTAGGATTACTAGTATACTTCTCAACATTTTACTGCAAGAAATGTAAACAAAGCCGAAAATAATAGGGAGACAAAGGCCCAAAAATAGAGACAGATTTTATATATATCGCCCTTATAAACTTAGAACAATGCTAACATATTTTGTGTTACCATGCATTTTCTGAAGGTTATGAAGTCTAAAACTCAAATCATGTCATTTATTAATGACTTCAATCAGTGATTTGCCAGAAAACCATACATTTTATGAGGAAGAAACCAAAAATATGAGGCAAAATCTAGACACAAGATATGTATGATTACTAGAGGTATAACAACTGTGATAGTTATAATGAACAGTGAATAGAATTATGCAAGCTGACCTGGATGCCAAAACAGGAGCAATGAATGGGCTATTAAATTGGTTTATATGCCACAACAACATTGAACACAAGCACATGTGGTGAGGCAAATCAATAAACCAGTTAAAACAACAGCAGAGTATATAAGAAAAGTGAGGTGAAATAGCAAATTGGCTCAGATGCTACAACAGACTACTGTATGTGTAGTGAAGCCAATCAATAAATTGGCTTGGATGCCACAACAGCCGAGTATAATAGTTCACCAAAGTAGATCAGCAATTAGTTAAATATGTAAGTACACTGCTGTGAATCTGCAGTCTGGCAAAGACACTGCCAAAGAGTAAGCCAAATCAACAAGCAGACTTGGATGTCATAAAAAGATGGGGTAACACTACAGGACTAAAAATCTTCAGATGATAAAGCCTCATCTGCTAATATACATTTAATTCCTTTTCCCATATGCATGGGGCCATATACTTACAATCTTACCATCTCCAGTTTTGCATAAACCTAAACAAAGCTACAATACAGTGGTTAAATTTGCTGCTGATCATCCTGGCAGAATTCAGCATTGTACATTTCTTTGTAATCTAGGCTATCTCGAGTTTACCTTATAGCTGTCTCTATTCAAAATAATATAGACCCATAAGACCCAAGCTTTATGGTGTTGAGAGATGGAGTCCTAGCTACTACTCGAAGGACACATGCTTGATTAACATTTTAGGTACTGGAGAAGCGGGGGGGGGGGGGTTGGAATGAGGGCCATGCACCAACTCTCTCATTCCAGAGGGAATGACTGGGGTTCTGGTAGCAGCAGGTGTACATCCTGGTGGAAACTGTGAGGTGTTTCCTGAACTGCAAGTAAGCTAGCACCAGCTTGGTCATTGGGTGAGGGGGGGGGGGTAAGGGTGAGCTAACATCATAAAGGAGAGTGATGCATATGATGCATATGATGTAGCACTCCATCTGCCTAGTTAGTTTCCCATCCCTATTTATTCTAATATCCTTACCCTTGATGGATATATATATATATATATATATATATATATATATATATATATATATATATATATATATCTAATATCCACCTCCCAGTGCTCTCACTCTCCTAAAGGAGAAATGGCAGACTAAGAAGTAATAGACAGATAAGGTTTCTATCTCTCTGTAGAGGAAAGCCCACATGTGGGGTCATAATAGGGATTGGTCAGAGCCCCTGCCATCCATTAGAAGATGAGGAAGGGAGAGTGGGGGTAAATGGGTTGATAGGAATAAGGGAAAATGTCAACAGGATGGGGGAAAAAATCACATTATGACACATCTGTGATGATGTGAGGTATTGCCAGCTATTCTAGGAGAAGTAGGGCAGTGGATGTGTAACATATGCTAGCACAGCTAGCTGGAATTTTGTAAAGAATTGTATGTCATTTGTATATCAAACTGATTTGTACAGATGGGTGTGCTGAAAAATGGATTTCTAAAGCTGCTTGTGTTAAAATGTACCGACAGTGTGCCCTGCTGGACAGAAAAAGAAACATAAATGTATTATTGTAACTGTTTAAATGTATATATTTTAACAGATGATATTGGAAGAGAAGAGGTTAATCTCAATCCATCTAACTTTAAAAATAGTTTGAAATTAAATTATCTGGCTTAGGCCATAAAGATTGTATCTAAAAGTTCTCATTGCAGCCAGAAACAAAGAAGTATGTCCTAGGAAGTTTTCTGCATTTACTTTGGGGTAAACAAATTGCTATTCTGGAAGGGTGTAAGTTTGAAATTGTTTTATGAGTTCCAGGAGCTGCAACAGTTCTTAGCAAGGCTGTGTGTGTGTGTGTGTGTGTGTGTGTG
Source organism: Protopterus annectens (assembly GCF_019279795.1). Lineage (NCBI taxonomy): Eukaryota > Metazoa > Chordata > Ceratodontiformes > Protopteridae > Protopterus > Protopterus annectens. The sequence goes on from NC_056741.1 coordinate 1,986,630,429, forward strand.
TGTGTGTGTGTGTGTGTGTGTATGTGTGTGTGTGTGTGTGTGTGTATTATTGACACATATGTGCTAACTCCTGACAGCTTTTTGCCGGGGGCGGTATCATTAGAACCAGATGTCAGGTGACTAGATATATTTGATGTCATTCTGTAATCTATCACTAAAAATCATAGTTTAGTACTAGGTGAGACTGAAGTCTTATGGCACTCTCTTTTTGGAACCTGACAAGGAATGACCCCTCTTACTTCATCTTGCCTTGCTCTAGTAAGTAACCAGGGAATAATTCTTTATATCAGTCAGGAAAATATAGTGAGATTAGTTGAATACTGTTTTCTGTATCTGTGTGAATCTGTTCATCTGTGTTATTTTACTATTTCCTGGTGTTTTTTTGTAAATAGATATTTAGTATTTTCATGTTCTTTTATTATTTATTATTAAATATATTTAAACTCTTCATAGTGGCTGGTGCTTTAAAGAATATTTTAACTTTTGAGAGGACTTATATTTATTCAGTGACACTGTGGCCACTCCAGAAAGCCTTACTGCATCAGTCAAAACACTGCAATTTATATTAATATTAATTTCACACAGTATAATTGGGGACCCTTGTAAGAGCCTTGGAGTAGCTGGCTTTGGATTGTCTGGTGGTGGTCTATCTACCTTATAGTCTGGGAAGAAGGGAGCATAGCTAGTAAATCTGTGCCAGACTTTCCCAGGTGTGTGTGTGTGTGTGTGTGTGTGTGTGTGTGTGTGTGTGTGTGTGTGTGTGTGTGTGTGTGTGTGTGTGTGTGTGTAAATCAAATCACAAAGAATGTGTGTGTCAGCTGCTGGGAGCAGGGGCATGAAGCACTGGTTTTACAGAGAGTGTGGTGGAGGACTTGGCTTGGACACTCAGCTGAGGACTCAGCTCTACAGCTGTGCCAGTAGGGAGTCTTATTGGGGATCTGGAGAGAGAGCATAACCAGCCCCCAGACTGATTGTGTTCCTGTGTGCTCTTAAGGGAAACTGTGCTTGATGCAAAGATCTATATCTGGAAGTACTGGGTGTATCCATTTTTGTTCTAATTGAATGTCCCTCTTCAGTGCCAGTGGTGAGGATTCAGGCTCCATCATTACTGGCTCAGAGAGGGGACGTCACATATTGGTGAGCAGTGATGTGGATATGAATTGAACTTTTGTAGCCTGCAGGCAGTTGTCACTGAAGGTGGGTGTACTCTCAAGCAGCCACAAGGTAAACATACAGAGATTCATTTTCACAACAGTTTTTTTTATTTTTTGTTAGTTTAGTTTAGTCAGGGCAAGCAGGCAAAGATGTCCACAGAGGATTATGGCAAGCTGGCAAAGAACCAGTTGGCCAAGGTGTGTGAAGCTAAAGGGCTGGTACATGCCAACCTGACTAAAGAGAAAATTATTTCAGCCTTAGTCACAGCTCAAACCTGCAACTAGGAGGACAACCAGTTTGGTGATGGGGGTGTACAGCCCTCAGAAACAGAATAGTTCACCTTTTCCTCAGAGGACTTAAAAATCCATCTGGAGGTAGAGACTCAAACTAGAGGCCAAATATTTGGGATTAGAATCAGCAGAGATACTGCGACAGGAGAAACAGATGGAATTAGAATCAGCAGGGAGACTGTGGCATTTGGAAGGTGAAGAAAATGAGAAGCAGCATCAACATGAGAGGGACATGCTGACTCTTCACCAGGGTCATGGAGGTAATGGGAAGGGTATGACCGAACCTGAAAAGGAATAAAGGTCTATACATTTCTTCCATAATTTGCAGAGGCTGATAATTTTGATAGTTTTATTCATATATTTGAAAGAGTATAATGCTGACCAAGGGCTCTGGGTATGGTCCTGACTCTCTTACTCCATAATAAAGCTGTAACTGCTATTTCTAAATTGTCTGATATTGATTGTTCAAACTATGATAAAGTAAAGAAATATTTACTTGAATATTTTAAGTTAACACCTGAAGCTTACAGAAAAAAGTTTTATGAGCATAGATGCAAGGCAGATGAGTGTGTGTGTGTGTGTGTGTGTGTGTGTGTGTGTGTGTGTGTGTGTGTGTGATTATATTGCTGAGTTCAGCACTTATTTTCATAGGTGGGTGAGTGGGTGCCAGGTCATCACTTTTGAAGGGCTGGCAGACCTTTTGTTGATTGAACAAGCCCTTAATACTTTGCCTGAGGATATGAGAATCTGTTTGGCAGACTCTACAGATGAGCTGGGAAAAAAGTAGGATCTTTACTTAGCAAGCAGAGCATCACTGCACAAGAAGGGGATACCAAGTGCAGCACATGGATATTAGGGAACCCATGGTGGGAAGCCTAAGCCACCACAACAGAGTCCACCAGTAACAGGGGAAGTCACTAGTTCAGGTACATGGTCAGGATGAAGGGTTAAATATTTTATATGTAACCATTTTTGCAATGTATCATATATATGTCCATGGAGGCAAGGTGGGGAACAAAAGGTTGGGGATCCAGCAAGTGGGAATAGCAGTATGCCAGTGGTAAGTTTCTGAAGACAACAGGGGTACCAAACTATTACCAGAGTTATATTTTATCTTAGTGGATGGAAAACAGGCCACCATTGAGAGAGACATAGCCCCTGACATAACCATTGTGAAGCTTGCAATGGTTAAAGAGGAGCAGTATTTGCTTGGGCAGTCCACTACAATCAGAGTTTTAGGAGAGACCCCATTCCAAATGACTTTGGCCAGGGTTCACCTTATTTATTTATTTATTTATTTATTGACATTTGTTAACCAGCTTTGTCCAACTGGGCTTGTGGCCCATTTTCAGTGGAGACCCGAGGAGAAAAGCTCCAGTAATACATTTTAAAACAAGTACAATTTTAAACAATATTGATATAATAGCAGTTATAGCAAAATGATTCACATATGTTGGGTTACATGCATAAAGTTAAAGTTGCATTAAAAAGAAGCCAAGTAACAATTTTACATTGATATAGTTCAATAGGTCAACAATAAACATTTTTGTTTGTATAAAATTGTGCAAATGCATAGTAGACACATTGGAGAGAGAGAGGTGTAATGAGGTACTAAGTATGGTTCTTTTGAGGGTACATAAAGGGAAGGAAGACTAGGTAGGGCAGGTTCTGGAATTGAGAAAATAAGCTTTTAGTTCATTTTTAAAGTGTGAGGTGTGGGAGATTGAACGTAAGTCAAGGGGAAGTTTGTTCCAAGCATGGGCAAGGGAGTGTTTGTAGAGTAGTTTGCCTCCTGACCTCTTTGGGTGGTAGATATCAAGAAATTGTTGGTTAGAAGTATGGAGGGTCCGGGATGGGATGTAGATTGAGACTAAGGAAGATAGAGATGGACAGAAGGAGAGTTTATAAAGAATAGAGTGCAGCATATGAAATTGATAAGATAGCAGAAACTGGGGAAGTTCAAGCCATTAAAGAGAGTTTAAAGAAATGCAGTGGTGTGAGTTGTATGGGGAGTTAGTAATGAATCTGGCTATTTTATGGTAAGTCTGTTGCAGTTTGTTTAGAGTGGAGGCCTGGATATTGGTAAGAACTAGGGTATAAGAGGGAGGCTTGACCTTGACTGGAGGGTGGAAAAGGAAGCAAACAAGTACTGTATGTGTTTGAGGATACCTCTGCTTATATCTTGATAGGGAATGATTTTAATAATGCACTACCTTGTGTGCATGCAGTTACACGCAGTCAGGCTTGGAAACACATGCATGTGGGACTGGTATCCTGGGGCAGACCCAGACAGACCTCACAACTGAAGCCAGGGCTGGTTAGGTAGCTATTTCAGGAAGGGAGCTACCCTGTAACAGTGAGCCTGAAGGTGAGCCACAGGTGCTGGTAGGTACTGGTTTTCCCTTGGACAGGGTGACTGCAAGGGCAGAGGTGAGTGGTAGTACCAGGCTGACAATGAGGCACTGCTGTCAGAGGATACCAGACTTGTAGAACGGGAACTGGGAAAATTTACAAAGATAGAGTTGAGACAGGCTCAGCTCTCGGACCCTACATTACACGGCTTTGGGGGTAGCTAGGGAGACACCTGATTCTCAAGGAAAAGGGGAGTCTGTATACTGAAAGAAAGGGTTACTGTACAGAGAGTGGACCCTGAGGGAGGGCTAGATGGTGAGGTAATACACCAGTTGGTAGTGCCTAGACCCTACTGTCTGGCACTTCTAGCCATAGCCCATGACATTTCTTTTGCAGGTCATATGGGCATAAAGCATACAAAGAGATATATTATGCAAAACTTTTATTGGCCTGGGATTGCAATGGATATAACAGGGTACCACAGGACCTGTGACCATTGCAAAAAAGTAGACGAGGTCACGGCTCCTTTGATGCCTATGTTTGTGATTGAGGAGCCATTTCAGAGGGTAGCTATGGCTATTGTGGGGCCTCTGAGTACCCCAAGTTCTACAGGAAAGAAGTATATCCTGGTGGTAGTAGATTGTGCTACTAGATACCCTGAGTCAGTGGTTCTGTCCCCCACTGAGGCAGAGAAGGTGGCAAATGCTATGTTAGAAATTTTCAGCAGGGTAGGTTTACTAAGAGAAATACTAACTGACAGAGTGCCAATTTCATGTCAGACCTGCTGACATGTCTGTGAAAGTGCTGTGGGGTGAAGCATCTAAAGACCACTCCCTACAATCCCCAGACTAATGGTCTTGTGGAGAGGTTAAATCCTACACTAAAGACCATGCGGGCATTTGAAGACCAGTTCGAGAGAGAGTGGGACAAATACTTGCCCCACTGGCTGTTTACATACAGAGAGGTACCCCAGGAATTTGCAGGTTTTTCAACCTTTGAGTTGCTTTATGGGCATACAGTGAGAGGGCCTTTAGACTTGATTCGTGATTAATGGGATGGTGAGTGTAAATCTCATAAGGAGTCTGTTGTGGCACATTTCCTAAACCTGAAGCCAAGGCTTAGGGCACTCATGGGCTTGGCCTAGGGGAACCTGGCAGAAGGCCAACAGCAGGAAAAAGGTCTGGTATGACAAGAATGCTTGAGCCCGAGAGTATGCTGTAGGGTAGCAGGTTATGGTTTTCATTCCTGTCAGACACAAGCTGCAGGCAGCTTGGAAGGGACACTTCAAAGTGGTAGGGAAGGTCAGTGATGTTAACTACATGGTAAAACTGCTAGCCAGGAGGCAGGGGCACAAACTCTAACATATTATCATGATGAAGCCTCACCATGATAGGTATTCCCTGGTCCTGAGTATTTGCAGTGGATGGCAGGAGGAGTCTGAGGGGATCTGTTGACTGATCTCCTCAGTGAAGCTCACACTGACATCTTGGTGGAAGGGGTAGCCATGTCCCAGTGGCTATCCCCTACCTAGGTTTGAGAAATCTGAGGAGTGTTACAGGTGTTTGGGAGCATGTTCACTGGGAAACCTGGGTACACCCACCTGGTGCAGCATCATGCGGGTATAGGGCCCCAAAGGCCTGTTAGGCAGGCCCCTTATAGGGTGCCTAAGCAAGTCAGACAGACACTGACGGAGGAGATACAGGAAATGTTGGAACTAGGGGTAATCCAGGATTCTAGAAGTCCCTGGACTTCACCAGTGGCGCTGGTATCAAAGAAAGATGGCAGCAACAGGTTCTGTGTGGACTACAGAAACTAAACAGTTACATGCAATCAGATATTTACCCTCATGCCTAGGACAGATGAAGCCTTAGAGCAGATGGGTGGGGCTAAGTATCTGACTACTATCGCTCTAACCAAGGGCTACTGGCAGGTGCCTTTGACTCCCACTGCTACAGAGAGGTCAACATTTGTGACTCTTTTTGGATTATACAAGTTCACAAAGATACATTTTCGATGATAAATGCCCCAGGGACCTTCCAGAGGCTGGTAGATCATATTCTAGCAGTAGCATGAGTTTATCCCCTTGCTTACCTGGATGATATTGCCATTTACTGCCATTCCTGGCATGAGTACCTTCAGCATGTCAAGGAGATCTTGGGCAGACTGCAAAAGGCATAGTTGACCATTAAGCCCAATAAGTGTCAGCTTGGTATGGCAGAGGTCTCCTACCTGGGACATGGAGTGGGGAGTGGTAACATCAGGCCAGAACCTGCTAAAGTGGAAGCCATTGAGGTGTGGCATTCTTGGGAACAACAGGGTACTATAGAAAGTTTGTTCCTAATTATAGTGCAATAGCTGCTCCCCTCACAGACCTGATGAGGAAAATAGGCCAGACAAGGTAGTGTGGACTCTAGCATATGAGCAGGCATTCCAAAAGCTTAAAGCAGCTTTGGGAGGACTCCCTGTGTTAGCCAGTCCAGATTACAGCAAAAAATGTGTTGTGCAGGTGGATACTTTGAATCATGGGGTGGGGGCTGTAGTCAGCCAGGTTTCCTCAGAGGGTGAAGGGCACCCAGTGGTATATCTCAGCCATAGACTCCTACTTTTGGAGAAATGTTATGCAGCAGTAGAACAAATGTCTAGCCATAGTATGGGCACTGCAAAAACTTCAACCCTATCTGTATGGAAGGAAATTCACTGAAGTTACAAACCACAGTCCCTTAACATGGCTACATCAAGCCAGCCAGCAAATGACAAGTTACTAAAGTGGAGCCTAGGGTTGCAGACATATGATATGATAGTGCAGCACTGTAAGGGGGTTAGCAATGCCAATGCAGATGGGCTCTTAAGACAGGGTATGGGTTAATGTATGCCCAGATGAGCTCATTCCTCTAAAGCAACGTTTCTCAAGGTCACTAGAAAAACTAACTTGAGTCTTTAAACAGGGCAGACATGACCATGTGAGATATTGCCAGCTATGCCAGGAGAAGTAGGGCAGTGGATATGTGACATATGCTGGCATAGCTAGCTGGAATTTTGTAAAGAATTATATCATTTGCATATCAAACTGATTTGTACAGATACTTGTGTTGAAAAATGGATTTCTAAAGCTGCTTGTGTTAAAAATGTACAAACAGTGTGTCCTGCTGGACATAAAAATAAATATACATGCATTATTGTAACTGTTTAAATGTATATGTTTTAACAGAGGATATTGAAAGAGAAGAGGTTAATCTCAATCCACCTAACTTTGAAAATAATTTGAAATTAAATTACTTGGCTTTGGCCATAAAGATTGTATCTTACAGTTCTCAATGCAGCCAGAGACAACAAGTCTGTTCTAAAAAGCTTTCTGCGTTGTCTTTGGGGTGAACTAATTGCTACTGTGGAAGGGTGGAGGTTTGACATTGTTTTATGACTTCCAGGAGCTACAGCAGATCTTAGCAAGGCTCTGTGCATGTGTATTATTGACATGTATGTGCTAAATACTGACATCTTCTAGCCAAGGGGGCTAGCACAAGATCCAGAAGTCAGATGACCAGATGTATGTGATGTCATTCTGTAATCCATCAATGTTTTAATACTAGGTGAGACTGAAGTCTCATGGCACTCTGTTTTTGGAACTTGACAAGGAAGGACCTCCTCACCTACTTCATCTTGCCTTGCTCTAGTAAGTGACCTGGGAATAGTAATTCATTAGCTCAGTCAGGAAAAAAATAGTGAGATTAGTTGAGTACTGTTTCTGTATCCATGTGAATATGTTCATATGTGTTATTTTAATATTTCCTGTGGTTGAAACTTGGGTGTTTATTGTAAATAGATATTCAGTATTTTCATGTTCTTTTATTATTATTATTATTATTAAATATATTGAAACTTTTCATTATGGCTGGTCCTTTAGAGAATATTTTAACCTTTGAGAGGACTTAAAATTTTTCAGTGACACTGTGGCCACTCCTGAAAGCCTTAGTGCACCAGTCAAAACACTACCATTTGTATCAATATTATTTTCACTTGGTATAATTGGGTAGCTTTGTAAGAGCCTTAGAGTAGCTGGCTTTGGAGTGTCTGGTGGTGGTGTATCTACCTTATAGTCCGGACAGAAGGGGCATAGCTAGTAAATCTGTGCCAGCCTTTCCCAGGTGTGTGTGTGTCTGTGTGTGTGTGTGTCTGTGTGTGTGTCTGTGTGTGTGTGTGTGTGTGTGTGTGTGTGTGTGTGTGTGTGTGTGTGTGTGTGTGTGTGTGTGTGTGTGTGCAAATCAAATCTCAAAGAGTATGTATGTCAGCTGCTTGGAGCAGGGACATGAAACACTGGTATCACAGAGAGAGTGGTGGAGGACTTGGCTTGGATGCTTGGCTGAGACTCAACTGTACAGCTGTGCCAGTGGGGAGTCTTAGTGGGGATCTGGAGAGACAGAGAGAAATCAGCCCCCAGACTGAGTGTGTTCCCTGTATGCTCTTAAGGGAAATGGTGTTTGATGCAGAGAACTGCATCTGAAAATACTGGGTGTATCCATTTTTGTTCCAAGTGAATGTCCCTCTCCAGTGTCAGCGGTGAGGATTCAGGCTCCTTGATTACTGGCCCAGAGAGGGGACATCACAACATCATCAAGACAAAAGTACTTTTAAACTGCTTTTAAAAAAATATCTCTGTAGACAGGGGATCTGCTGTTGTAGAGTAATTTCAGAAGTGTATAAATAAAGCTGAATACACTATGAAACACTAAGAGGTCATTTAATTCTGACTGTTGTTCATTTTCCACTAATTATTGTTTCCATCCCCATGCCACATTCTGTATTGTATACATTCTTCATTCCTTCAAATTATTAGATCGTTATTGTCATACAATCTCTCCATGGCAGGGCTAGTCACCCAGCAGTGTGACCCTTAGGTCTAGATGATTGTCACTGTTGAAGTAACACCCTGATCCCATGTGCAAAAATGGGAAAAGGGGCTGTGGAGGGATGGATGGATGGATTTGGTGACTTGATGATCACTTATTCTCACATATTGCATAGATTATCCAATTTTTTGGTCCCATGGATGTCAGCCATGTCTCAGATTTCCTCATTGTTCCTCTATATTCTGCTATTCCTGCCACCAGTTCAACTTACCACTTCAGACCTGAACCCATCAAAGAACCAGAGAAAAATTGTGTGGAGCAGAGGTCAGAGTATCTTGTTATAATGCTATCTCGACTGTCACAGTGGGATTTTTTGGTATGCAAGGTGTGGAAACCCTTGCAAACTGGAGCAATTATCACAACATGTGAATAATGTGCATCACCACATATGATGGTATGTCACCCCCCCCTTCCCGTTACTTAGTGAATGGAAGCTAGTCTTGTGTTTGAAGCATCATGCCCTGATTTCAGGCAGAAATCCACATCCTCCTTCTCAGAATGGGTGAGCTGGCATGACATTCATTCCCATGTCATCCATTATTGTGTGAGTCAGTCTTTTATGGATCATCTCTGCAGATTTTTGCCTATTACTCAGTTTTCATAAGTTCATTTTCACTATGAGTGCTAATAAGCATTTAAAAAAATGTGATAATATTATTTAAGAGTCACCTTGATTCCCCTAGTAGCAGGATATTGTTTGTGATGTGTGAATATACTATTCCCTGGGCTGATACTATATGTGACCATTATTCTCTTTATTGTTACGATTTTATGCTGTTGTGTTTATTTCTTATTGCTTTAAGTGAACATGAATGCATGTTTTGATGCTTGTCTTGGAGTTTTTCTCTGTGGGACTCCAGTGAAAATAGGATCATGCCAGACAGACATTCCTAGTACATCGGTTCATAGGTGTTCACTAGGCTAATGACCACAAGGGCCTTTTTAAGCCAAACTATGCATCCCAAATCTCTGAGAAGTTCTGATTGTATACAAGTGTTGTAAATAAATAAATGAAAAAGTAAATCAATCAACCAATCAATTATTCCACTTGTATGTGTTAATGAAAATATCTTCTTTACCATGCCATGGTGTGAGTACTTTTTCAAAGGTTAGGAAAGGTAACAACATTGGGCTGGTGCTCATCTTTATAATGGCACTCACCATGTGCTAAGGGCATGTCACTCCTACTATATTAAAATGTATTTATGTGAAACAATACTGCTGATAAGTATGTGACTGATTTCTAGCAAAGCTAATGGTGTCTATATGAACATGTTGCCAGTGGAAGACTGTAACAAAATCAGTACTGCATTAGCAAATTGCCAAACCTTTGTTGAAGTTGTGACCTCCGTGTTGAACTGAAATTGAATGTTATGAAAAGCCACTGTGAAAGTATCTGGCTTACATATGCATATTACACTGGTGTGGCACAATGACTATCACTTCAGTTGTATACCGTGGTCTAGGGAGAACTTGTTTCTGGAAACCCACCACATTATCCATGAATGCAATGTTATGCAACTGCTACCTACTATTTCTCTTCCAAATGATTACTGACTGGATAGAGGCTATATTTCAGTAGGTGAAGTATTAGGTATTTAAAAATTTCAAACCATTTCAATGAGTATTCTTTCCAAACACCCACAAGAACTGCCACATAATTAATTAGACCTCAGTCTTTCTCAAGTTGAAAAAAAAATCTCTGGAAAGACTAGTTCAGAAAAGACTACTCATGTCTGGGATAGGGATGTAGTGAATTCCACTAAGAAGAGAAGGCTATTATTTGCATGCATGGTGAATCTATATGAGATAAACAATTAAGTATTCATTTCCACAGGATGTTTTGTTGAATGATCTAAACAAGTGAGCCAAGAAATAAGGTAAAATGAAGGGAGGTTGGGAAGAACAAGACTCCCTGTCCAGTACCTGTGAAAATATGACATACTCTGGAGCATGAGTCTTGCACTCCACAGTAACCCTTTATTGAATTATGCACCTGTGGTAACTACTACACCCATTCTTCTGAAAAGAGTATAGTTGATACTACAGCATGTAACTATGCTGTCTCTCTCCCTCTCTCCATCCCCTCCCAAATAATTGCTTGGCATAATTTATTAGAAAATATAGAGGTATTACTTCTTTAAATGTTAATAAATTACTAATATGATTTTTTTTTGTTATTTACTACCCTGTATGTAATAACAGCATGCTCCTAACCACATTTGTCATTTGTTATCCTGAGTAAATCTTTCTAGATACTTTTTAAAGCAAATTGCTGACAGAATTGCTCATTTTTTGATCAAATGTGATGATACCAATAAGCTGGTAGTAGAAGTGGAAGGTGGGGTCCATTTCCATCTTGAAGTTAAGGTAATAGTATTTTAGCATGAAAATGGGGATGTCATATGTTGAGCTTAGGAGAGTGGCTTAATCAGTGTGATCACAAAGTGCTTGATATGTGATAGCACTTGGCTGCAAATAATTTGGCAATGGTTCTACTATAAGAAACAAGTACTTGATTTGTTGCATCTTAACAGTACAATTTTAATACAGTGAAAGCTGTCCGTAATATATAAAATAATGGAGCAGCTTTAAATAAATGGTGCATGCAGTCAACAAATGAGTAAAATAAATCACTCAGAATATATGGTTATTTTGAAGAAAATATGGTCCACCTTTAACCTAAAGGAGTTCTCTCATAAGAAGATAATTTAGCAGAAAACTGGAAATGAAAGAGACCTAGCCAAAAAGCCTGAAATAGTGCAGTCTACCATATGCATGTGCATGTTACAGGGGAGTAAACAGTGAAGCCATATAATTCTTTCACTTTCAAGACAAGGAAAACAATATTACCGTTTGTGATTTTTTTTTATAAGAAACAAAGGTTCAGTGGAAATCACAAATACTTCTGTTACTGAGCTAAAGTACAGAATGATTTGGTAAGAGACAGAACAGTCTGTGATACATGAAATTATCAGATAAGAGGCTGTTTTTATAAGAATCAGATATGACCTTATCTAAAGGTCTGCATGTGCATAAAAAATGAAATTGCAATTGAAATGATGAAGAAATGGATGCATGTAAGTTAAAATGTGACACAAACAATAAAATTGAAAGGAAATTTGAAGTAAAAAGTGTAATAGAAGTAATATTGATGAGAAAGTAAGATGTGAAGTGTACAAAAATATTGGCACAATTAAAACTGAAGTTGTGTACTAGGCGTGACTATAAGCATGAGTGAAATTTGTGTCCAGTATTTAATCAATTTTTAGAAGTTGTAGAAAGAATCGTTTTGCCAAGATGCATATAAAAATGAGAGTAAGTCATTCTCTCAAACTCAGTATTACAATTCTGCTGTATTAGTTTTATATTTCTAACATAAATCATGTTAACTTAATCTGCAAGAAAATACCTGTACTATTTTGGAGTTTTTCTCCCCAGGGATCCACTAAAAATGAAATTTTGCTTAGACCAGCTATCCTGGTTATCAATTGAAAAGAGAGAAAGAGAGAGAGAAAGAAAGAAAGAAAGAAAAAAAAGAAAGAAAGAAAGAAAGAAAAAGAAGGCGCATGTCCCTGAGGTAAAACAAAATCAAAATACTGATTTTTTTTAAGAAAGAGAGAACTGATGTTGTGGAATCAGAGGACATAAAGAGGAAGTAAAAAAAAGATACTCCTGCAGTACAATACTGACACATCTAAAAAATTGTTAATAAAAGTGCATTATAAAAGTGACATACACAAAGCAGAAAGAAATGAAAGATCAAGCAGTCAGTACATAAACATACAAAATGTAGGTCTTAGCCTACATTCTTATTTTTGGGGCTGTAGCCAGCAGGAACATTTTTCTTTGTGACCTACATGCATATACCAAAAGCTGCAGGTGCAACATTTTTCCTCTACCCAACAGCAGTACTGAGCACTTGTAAGTACTCCAGTAAGTAGTATAAGTAGTATAAACTAAGTAGTAAAATACAAAATGCAAGGATAAAATGGCTGCTTGTCTAGGGAGTTATAACTGTAAAGTACAAGAAGTCAATCTGGCACATTAATTATGTTACATAAATACTGGCAGTAGGTTATAACTGTGCAGGGATAGACACTGATGTTGATTATAAGTTATGCCTCCAGGATAATGAGTCACTGAAAACATAGAAAATCTCAAGTCATTATTGAGGAAGTTAACTATCTGAATTCTGATAGTGCTTTGATCAGTTTTTCAGCTTGTCTAAATCTGCTGTGCCAAAAGCATCTAATTAGGGTGCTGTAATAATAATCTCATTTCAGAAACTGAAGTTGCAGAACATCCACTTAATTTTACAAATTTCATACATCAAGATGCTTTAATATATAAAATGTAAGTAGATTTTACCAGTTTGTCAATGGAAAGTTATTAACAATGATACAAAAAAGTTTGAGCCCAAAAACAGATTGCAGTTTAAACAAACAAGCTAAAACTTTTTTGGATTGCTTTATTCAAACATTTGTAACTTACAGACTGAAGCCATATAGTATTAACTCTTTCTTCTAGCTCCCATTCAAAGAAAAGTAATAGAGGAAGGACAGGGGTTGAATCACGCTCAGTATTCACAGAAATTGTTGAGAACAGTTATCTGAAATATACTTCTAAACATTCCAAATAACATTCATTTTTTTGGTCTGCATGAATCATGTGTATGAAGTACAGATGCTACTACTCCACATCCCTGACCAGATCTCAGCTGGCTTAATAGCTTAGTGCTTGAGAAGCTAGAACAGTGCCCTGGTCACTTAGGTCTGAGTCCTAAATAAGCATTCTCTTCTTAAGTGCTGTGTTCCTGGACGTTGATCAGGTATATACCTCTAAAATTACTGACCGGTTCATTTGTTCATATGACAGACTGACAGGGTTTGTTGATGCACTCTCTTCCCTCCTTCTTTGCCAGGTTTTCATTATAATCAGAATTTCTTTATGTGAATTAAAAGCTTTGTTAAATTATATTATTTAATTATTTGTTGATCAATTAAGTATGCTACTGCAAGGACCAGCTATCACGTAGGCCATTCAGCATAATAGGAATCATTAAAAAAAATGTAAACTTGCTTTAACAGCCATATAATATAAACATTATGCAGCGTTTAAAAAAAAACTTTAGATGTTGTTAAGAATGTGCTATATTTAATTTGAAATGTAGCATCAAATAACATTAAAGCAAATGGAGTACAGAATATAGGTAAGGATGTCATAATGGAATAAGATGTGCACAGTTAAACATGCAACTTCTGAGTAAGAGTAGACATAACTGTGTAAAACTTTTGAAGAGTAGAAATACAATCACCCATTATCCCAGATGCACTGGCAGTCATGGCTATTAATAAAACACTTTACTAGTTTGTGTCTAAATCTTCATTAGTTTGATTCATTTCTGATTTCTCTTGGTTGATGGTTTTGGTGAATGGGGCTACTTTACTGGAAGATTTTTTTCCCCAAGGCTAATATAAATTAGGCCTATCTAAGGTGAAGATGCCTTAGTTGTGGGACCTAAAACTTTTATATCCGTTTATGTGCTAATGGGCACAACAGTCCATGTGCAGCTGATGAAATGTAGTTGGGGACAGGCAAAAGGTGTCGGCTGCTGATATGGGCAGACATTTTTTTTTTAGGGAGAGGCAGTGGTGCTCAAATTGCTTAGGGGGCAAAATAAATCTGTAAATACCATTCTCTGTTATTTGATGATTGCTGATATTTTGGCTATAATTGAAGGCTATAACTAGGAGGGTGTACTCGAATTTTGGCATAACCATATTTATCTCCAGCACCATCAAACAGTGAAAAGCAAGTTGGAGACTGTGTGAGAAGCCTTTAAGTGGTTAAGAGCCTTATCTACACAGAACTTTACATGGTGTTTGAATGTGTGGGAGGGGTTTAGCCACAAGCTAAGGTTTTTCTGGACTAGTACTTTAATGATGGGGATGCCAAAGAAAGTTAAAAATCTTTAAGTCCTGTGTTTATTTTAGCATTTGCAGGGTACCAGACTCCATATTGGCAGATTTTATGTGATTTTTTTTTTTTTATCATTTATTGGTATGAACCTGATTTTGGACTTTGTCAGGCAGAATACAATTCCTTTTATACAGCTGTGCTGGAGGTACATTATCAACATACATGGTCAAATGCTTGGGAGAAAGATATAAGGTAGTTTGAATATGCACCACCAAAAGACAGCCAATCTTCTCAAACAAGTATAAGGTAACCAAGTAGAAAATAAGACCACCGGAGCTGTAAAAATACTAATTTGTTCACAGGTAAGTGCTTTCGTACAGCACTTCATCAGACCATAAAATAAACAAGCAGCAACCATCCTTTTATACACATCAATTAACCAATAAACCTATCAAACCATTTACACTCAAAATAAAATCACAGCTACAGTTATTTAATGAATAAGCCTCCGTGCTTTCAAGTTGGGTCTTAAAGCAATACATTCATTTAAACCAAAACCTTTATCTGCCTGCAGTGTTAAAATCCATCGCAGTTCCTCATTCTCAATTCGATTCTGCATACTACCTCCCCTGTTGTTCTCTTATAGCATACGTAGTACCATAGACTCAAAAGAGTGTCCTTTCATCTGTTTGACATGTTTATTTAGAGCGTTTGTTGACACATCTCTCCTTATATCCCCTAAGTGCTCTAGTCTCCTGCTAGTCATCCCTACAATAAAGCAGGGACATTTTTTGCAGGTAGCTATATATACCAAATTGGTACTAGTACAGTCTGTATACAAGTTGGCATCAAAGCTGGCTCCTGTGCCAGGATGAACCCTTGATTTTTTCATCAACTAATAAAACCTGCCAATTAGGTTTTATTGTGTCACACACAAAACCAATATTACTAGTATACATTAAAATCAGCCTCAACTTTTCTTCTAGCTCACTTCTATTATTTTTATCTCTATCATCCCCGTTCTCAGAAAAGAATGGTTTACCAACACTATCTCTAAGCTCTCTAACTTGAGAGGTTGTTTGTAACACCTTTTCTTCTTTGTAACCACTCTCAGTAAAATATTTACTCAGTGTATCAAAGGCTGCATACATTAAGGTCTGTATATAATCTTGAAATTCTTAAAAACTGCCCCTTCCTCAAATTTCTAAAAACATAATTAGGCAGGTTTTATTAATTGATGAAAAAATCAAGGGTATTGTTGGACATAGTCCAGCATTTGCCTATAAAAATGCCCCATTGTTGAAATGTAAGTTGTGCAACACGAAAGAGAAGAGTTTAGCTATAATATCTGACAGAACAGGAACATTTCCATGTTGATCTTGTAAGGCATGTCCCTATATCTCTAGAAAGAATTCCTTTGTTCATCCTGGCACAGGAGCCAGGTTTGATGTCAACTTGTATGCAGACTGTACTAGTACCAATTTGGTATATGTAGCTACCTGCAAAAAATGTCCCTGCTTTTATGTAGGGATGACTAGCAGGAGACTAAAGGATAGGGTACTAGAACACTTAGGGGATATAAGGAGAGATGTGCCAACAAACGCTCTAAATAAGCATGTCAGACAGATGAAAGGACACTCTTTTGAGTCTATGGTACTACGTACCCTATATGAGAACAACAGGGAAGGTAGTATGCAGAATCGAATTGAGAATGAGGAACTGCGATGGATTTTAACACTGCAGGCAGATAAAGGTTTTGGTTTAAATGAATGTATTGCTTTTAAGACTCCACTTGAAAGCACGGAGGCTTATTCATTGAATAATTGTAGCTGTGATTTTATTTTGAGTGTAAATTTTTGATAGGTTTATTGGTTCATTGATGTGTATAAAAGGATGGTTGCTGCTTGTTTATTTTATGGTCTGATGAAGTGTTGTACGAAAGTGCTTACCTATGAACAGAAAAATATAAGGCTATGCCACTTATGCAGAATGTAAACAGAAACGAGTCCAATATTGAACCATCTGGTACTCCAGCTGTGAACGTAGATGGGGTAGGATATTATCTAAAGAAATGTTGAATGTTCTAAGAGGTAACTTTGGAACTAAGTTAAAAGTCTAAAGGTCCTTCACTAAAACGTAATATTCTGAGTTTTGCAAGTAGCAGAGGGTGGTCAACATGTTTCAAAGGCTCTCTACAAATTGATAACGAGTGTCCCATTAGTAAATCCTTCACCATATCACATTAGATGGCGTCTCTTGCAAAGCAAATGGGAATTGCTATAATCACTGCAGAAAATATGTTGAATCTCAGAGATCAGGCTACATATAATAACATGTTTTATGATCTGTTTGTAGGCATCTGAGTATGTTAATAATTTGACAAAGATGAGTGATAGGTCTGTAGTCCTGGGGACGGCATGTAGTTATGTTATTTATGGGAAAGGAATTATGACTGCATGCTTGAATGGGGGATAATTCCACTGTGTTGAAAGAGAGAGAAAGAGAGAGAGAGAGAGAGAGTCAGAGATTATATGTGTAGATTAGGGGCTTTGGAATAAGTGAGGACTGACACTTTCTAAGAAATTTTGAGTGTAAAGTAGAAGAAAGAAGTAAAGCTGATGTATAACTTCATCTTCAGCTGAGATCATTTTAATTATTGATTTCCTTTTGTTTGTTTTTATTAAATAAAGTTTATTGACTTTTGAAGTAATTACATTTTAGGAACTTGTTAGTAGGTGTGCAGTTCAGAGTGTTGGTTTGCTGTACAACTGCTCACAACTGTGGATATGCAGCTTCATCTTCAACTTTATTTAGGCGTTTTTACAGAGAACACCAATACAAAAAAATTTAAAAAATTACATATAACATTTACTAACACAAACATATAAATACTTAAAAATAAATATTCTCATTAGCGATTGAATAAGTAAAATTTATCACACAGTGTCGAATTTCATGTCAGATGTCTTGAGTGCCTGCCAGTGAAGGGCACTTCTGGAACAAGTTCCACAGGTGAGGGGCCTGATAAAAGAAGGAATGATACCCAGATATTTCAAAATGGACCTGTGAACTGCCAACAACCCCTCAGAGGCCAAACATAGAGCCTGGGTATAGCAGTCGTATACAATAAGTTCTTTCAGGTAACGGGGACCCTAGTTATAGGTGGACAAGTAAATTAACACCAATACCTTATAGATGTTCCTATAATGAACAGGAAGACAATGAAGGCTGTGCAGAACTGGCATACTATGTTGGCAGCATGATGCACTATCTGTAATTGGTCTACTCTGTTTTAAGAAATTCCAGGTAAAAGGCACTGCAGTAGTCCAATCTAAAAGAGTGAAGGGCATGGACAACAACTGAGAAATAAGCAAATTATAATCTAGTACCTAACACACCAATTGATTTCAATAGCTGAAAATAGAATTAAGGCATATTTTCACATGATCATTTTAGATTGTTATTCGACGAATGAATCAAAAATATTAAGATCGGGATAGTTTTTATATCCACCTGTTTTTAATTCATTTGTGGTATTTTACAGAGCAGTTCAGTTACTATGATTTAGGCTAGTAGATTCTGTAAATGTATTTGATTGATTTGCTGTGATTTATAGTTGGTATGCAAGTAATTTGTTCTGATTTATACTCATTGTAGGACAACTGGAGTCTCTGTTAACACACTGCTCTAATGTTATACCTGCTGCATTTCCCTTCCTGCATGTCCAACCCCTTCCCTGACATATAGCTCACGACTCTAGTTCACTTTAGCCTCTCACATTCACTCACATCTTCAGTTCCTTTACCAGGCCTCTAATTTCATCCACAAACTGCTGACACTAAGCATGCATGCACCTATTCTATTTTGAATTAGAATCTCATATCCTATATGACCATCTTTCATCCTACTTTATTATAACATGTCCAACTTTTCCTCCTGCATTAATGCTGTATTGTCCTCTAGTATATTTTTCATAAATTCAGCACTCTACCCAACTCACATGATTCCTTTTCAACTTCCTTAACTTTGTCTACAACTCATTTCCTATTTTCTACAAAATCTTGTCCTTGTACAATAACTACTTTTTATTTTACCTTTTGGAAATTGTACTAGAATTATTTTATGGTAAACACAACTTTTTTAAATACAAATGTAGAATTTTGTACTGCTAACATAATTACTCATTTTCCAACTTACAATAAAACACTGGGAGGATTTAAGAAGAGACTGTGGAGGTGTACATGTTGAGGTACCTTTGTGTTATTCAGCAGCTACCCTAACACAGTGCTGTAGCACAAAGACATGTTGCACCACATAGGGCTGGCCCTGTGGCCGAGCTGGATAATAATGAGACAGTCTGGGAGAGAAGCATATGCTAATTAGCCATGTGCAAGGCATCAAGGAATCTCTCAGCCATGTAGATCTTCACGGCTGTCCCCACCATTTTGCAGTGCTGAACACTGACTAATGCTATGTTCAACTACCTACCATGCCCATATAAAGGGATCGGGGTGGGGTAGACACTGGATGCCAGGGTTATGCTCAACCTAAGTTTGTTAACAGCACCAGTATCGGTATGGGGATCGGGGGGGGGACAGTAGGCACCAGACATTACTTGCACTGGCATCAGTATGGGGTTAGGATGATAGGATGGGGGAAAACACTGAACACCAGGGATCAGTCTAAATGCATGTGTCATAATGGCACTAACAGCAGTACTGGGCTCGAGGAGGGGTAGGGACTGCAGTAGCTTTTTGGCTATGTGGGCTGTATCCTTCTCCAGCTACAACTGTACAACTTCACAAAGCTCTGGCTGTCTCCCACACTTACACTCTGATTGCTGATTGGCTAGCCCCTTGTAGGGAAATTAACAGTCAGAGTCCAGGCAACTTCAGTGCTTTCTTGTCACCTCGAGAGGAGGCAGCTCTGAGGCTTCATAATAGCAGCAACTAGCTTCAGGCTTCATTTCTGGCAGATTATTCTCAATAAGGAAACTCTTCCACTCAGAAATTATTGTCACTTTAAGAAAATATTAATACATTTTATTTACTGGTTAAACACAGTATTTCCCATCAGGGATCACTATTTTTAGAACAGGGCCTATTATTTGAGTACTGGGAGCTTATTTTAGGCTAAACATTTACTGCTTTTGTGAAGTTTTATATATATATATATATATATATATATATATATATATATATATATATATATATATATATATATATATCTGCGTGGAGACATGCGTGAATGGGTGTACCTTCGTTGAAGGTTGTGTGTCAGGCCTGGCAAGCCGGTACATAAAAATCAACTGCCAATCATTAGCGGACCGGAGTTCCGCTGTGGCGACCCCTAACCGGGAAAAGCCGAAAGACACAATGAATATATATATATATATATATATATATATATATATATATATATATATATATATATATATATGTGTGTGTGTGTATATGTGTATATTGTGTATATGTATATATATATATATATATATATATCAATTTTACATATTGGGAAGTGTTTTATAAGGTAGGAAACATTGTTTTATGTTGAATGCTTGTGAACTTCATGACAACTTACCTTCAGTTCTTTCTGTTAGTGCAGTTCAGAAAAGGGACTTTGAGTTGTGACAGGGATATCTGTGTTCTACTTGTGGTTTTAGGTTCATAGGTGTGTACTAGGCTAATGACCATTAGGGCTTTTTTAAGCCTACCCATGCATCTCAAATATCTGATAAGTTCTGGCATCCTTGATAAGTGTAAGCAGAGCCTTTGCAGATGAAATGTTTACAAGCAGGAACCTGGGAGAACCATTTACAGGCTGTCTGTGCCCATTAACGACACAGGTGCCAAAACAGGGATGAATTTCCTGTTTCATATCCTATTGTCCAAGTTGCACTTGAATTATGTTAGGGATGAACTCTGCTTTACATGAATGGGAAGCTCATTCCAGAGAATGGGGTAGTTTCTGGGATACATATCTATCTCTCCAGCAGGTCCTGTTTATACCACAGGCAAGGTTTAAGTATTTAGAATAGGTAATTCTGGTGTTGTTTGTTTGCAAATATGCAAGAGTTCCATCAGGGTGGGGATCTTCAATGCCTTGTATGCCAGGCATAGATTCCCCACTCAACAGCCTGTAGGAGACAGAATACAGGGATAGGGCTTTCAGGTGATCTGCATACTACCTGTTACTTATGCCCTGTATTCTTTTAGTGAGGAACCTCTGTGGATGTTCTAATTGTTGGATGTGCCTGGTTGGATGGATACCAAAGGGGGAATTGCACTCAGTGTTAGGACTGATGAATGCTGAATATAGTAGAACAATGAGTTGTTTTGTTTGTTTGTTTTTTACTTTTGAAAGGGGACTGTATGGGGAAATGTAAGGGTGTGTGCTGCTTGTGAACACTTATCTACCTTCCAAAAGACTCTTTCCAGCAGAGCTTGCCAGCAATCAGGCTTCGTCTTCAGCTACAGCATGGATTCTAGTCCTTCTGGTTCTTCTATCACCATACCTGAAAAGAAAAAGTAACAAAATAAAGAACCCTTACCATCACTGTAGCTCAGACAGTGCCTCAGCCTTTGGTATGTTGCTCTGTAGTGGATGACCATTCTTCCTAATACCACTTACTTACAGCTCTGGCTTCTTCTGGTTTAACCTCTTAAGCTACCATAGAATGGGAGTCAGTCATGTCCTCTGTGGTTATTCCAGTGTCCAATCCGGACATGAGAGTACAGCATTTTCTTTGGGTCTGGAAGATAGTCTGGGAAGCTGGATAAAGAGACCTCCTGCCAGTGGTGAAGTACCATCCATATATCCATAGCTGATCTTCCTCCAAGGCGGTCCCTGCAAAGCAAGAAAAAAAAAACACAAAAGGCTAGACATTGTTCATCTGATGAAATGGTGTATTTGTAAACATGATTTCCTTTCCTTAGTCAGGACGTTATTACAAGTTGTTAATCCTGGGAGTCAGAAATCCTTATTAGGAGCCAGCAGGTCAAGGCTCTTTATTCACCCCTCACCAACCAAGCGACTAAGCAGCTCACCCTACTATTCAGGCATGACCAAAGGGCAATTTCAGGTGTACTCTCCAGTCCAGCTGGTGAATCTGGATATCCTGAGGCAATGTTACAACTGCCTTATGTACACAGACAACCCTCTCCTCCTAACACAAAACACTAACATATGTGAGAGATGCAATTATACAGCCAAACTGGAGGCTAAGCTGTCTTCACCGAAGACTAGAACAGACAGTCAAGAGGAGAAGGTTAACACTTGCACCACACCTCCAGCCACACACAGACCTACTAAAACAACACTGGCAAAAAATACACATAAATGCACAAAATCATACTCGAAGGCTCTAAATAAAAACCTGCAAAAGCATCAGAGACCTCTAAAGCAGGCACCCAAACAACCTGCACCTCCCATCACAAACAAGACAACACATAAAATACAAAATCAGTGTGCTGCACAATCACAGGCCTTAAGGCGAAATAACATACCTAACACACTAGTAATAGGTGACTCTATAGTCAGGCACACTGACGTCCCACTCACTAGGCTGGACAAGCAGAAGGTTACTGTTAGTTACCTGTCGGAAGCCAGAATCCACCACATAACACAAGCACTCAGGTCACTCCAGAACAAGTACAAATATGACTCTGTCATTGTTCATGTTGGTGTGAATGACCTGAGACGTACCTCCCTGGACTACATGAAAAGAAACATGGAAGAGCTCTCTGATCATGTAGTCCAGGCTGGTATAACCCTGACCCTGAGTAGCATCCTGCCCTCACCAAGAATGATACCTCAATATAAAGAAAAAATTATCAATTTCAGCAATTCGCTAAGCTTCTGGTGTCATTCAAAGGGGATCCAGTGTCTGTCAGCCTGGGACTACATGCTCGACAAGCTGCATTGCTTCGCAAGAGACGGCTTGCACCTATCACCCCTAGGCTTTCTAATACTGGCCAAGGCTCTTGCTGCACCCATAGTGCCTTTTTTAGGCAAGGCTCAAAAGTCAAACTCACCTCCATAAACAGCACAATTAACAAAACACTGAGGGTTATGCTACTCTGCGCCAGGGGTTTAAATCTCAACATGCATGCCCTTGAAGCACTCCTCAGTATGGAGAACGCCGACATCTGTGCAGTAACTGAAACCTGGTTCAAGGCTCCAGAGAGCACCCCAGCACTACCGGGCTACAACTCGTACCACACATTTCGGCCATAGAACATGGACCGAAACACAAAAGGAGGGGGTGTATCCATATTCATCAAGGATACCTACACCATCAGGTTAGTGGTGCAGCATGATACCTCTGAGATTATCCATGTGCAACTATCATCTGGCAAATCTGCAATGCAAATTGTGGCCTGCTACAGATCACTCTCCATGACCCAGGACCACCACTCCACCTTTCCGGAGACAGTGGAAATCATGAAGGTTCTACTGAACACCCTGATATTGGGCAATTTCAATTACCCTACCATTAACTGGGAAAACTACTCAAGTACAAACTCCCAGGCCCAGCACGTCCTGTAATTCATCATCTCAAATGCCCTGGATCAGTTGGTAAACTCCCCTGCCAGAGGTGAAAACATATTGGACCTGGTCATCACCAACATGGGTGACAGGTGTTCCACACCAGAGGTCAACCCGTCACTGGTTAGATCAGACCATAAACAAATCACTCTGGATGTCCACACCTCACCACTACCCCAACTATGGAAACCACAGTAAAAAACTTTTCTAAAGCAAACTTCACCTTACTTAAGACAGGGGTGGTAAGTTTCACAGCCCCCATGCTAAAGGATAACGCTGCCCAAGATGCACAAACCTTTACAAATACACTCTATGAGCACCTACAAGGATGCATGGATCATGCCATCCCTAGCAAAACCAAGACTCACTCCTCTAAGAGAAGGAAACCAGTTTGGAGAACCCCTGCCATAAACAGGCTGTACAATAGAAGGAGGAAACTAGTTCAGAAAAAGCAAATCCCAAGAAGGAAAGACATCCCTGATCAGTATCAGTAAGAAACTAAGGTACCTCATAAAATCATCCAAGGCTAACTTCGAAAGAAAAATAGCCAAGGGTTCAAAAGATAACCACAAAGCCTTCTTTAGCAATGTTAAGAATCTAAGTAGCAACTCGCAGATATGCACTGAACTAGTGCAAAATAGCACAGAATATACTGAACCTACTGATATTGCCAACATCTTGGCAGATCGATTCAGTGCAAACTTCACCCCCCTCTCACCCTCAAAAGGGCCCACAACAATACCGGAAAAGTGTAGTGTCCTGGAAATCACAAATGCACAGGTGAAAACAGCTCTTTCAAAAGCCAAAAATACAGAGTCAATGGGGCCAGATGCTGTCCCAGGATGCGTTTTGCACGAACTACAGAATGAACTAACCCCCCCACCTAAACACACTCTTCAATCTCAGCCTCTCCACAGGCTATGTGCCCATAGAATGGCGCACAGCAATGGTTACTCCTCTCCACAAAGGAGTGGTCACAACTGGCCCTGGTAACTATCACCCTATAAGCCTGACTAGCCTGGTCTACAAGGCTATAGAGCGCATTATCATGGAACTCATTAACAAAGACATTGGGAACCTCCAAACACTTGACTCGACCCAGTTCGACTTTGTTAAGGGCAGATCATGCCTACTAAACCTGGTTGACTTCTTCAAGACAGTCACTAAGGCCATAGACGAGGGAAAGGTGGTTCACACAGCCTACCTTGACCTCGCCAAGGCTTTTGACACCATTCCCCACTCGGGTATTACAGAAAAACTCATCAGCCTGAACATAAACCCCTACATCACGAGATGGGTTGCCAACTGGCATACAGACAGAACTCACACGGTAAGAATAACAGGCTCCAGGCCCGACTCTAAACAAGTCACAAGTGGAGTCCTGCAAGGCTCAGTCCTGGAACCCCTACTGTTCGGCATATACTTCTCAGACGTACAGGCAAACACAGAAGGATTATGGCTAACTAAGTTCACCAATGACTGCAAACTGGGAGCCATAATTGACTCTCCGGCTGACACGGACATCCTCCAAAAGGGCCATACTGAGACAGACACCTGGTGTCAAAGTCATGGCCTCAAGCTAAATGCCAAAAAATGCATAGTCATCCCATTTGTGAAAAACAAAACATCCACAAATTACCATATAGGTGGCAGCCCCCTTAATACAGAAGAGGTAATAAGAGATCTGGGGACCCAGGTAGATAGTAATCTCTCCTTTGACAATCATATTGCCAAAGTAGTTAGGAAATCCTTCTATGTGGCCATCTAATTACTAAAGGGTTTGCATCTAGAAATAAAGAGATTATAGTGCGCCTCTATTCGTCACTCATCAGACCCATCATATTGTACAATGCCCCATTTGGGGTGTACCTCACAAGACACTTCCAACAGCTGAAAAGACCACAAAATACCTCACCAAGAGGATTACTGGCCTCAAACATATGTCCTATGCAGCCTGACTGAAAAAACTCCGACTGTACTCAGTGGCATATCACTTACTCAGAGGTGATCTCTGCCTGACTTACAAAGCCATGTCCAACTTAGAATTGATGGACATGCGCCACCTAAAGAAATCCAAGTCACTGCGAGCCACGTGCTCTAGTGAGCTAAACCTCACCACAACAATAAATAGAACATGCTGGAGGGATAGATTCCTGTCACAGAGACTCCCCATGCTTTGGAACAAAATTCCAAACTACATTAGGCAGAGCCCCTCACTAAAATTCTTCAAGAGAAACCTTGATGAGTGGATGGGTAACAGAAAATACACCCCTGGGATCACTTCATTGGCTCTGCTTGACAGAGGATGAGTTAATTAATCAATGTGGGGGGGGGGGGCAAAAGCCAACACACTCTGGCTAGGCTTATAAATGCCCTCAGGCAGATAGCCTAGTA
This sequence comes from Protopterus annectens, assembly GCF_019279795.1. Lineage (NCBI taxonomy): Eukaryota > Metazoa > Chordata > Ceratodontiformes > Protopteridae > Protopterus > Protopterus annectens. Next base: position 1,986,655,993 of record NC_056741.1, read on the forward strand.
CCTACCTATGAACCTATGAACCTATTAAGAGTGTAATCTCAATTAAGAAATTCCTGAGGAAAGTCTGTCAGAGGATTCTGACTTTAACAGAGACTGGGCTTCTTCTTCTGTAGATTTGCAAGCCCAGAACTCTGATTCTGAGGTAAATTGGTCATCTCCAGCTCCCTTGGAGGAGTTTTCCTTTTCTGAGGCTATTTCCAGGATGAATTATGTATTTTTTTTGAGAACAAGTGAGTATTCCTCCTGAACTGAGCAGATATTATATGATATGTTACTGGTGGATGTGCCATATACAACACCCATCCCTCCTATTTTGCCAGCCTTGGAGGATGTGTGAAATGTTGCCTGTAATAACCTTGACTCTTAGCCTTCAGTACTAAAAAAGGCAGACAGTCTTTATAATGTACCTCAACCTAAAAATTCTTGTTTTCTTTTATTTGATCTGATCCAGCAGCCATTTTGACCTCTTCACCACGTGGAAACAGAATTTTGTCAATACTAACCCTTCAGCTGTGAATATGTACTGGAGAGATTTGGTAAGAGAATTTTCTCTTCCACCACTTTAGCATACAAAGAACGCAATTTGAAGGATTACTCTGCTGCACTTCAGTTAGAATGTAGCTGCTATTTCAATCCTATTATTTCTAATTTGTCTCAAGTATCTAAATATGCCTTGAAGAGCGTGTATAATTGTGCAAATACTGTGTTTACGGCCACTGTTACTGCTACAGTTTTGAGCAGGTATGCCTAGATACATAATGAATAGTTTGCTGATAAAGTAATTTTAATCTCTGCTTTAGATAAGGAGGATTTGTTTGGCCCTTCTGTTACTCAGGTCCTCCACAATTTGACGAATTAAGGAAATTAATTCAGGGAATTTCTACGTTTTCCATTACAAATCTCATAAATCCTCCACTCCCTTTATAAAATAATGCCCACCACTTCTGGGCAAATGAAATAAAAAAAGTGATGTCAGAAGGGGAACAACAAAAAGCAGGGATCCTTTTAGAAAAAAAAGACACTCAAATCCTCAGAATGACTGTGCCAGCATTATTTCCCCCCCCCTCTCCTCCTCTTCTCATGTCCCTCTCTCTCTCTCTGAATCTGTACCAGAAACCGGCTGTCCATCTTTTCCTTTGCCAACAGATTGTATCAGACTCATGGCTGACAAAAGTGGTTCAAGATGTTTACAGCTGACACTAGATAAACATATCCCCTCACAGGGAATTCCTTCCCACCCTCTGAACCCAAAAGAGTTATTTCCTCAGATTTGTCATCACTTGCTGACTCTAAGAGACATAAAACCAGTGCTTTTAGATCAAAGGGGGAAAGGCTTTTACTCCAGAATATTTCTGGTTCCAAAGAATGAGCTTTCATAGGTTCACTGGTTCAAAGAATGGATTTTTATCTGTAAACTTTTTTGGCTTCTCCAATCAATCTCAGACTTTGGTCACAGTCAGAATATCTCACAGTTGTAGGGCTCATGGCTTCTACAATTCTCATTATTTCTCTAGTCAGGTTGCACATGAGAAAAAATGTCCATTTGCTTAAAAAACAGCAACAACAAAAAAATATTCAACATTCTTATCTTCTGGAATTTCAGATTCAAATGTTGGGCTTTGTCAAAATGGAACCACATTCACTGTGACAGCAAATGGCTCAGAATCCAGGTCTCTCCTGTTCTCCTCCTGTCCCAAATCAGTCTGCAATTACAGATACCTCAAATTTTACTTGGGGAGTAGTTTCTGTGGGGTAAATGTGCTAGCCCTGTGGAACTCTTCAGACAGACCAAAGCACATAAATGTCAAAGAGATGTTAGTTGGGATCCATGCCACAGAATATTTTCATAATCTGTGGTCCCCAGAACCTCTCCTTGTGATTGCAGACAATATCACAGTGATGTGATGCATAAACAAAAAGGGGAGGGCACCAGATCTTGTCCTCTGTGCAGGCTGATTATGATGGCTTGGGATATAGAGGTTCAACATTGTTTAATCTTCCAAGCATCTAAGATTTTGTCAAAGCAAAATATAGTGGCAGACAAGCTGAGGAAGACCCTGACAGACCCTCACAAATGAAAATTGAATGAGGGTGTGTGTTGGTAGCTAAACAAAGTCTGCTCCAGAACTCGTTGCTGGCAGGCCAGGATAACAGATGCATTCTCATTCTCATTGTTGAGGATGCTTTTTGATGAATTTCCACACTTTCTGCAGATTTTCAGGTTAATTCTAAAGATTCAGAAGGACTCTCCAAAAGTCATTGTGGTGACTCTGTTTTGGCCCAGGCAACATTGTTTTTCCCTTCTTATGGAACTGGCATAAGACAATTACCACAAGCTTCCCCAAAGATTGGATCTACTCACATAAGACAAGGGGAATTTGATATACCCCAGTCTCAAACAACTTCAACTAATTGCCTGGATGATTCAGTTCTGGTACCTTTTAGCCACCTCTTCTATGAAGATGTGCAGCAGGTACTAAAGGAGGAAAGAAAGCCTGCTACTAGGAAATCTTATATTGGCAAGTGGAAAAGATTTTCTAGTTGGTGCCTAGCCAGTAACCTGGGCTTTATCAAGGATTATATACCCATTGTTATGAAATATTTGTGTGAGTTACTTTCCCTTGGCCTTTCTTATTCTTCTGTCAAGGTTTATTTAGTGGCCATTTCAGCATGTCTGCCCATGGATCCTCCGATTTCCACTCTTTTTTTTTTTTTGTTTTGGCAAAACAGTTTCTGAAGGGGAGGTTACATATTAGGTCATCTAGAAGAAAGGCGACTCCTTCTTGGGATCTTAACTTTGTGCTGGAAAAGTTAAATGTGTCACCCTTTAAACCTGGTAAATCAGGCAGATTGAAGGTTCATCACATGGTCAGCAGTACTTCTTATTGCTCTGACCTCAGCAATAAGAGTATCTGAGTTGCAAGCGCTCATGGTGGGTGAACTGGCCTCTCATAGAGATATGGTTACATTAAGAACAAATCCGTCATTTATGCCCAAAAGTTGTTTCAGAGCTTACTTTGAATCAAATCATTAATCTCCCAGTGTTCTATCCAGATCCTCAGAAGCAGAGAGAAAGGATTCTACATACTCTACATGTGCTCAAGTACTATCCTGACAGAACTAAGTCCTTTAGAAAAGCAAATCAACTATTTATTTCTTATGCTGGGACAGAGAAAGGATAGCCCATATCAAAACAAATTATTTCAAGATGGCTGTCTTCAGCTATAGTTTTTTATTACTCCCAACATGTCAATTTATTTTCCAGGCAGTATCAAGACATATTCTCTCAGAGCCTTGGCTTCCTCAGTGGCATACTGGATAGGGGTGGACTCTAGAAGCATTATAGAGGCAGCAACATGATCCTGTGTACATACTTGTACAAAGCATGACAAACTGGGTTCCCTTTCTAGGTCCATGGCTGGCATTACTAGGGCCATTCTACAGGGGCTCTTGGACCCTTATCCTTCCTCAACCCAGGTTGGATACGCTTTGGAAATTCATCCCAGATAGGTACATGCTACTGCAGCAAATGAATAGTAAACATGGTACATTTGTGTAAGTTGCATTTACCGTAACAGTATATGTTTGAATTCCTGCATGCTGCAGTAGCTACATCGACCATTCATCCCCTTACAGTCGTACATAATTAGTTGTTGGGATATATAGCTATTTGTTACTGTTTATATCTTTTAGAAGTTAAGGATCAGTAAGCTCTTTCTCTCTTTTTGTATGAGCAAGAAAGTCCTGATATTGAGTACATTTTGACTGCTGATTGTCCTCTAACAGGCTAGTCTATCAGCAGTTAAGAGTGAAGGTATGGGAGGGAACTACAACTTTGGGAAGTTGGATGGTTGTTGTATCCTAGGCAGGTTACCGCCCAAATATCCAAAGGTTACTGCAGCAGTAAGGAATTCGAACATCTATGGTTATGGTAACTACAACTTACACAACTGTTCTTTCTGTGCTCTTGAGGTGAGATTTTTTTCTGACAGTAGACTCATGTCTCATAAACTAGTGATAGCTTAGGTGGGTGTTGAAGATCCCATGGATTTGCTGGTAAGAAGAATAAGGGAATGAATCTGGTGTCCTGGCCAAACTCCTCTGTCTGAATAAATGCCACATTGGGACTCCCATGAAAATAGACCATGAGCCTATTGTGCCTAACCAGGTCAACCAAAGTAACTTGATAGAGATTGTATAAATTAAAATGCTTTCCCCAAAATTATACTGTGTGTGCAGTAAAAGAAAATATGGCTTGCTTTGTAAGAGCAGTTAATTTCTTGTAAATGATCAGCTTAGATATTAATAATATATAGCTGTGGGCTTACTGTAAAGGCATCCTGTTATAGAAAAAAAGGACGTTGACTTTCTTTGAGCTTTCAGATGAAGAAATAAATGAAATAAAATACAGACAATTCAAGTGATGCAAAGATGACGTGGAGAGACTTTTTGTGAAGTCGTCAGATACAGCAAGGAAGAAAATAACCAAAGGAGGACATATTTGTCGGTTCAACAGAAACTGTCCAGGCTAGAAATAACCATGGGCTTTTTCATGACACAAACAGAAACCAGAAGAACAAGTCACAAGGACATTAAAAATAACATTGTTTGACATTTAAAAGAGTATATAGACTGGACAATATTCTTCACTCTTTTAGTGACTCTAGCTGTTATAATAGAATTGAAATGATCTCAGACAGTGTAACTGTTTGGACAGATTAAACTATAATGGAAACAGCAGTACAGTGTGAGTCTGGTGATGCTGACGTGTTTCTGTAGACAATTTAACAGTGGCAATGCCAGCTTGAATGCAACCTTTTCTATCCGTTACCAGCAGTTGCTGTTCATTTGGTGCCATAATTTATACGTGAATTCCACAGGTCAACAGATCCAGTGCTTCTCTTGGGTGGATTCTGACATAACGTTGTTGCATCTGTCCAACAACATTCCACCATCAATTCGTCTGTTGAAGGATACCGTGTCCTCTAAGTGATTTCAGCCTGATCACCTGTTTATCTACGCAAAATACGGAAAATTCTTCACAGTTATAACATGGATGCCAGTACAGACAGTTAACTTTAAATGCCCACATATTGTATATATAAATTTACATTGTTTAAACCTTCTGTGTCAGACATGCAATGTAAATCTGAAATGTTTAACAGTTGTGTTTGTAAATGGATAAATGCCTATAATCCATACACAAAATGTACATCAATTTATAAAGACTGTTTTTTATGTGGAAGTAACTTTCCAAACTTATTTCTATCTTGTCACAAGAGTCTAGTATGTAAGCCATACCATAAGATATATCCTGTTCTGATAAACAATCTGTTTGATTCTAGCATTGTTAGTTCTTCACATATACAACAGTTAAATGTACCTTCTGCAGTCACCTAAATCTCATACAGTACAATGCAATTATCGTCAGTAATGTAATAGACTACATAAAAATGTTATTTATAATAAATATTGCAGATGGACAAAAAGAATATGATTCTGATTAGGGTTGTGCTATTAATATTAACCTTTTAAAGAAAAGGTTTTAGAGGAACAGACTCAGCATAGCATTCAGACTTTACATAATGACATATCTGGTTCAATGTAAAAATCAGATAGAGCCCAACATTTACTAAGGGCACAAACTACAGAGGTTAATCTGCAAAGACAGTAAGAAAAAGCCCAGCAAGGTTTACAGGGTGTACAAAATACACCAATTGACATTGGACAGGGTTCAGCTGAAATGACAGTTATTTCTCCTGCTGATATATATCAATAGTCTCGTTTATTGCAGACTCTGTCTCAGTGGCAAGACAAAAAAGTAAATGTGAAGTTGTTCTGTCTCGACGTTCATTCTTACTGATGGGTTCAGAGCCGATCCCTCGGCTCCGAGTCAGCCTACTACAAAGCTCGAGGATTTCAAGTAGCACGAGGCCAAGTCCCTATCCCATGATGCACCTAGAGTTACCCCAGATCTAGTTTGCTGCTGCAACAGATCGGAGGTTCTCGTTAGCTCGGGCCAGTAAAAACCTTACTATTATTATATTTCTAAATATTGTTGATATTTTCTTGATAAAATAGTTAGATATTTAGTTAGCTAAGCTGTTATAGCTTTATCTGTAGTTTCTCTTTCCCTTGTGTGCCTTTTCATAGTTATATATTTGGCCTCGTCTTTTCTTAGGCCTTTTTCAATTTCTGACTGAAAGTTGTTTAATCAGTGACTTCTTTCACCCTTTTTTCTTAGAGATAGTATTGTGTGATTCGTTAGTGACTTTTGTCACAACGTTATAGCTGTTAGAGTTAACTTAGTAGTGTATAGTTTAGTGATTTGTCACTAATTAATATTATCTGCTTAGATAATTAGTGTGTCTGATTGTTAGCCTTAGTTCAAGGGCTTGTGTGCTTATATTTAGCCTTTTTTATTAGGCTTGCTCATATATTTAATTGTAGTTAGCCTTAGTTTAAAGGGCTTGTGTGTGTGTGTTTATATTTAGCCTGTTTTTTATTAGAAGGCTAATTCATATTTGTTGTTGTTGGGTGTGCCCATTTTTTCTGTCATGGCTGATGACAGGACAAACACCCTAAGTCAGGGTTTAAAAAAATGCCCTAAATGTGAGCAGAAGATGTCTGTCACTGACAGCCATGTCAATTGTGTTTGCTGCTTAGGTGCTTTACACTTGCAAGAAACATGCTCCATATGTCATTCCTTTTCTTCTCGGGTTCTCCAAGAGAGAAAGAGGAAACTTATTGACAGGGGTTTGTTGAAACCTTCTTTACAGGAGGCTTTGAGTGACCAAGATGGATCTAGTAAGTCCCCAAAGTCTTCCAAGGCTTCTTTAGAATCTAAAGAATCAAAAAAATCAAAAAAGTCTGTGACATCGGTTCCACAGGTCTCAGTGATGACTATCTTTTCTTTTCGGAGCCGGTCCCTCATTTTGGAACCGGTATCAGAAATTCCAAAATCTCCTCTACTTCAGTCGGTACCATCGATCATTCATCTCGGTCTTCTGTTAGCCTTTCAGATTTGGATGTGGATCGTGTGGTGCCAAAACGTTTACAGGCACTGGCCTTTGCAAAATTGTTATCGGCTCCAACCTAAGCGTCTTCGGAGCCGAAGACCATTATCCCAGCTAAAACTTTCTCCTCTGAGCCATACCAGTCCTTCGGAGCCAGAGGAGTCGGACTTGTTGATTGTGGTGCCTTCGGAGCCGACACCTGCTCCAGTGTCTTTGGTTCTGTTCACTCTGACATCCTCAGCGCAGATCGAGGACTCTAGGAGCCGACACTCTCTAGTCTGGTCTGGGGAGGACAGTCGAACTGACTTGTCGGTTCTGACTCTGTCTCTCGGGGCTTTGGCATGGATGAGCTTGGCTCCTACTTTGGGCTCAGAGCCCACTGTCCCAGTGCCGGGGGTATCAATGGTTTCCTTGGATCCGTCAGTCCCTTTGCATCGGAGCAGGGGTGCCTTTGAAGCCATGAGGAGAGTTATGTCTCCTAAGACATCCTCAATGTCAGGTCCGGCTTCTTCATCCCCGAAAGCACCTGTGTCTGCTTCTGCTTCACAGATCCTGGCAAAGTGCAGTGACCCAGAGCCTCAGGAAGCCCCATTGGGTGGCTCGTGCTCTTCTGAGACCTCACCAGAAGCTCCCACTGATGAGGTTCCCAGGAAGAGAGTTTGTAAGAGGAAACATGTAGACTCCCCTCAGGAGTCCCTAACATCTGATACTGACTTGGATGACTCAGAAGTGTCCCCACAGTTCCCCTCTGAGGACATCTCATTTGCAGAGATACTTGAAATCCTTAGGCAGAGGCGTGACTGGCAGTACACAAACCCTACTGAAGATGAGTCGGTTCTCCTGAAGGCTTTCGGGTCTCAGCCCTCCACCTCTTTGGTGTCTGCGCCCTTCGATGAGCTTATGCAGCTGGTCTCAAGAAGGGCGTGGGAGTCTCCAGACTCCATGGAGCCTGTCCCTAGGAGGCCTAATAAGTTCATATCTGCCCCCCAAGATAAATCCTTCTTGAACAAAGGTGTGCCAGTTGATGCCATGGTGGTGGCGGCAGCCACCAAAAAGGAAATGTCAGAAACTTCTTCTTCTATCCATCCTCCTAACAGAGACTCCAGGATCATGGATAGATATGGGAAGTGCATGTTTAGTTCAGCGACTTTTGTACTTCATTCGCTTAACTATTTAACCCATTTCACGAGACTACAAAGAGATCTCCTTAAAGAGATGGGAGATACTCTTCAGGGTACAGTAGCTGCAGGAGCTACAGACAAAGTTGCCTCCCACCTTGCTACCCTCAACTCCATTGTTAATCTGCCCATGCGCCTCATTTCATATGCAGCTGATGGAACGAGCAGGGCAGCGGGTACAGGAGTCACTCTTAGGAGACACTCTTGGATGCACTTGTGATCCTTCACAGAGCCTTTCAAGTCATCATTGTGAATACCCCTTTTGATGGCTTGTCCCTTTTCAGGCCCAAAGTTAAGGAAACTTCTTGAATATGAGTTTTAGTTGAGTATATTCTGTTGGCTGGGACCTAGGGTGTAAGACTGATCGATCCAGCAGAATCTTTCTCATTTGTGCCAGCCTGCATAATACGGTGATGCGCAGATTCCTGGTAACATGGTATCTGACATACTTAGCATCCACCTTGCATACCTAGTACCCACTACAAATAAGGAAGATAATGACTACCTTAATGATACAGAGATGGATCAGCTTTTTATTTTTGAGGTGGATCGTCATTCATCACACACACACACACACACACACACACACACACACACACACACACACACACACACGTGCACACATAAGCACACACACACACACACACACACACACACACACACACACACACACACACACACACACTATAGGCCATGTGTTTAGCTCATAGGTTCATAGGTTAGTACTAGGCTAACTGCCCTTGTGGAACATTTTAAGCCTACCAATTACCCCATGTGAGAATCAAACCCTGCACCTTGTGTTTGTAAGGTGAACACCTTAACCATTATGTCAACCTCCCAACTCTTGCTTGTATAACATAGGGGTTTTTACTGCACATAGTATGTGCTGCCCAGATACTGTTTTAGCATGTGTTGCCTACACAGGGTTATTCTGACCTCATATTTCTCTTGCAGAAATATGCATATGCCATTAGAACATGCAGTGACTATAGTGTATAGTGGACACATGGAGCATGGTTATATGTGGATCTCCCATTTTGTGGGGGCAGCCATAAACAGTTGCATGTGTCACATACAGCAGGAATCATAATATAGCATAAATTGATATAATTAATGAAGTTACGTGCTATTGTACACAGAATCCTTACTCTGTGTGCATAGAAGAATTAGGCCTGCATATAGTGATATATGGCGACACAAATACCCAGTATATACAGATGACTGTAAACTGGAAGTTGTTATCTTACAGATGGTGTAAATTGGGAATTGTAATTCGATCTTCCACTAACTCACAATTGGCCCAACATGGGTTAGACTGGGATAACAGCTGGTGGACAATGCCCTCAAATTAAATATAAATTAAAAAATGAAGTATAATTAATTTTGGTAACCGGCCTATTTTCTCATACCATATCATATCATATCATATCATATCATATAAGTGACACTCTTCCAATCAGACACTGTTGTGAGAGATCCAGCTACTTATGTTGATAGTGCCTTATGTTTTGACCATCATGTCTATGCAGTAGTTAAGCAAGCCTTCTATCTGGATTATCTAACTTTCAAAGGCATCTCTTCTAGATCCAAAGAAGTCTTAATTCCCCTTTTCTCATATGTTGTCAGACCCATTATTGAATATAATACCCCTATTGGCACATATTTTTATAAGTATATTATTCAGGTTGAGAGACCATACAGGTTCCTAACTAAAAAGATCAGTGATCTCAAAAATTTTAGACTCCTTCACAGGAGTCTGTGTCTAGCCTTTCAAGCCAGTGAACAATTTGAACCTTGTTGACCTTCTGATTCTTCACAGAATGAATAGTTCCTCAAATACTAGGTTAAAGGAGCCAAACCTCGATAACTGGATTGGCGACCTCTAATTCTTCCCCGTGTCTGTCTTTCATTGCCCTCCCATAGGCTATAAGGATATTTTGAATATGGGATATTGGCTAAGCTTATGATGGTCTGCAGACTGATTCCTAGTAGTTGCCCTGATCCTATAAATCTATACTGTTGCATCCATGCCTCCATGTACTAGTATGCTAATATAGGAACCAGAGCATTGTGCATTACTGTTAGGTGTGCTGAGATACACTGTATCTGAAAAATGCAGAAAATGTTGTCTGTTCATTGTATCTGAACTAGTATACACCAGAGATATGCCACAGTGACATTTTATTTGGTGATGATACTGTGCACTTGGGTGCCAGCTGTGTTATCAACACAGTTGTGACAGACATTCTAATATGCAATCACTAATGTGTAATTCCAGGGTTTTCCCTTGAAAGATCAAAACTGTAGTAGTTTGAGGAGTTCTCTTTCCTCTGAGATAGTGTAATTATGCATTTTTGTGATGTGTCATTATATGAGTATCTCTAGGAATCACACTTTCTTTCAGCAGACAGTATACTATGCACCAAGAAAAAGCATGATACATATTAATGCTATACAATCTCTGTTACTATTTTTCAAAATGTTACGCATGTCTATGGTAATGAGTGATGTACACATCAACAAATGAGTATGTTACATTGTGGAAACTTGATAAAAGCACAGGTTTCTGTGTAGCCATTTTGGTCAAATACTGACACAGTTTTCTAATGTAAGAGTTGTTTAGTAACTCTTTAGTAAAATAATAGACTGAGGCAGCCACACAACCATGCAGTAGTAGGAGAGAGAGAGTGAGAGCAAGAGAGAGAGCGGAAGCGACCTTGCATTTTGTTTATTTAGCTCACTACAGCATTTGATTACTGCAAATTACAATTATCTGCAGTTTATTCTGCATTTAATAATGCCCTGTAAAGCTCTGTATTGCAAATATTTAAATGAAGTGCATTATAATATAGCACATATTCACACTACACCAGATGATGTGGCATAATATGTGTTATATTACTACTACTGGCTTTCACATATAGTTACCAGCTAACTACCTTATAAAGTGGTCTGTAATATAAATGCTGATTGTCTGTGGCATGGACTGTACTAAGGGATACATCTATGTTGTGGAATGACTCCAGATAACAGTGTTGTCTGAGACATGTGAACAGATTTTTTTCTTGGTAATTTTTCTTCCAATTGGACACCAACCATTAGTTTCCCTCTCATCTGGGCTATCATCTAGGTAGACATCAGGGCTGCATAGTTTTGGGCCTCTAACCCAAATTACCCTGGATTACCCAGCTGTAATTTCTACTAAAGTGAAAAATGCAATCCTGGGCCTATATGACACATATAACCTTACACAAATATAATATCCTAGCTACAATGCATGGTGCTGCTTGGTAATTTATGTGCATAATTGAGCCAGTGCTCCGCATGCATACCAGAGTGGTAGGCTATGTATCCTCCTTCTCCCAGGATGGGAAAGTCAGCATTGGCCTCTTACTGCCATCCTCCTTGGTTGCATCTTCCTGACTCTGAGTCACTAAGTATTCCTACATTGTGAGTCACATCCAGGTTTCTACCTTTATATGGTACAAAGCCAGCATATATGGCTAACTTTGACATTTATCAAATATCCTGTTTCCATGATGTGGACTCTGCTGACCATTATATTTGCAGTGTTAGGGTTCCTGGATTATGAGCATTGACCTCTATGGCCTGGCAAGTAGTTGCACTTTAGGAGGCTAGACAGAGCTACTTGTTTTGCTGTATATTATAAGTTACAGCTTATTGTTCCTGGGTAATTTTTCCATGATGGGGTCTTTGTGCGTGCTTTCCTGTTTAATGTTTTGAAGTATTTTGCTGCATCCTGAGAGACATACTCTGTTAGTGTATGAAATCACTTATGTGCCACGGTAAAGTTCAAGTCATGCTGTTATTAACAGCATGTTGATATATTCAGTGGCTGTGATTTGTATGGTAACCATTTGAAATGTTGAGACCCACTATATTGAATCCCATAATGCAAAGGCTGAATGGCTAAACAAACAGACTTACATATACACTCACTCCTAGTGGTTTTCAGCTGCTGTTGCTCTGTGTCACATATATTTTTTTATTTTTATTTTTTTATTTATTTAACATTTGTTGACCGGGAATGTCCGACTAGGTTCCACAGATCCTGTTTTCAGCGGAGGCCCGGGGAGAAATGCTCCAAATATTAACTGGGTTTAGATATGCAGCATCATTCCACTACAAATTAGTCAAAGGAAAGATTAAAAAAAATAATGTGTGTTGTAATTCCAATTACAAGTTGAAAGCCAGTAAAGCAGTGAGGGAGTGACTGACATCTTTATGCATTCCCTGTCGAAGGGACTTCATCATCCTAACTGAAGAAAGTGCTCAATCTTGGGTCAATAAAAAGTTATTAATAAGCGGTGGTGGACACAGCTCCTGGTTTGTGACTAATTGAAACTAATATGGATAAATTGGGGAAAATATATGAGATAGCTTTGATGGAACAAAGAATATGCTATGCATATAGAACTCTGCTCTAATTATTGATCATAGCTGGGTTTCTTGCCCCATTTTTAAAACACCTGCATGAATAATAGCTCTATATAAAAAAGACAATAAAAACTGAAAGAGAAGGGGTCATTTGAAAATAATTTTGGGTCTATGATGCAAGCACTGTGTTCACAACCGACTTTTTCCTTATCAATTTCCTATAGATGGAACCGAAATTGGTAAGATACTCACCCTTTGGTGAGGGGGAGTGGCAGGGGGAATTACCTCTAAAGTAATAGATGTTTGTGCATGTCACAGCGATTAATACCTGAAGGTGGGAATCCACTGCCAAAAAGGGTCAAAGAGCTCAGTCCTTGGAAACTAATTTTGTAAATGGGAAAATGTGGCTTGAAAATGTGCATGATGCATTAAGGTGGCAGTGCATACGGGAAACTGTATAGCAATGCAATGTTTTCGATGTTCTTAAGATAAATGTTGAAAAATAAGCATGCATTGGAAAGATAACTGTATGGAAGACAGACAGTGGAGGTATAATATAAGAAAACATAGGGGACTGAAAGGGTCAAATAAAGAGTTACAGCTATTGTTTAAAAGACAGACAAAACTGAGCACCTATGTGAATTTATGATATTTTCTTAAACTATGCATAAATTAACAAATCTGTTAAAGATAAAGAGATAGTCTAGATATGTATTAAAATATCATCCCTCCATTATAGACTTGCAAGAGACACATCTGAATGACAAGGAACATAGAAAGTAATTAAAGCAAACATGTCCAGGGAGCATAGAAAAAAGTGGGCAGTGTTAGTAGTAAATTGTACAAGTCAAATTCAAATAATGTAAATCTTTGTTTACCGGGAGGAAAATTATGTTTTATTGAAGGGGCATTGAATGGATATAAATATTCCCATGGTGTCTCAATATATGTCTGTTAATATATATATATATATATATATATATATATATATATATATATATATATATATATAATTTTTTTCCCCATAAGGTACATATAAGGACAGTAAGGCAAGTGCTGTCACAAGTGGTGATATTTTGCCAGATATTGTTGCTAATGGGAGATGGGAATATGTTAATAAGCAGAGAAGACATGGAAGGTACCTCAAACAGAGAAGACTAACAGGGGCTTAACATTCTTTTAGGAATTACTTGTAAAGGAGTGGAGTTAGTTACTTTGTAGCTTGGATTAGTCCAGGAAACAGGGAGAAAAGATTTACCTAGTATTCTAGCAGGCATAGAACAGGGGCAATGCTGGATACAATTCTGAAATGTGAGGAATATGGGCATGTGATAAAATGCTCTGAGATGAACCCTGTCTTAATTTCAGATTGTGCAGCATTAATACTAGAGATAGATAAAGGGGAGTTTAGAATAAAAGTATATGTGCCATTGGTGGTTCCCAGTGAGTATGCAAAGGAAAGAATTTAGAAACTGGACTAAGGAGCAACTACAAATAAAATTGGTGCAAGTCAAAAGAGGGGATAGAGGTGGGATGATATTAAAAATGAATACAAAAACCAGGTAAAGACCTATACAGCTGAAATATTTAACAGGAACAGAGAAAAGTGTTTATGGAAGCAGAAAAATAAGATCATTAAAGATGGGAGTTATCCTAATGCAAAAGGAAGCCAGGAGCTGAGAAAAGGTAAACAGGAGCTATGGGAATAGTTTGACAAGAAGATGCAATTTCAAAGTCGAATGTTAAAAACATTGTTCTTTAAGAATAATCCTAAGGGTGCAAACAACTGGCAGTTAGACTGAGACACTTAAAAATAGATTGGGGGGTATTTAAAATTGAAGACAGGGCAGGAAATCATAACCTGAAGGCTTTTGGAAATATGAACAGTTTATAAAGATTATTATAAAGACTTTTATATATCTGAGTGTGATACGCAATGCTATTAACAGGAAATAAATCAGTTTTAAGTGGAATAGCCTTTCCATAATAATCCACTGAGGATGAACAGATACTGCAAACCCAGTGACAATACAGGAACTGAAGGAAGTTCTTGGAAGGCAGTCATAAGGGAAATTACTGTGGGGGGATGAAATAGTCCTTACTGATGTGTGGGAGAGATGGATGAATAATCTGCTCAAACTCTGGCATAAACTATTTGGGTCTATATCATATGAGCAAATAGGAAAAACCAGGAATGGTCATAATCTTGAAATTACCAGACCTCAAAGTGCTTTTTCTGAGATCGCGGTACAGTGAAGAATGGAATGTTTTCCCTTTCCTCACTGTAGTGCTATCTCAGAGTTGGAATATATATTTAGTGGGGGGTGTGGGTGACGCAGCCTTCAAGTTCGAGGTCCGGTACTTTCGAGATTGTGAATGTTCACGGTTTTTCCTATTCGCTCATATGATATAGACCCAAGCTATTTAATAGGGTAGTAGAAGAGGCAGAGGTACTGCCATTCTGCAACAAAATTATTAAATCAATTATCCCAAAGGAAGGTAAAGATTTGTTACAGCCATTATCATATAGATCAATGTTTGTTTTAAACCACAGTCAGAAGATCTTTATGGTTATATTTTCTAAAGGCTGGCCAGTGTCTTGTATCTTAATCCACTGAGATCAATGTGGATTGATAGGAGGGCTGCAGACATCAGATGATGTCATCAGAACATAGCTGATGGTATAGGAAGAAGGGAAGGGAAGAAAATGACCCCCCCCTGGTGTTGCTCAGTGTAAATGTCAAGAAGGCATTTAATAGAGTGGAATGGCCTTTCTTATTCACTATGTTAAGGAAAATTACATTTCTGGAGACATCTGTGTATTTAATCTAGGCAATGTACACCAGGGCTAAAAGAGAGGTCAAGATTCAAGTCAAACTATTAGAGAGTTTCAGTCTGCCAATGGGAACATGGAAAAGGTGTCCCATATCTACTTAGCTCTTTGCAATTTACTTAGAGCCAGTGGTGCAGTGAATAATTTGGGAAGCAGTAAAAGGCACTGATCATTATGGACAGGAATCAAATCTAGCTGTGATGATAGGAGGTATTGCCAGCCATGCTAGCAGAAGTTGGGCAGTGGATGTGTAACATATGCTAGCACAGCTGGCTGGAATTTAGTAAAGAATTATATGTCACTTGTGTATCAAACTGTTTTGTACAGATGCTTGTGTTTAAAAATGTATTTGTAAAGTTGCTTGTGTTAAAATGTATCAACAGTTTGCCCTGCTGGAAAGAAAAGAAATGTACATGTATTATTGTAACTGAATTAAATGCATATGTTTCAACAGATGATACTGGAAGAGAAGAGGTTACTCACAATCCAGCTGCAGCAAACTTTGAAAACAGTAAGAAATTAAAAATTACTGGGCCTAGGTCATAAAGATGTTATCTCACAGTTTTCAATGAAGCCAGAGATGCAATGTCTGTAAGAAGTATGGTTTACAAGCTTCTGTAGGAAGAAGGGAAGTATTTTATGGTTTTATGACACCCAGCAGCTGCACCAGATCTGAGCAATGCTCTTATGTATGTATTATTGACACACAGGTGCTAAAATCCTGGCAGCTTCTATTGATGGGGGATAGTGTGGGAAACAGAGTCAGATTACCAGATGTGTGTGATGTCATTCTGTAAGCCAGAAATAATATTTAGATATAAGTAGAAGATTGCTCACAGTATTCTGTATTGTATCTTGGATCTGACAACAAGGACCACTCACCCACTTCATTTTGCCTTGTGCTAGTAAGTAACCAGGGAAGAAGAAGAACTTAGTAAAATATAGTGAGAATAGTTAAGTATTGTTTTTCTGCAACTGTGTGTGAATTTTTCCAGCTATGTTATTTTTAATATTTCCTGTGATTGAAACTCTGATGTTTACTGTAAATAGATATTTAGTATTTTCTTGTTCTTTTATTTATTATTAAATTTATTTAAACTTCTCATTGTGGCTGGTCCTTCTATAAAATATTTAAGTTTTGAGAGTATTTGCATATATTTATTTGGTGATAGCTCTGGCCACTCCTGAAAGCCTTGCTGCTAGTCAAACTACCATTTGTATCAATATTGATTTCACTCAGTATAATTGGATACTCTTGTAAGAGCCATAGGTAGCTGGCTTTGTAGTGTCTGGTGGCAGTGATAACTACATTATAGTCTGGGGAGATAGGGCATTGCTAGTAAACCTGTGCCAGCCTTTCCCAGGTGTGTGTGTGTGTGTGTGTGTGTGTGTGTGTGTGTGTGTGTGTGTGTGTGTGAGTGTGTGTGTGTGTCTGTGTGTGCAAACCAAATCTCAAAGTGTGTGTGTGTGTGTGTGTGTGTGTGTGTGTGTGAGTGTGTGTGTCAGCTACTTCCAGCAGGGATAAGAAACACTGGTTTTACAGAGAGAGTAGTAGAGGACTTGGCTTGGGCACTCATTTGAGGACTTAATTCTGAAGCTGTGCCAGTGGGGAGTCTTATTGGAGACCTAGAGGGAGATAGATAGAGAAATACAGACCCCAGGTTTACTGTGTTCCCTGTGTGCTCTTATGGGAAATTGTGCTTGATGCAGAGAGGTCTGCATCTGGAAATACTGAGTGCAGCCATTTGTATTCCAAATGAATGCCCCTCTTCAGGGTCAGTGATGAGGATTCAAGCTCCTTGATTACTGGCCCAGAGTGGGGATTCACAATAACCTTACTTGCAGATGATATTTTAATTAATTTGCTCGACAGGTGAATCTTAACAGCCATGTCACAGAAAAGTAATAGTTTGTTATGATCGGAGATCCACTCATAATTCTTTGTAGTGCAAGGAGATTTATCTGTTTGCTGTACTACAAATTAGTCAATAGAAAGATTTAAAAAATAATGTAATGTGTTGTGCTGCCTTTGAAAGACGGTAAAGCTGTGAGGAAGTGATTGACAGCCTTATGCATTCCCTGTCCAAGGGAAGCAGTAATTATCAAAATCTGTGTGTACTTTAGCAGACAGCAGGAAGAATTGGAGTTGAAATGAAGCCATTTGATATCCTGCTGCTGATGTTTTCTGGTCAGTGCTGTTGAATTTTTGCAGACTTCATGCTAAAAGTATGTAGAGCTCTGCTCAAAGCATGGCTAAGGCTGGTCTTGCTCTTTAGCAGCTCTGAACCACAATGTAGCTTAGCCATTTTTGAGCATAATCATGGTGCTCCAAGCACTACAAAACTTTAAGCATCTTTTTTCCATCTTTTTCCTGAATTCAGGATATAATCTTAGTGATTTGTGTACTAGATAGCATGTAAAACCCACATATCCATTAACATCCAATAATGTTTCCTGTTCTACATATGGACAATACTTTAAAAAAAGGAGCTACTCGCCATTGTCTAACTCTAGAAAATTCATAAACATAACCCTGCTCCCAAACTTTGTTAATAAGTAACACATGTTCCTTCTTATCTAAATGCATGTCTTCAATGCTATGATTCAATGTTCAAATTGTTTTTAATATATCATTATTTTATTAATTTCTCCTAGACTGGTAAGGCCAGTTGCAGTCCAAGTAAATGGATTCATACTGCATCAGTGACAAAACTACCTCTTTTCACAATTTCTCTCAGTATATCATAACCCTTTTAATTATTTTTGACATATTTACAAACTAAGCCATCATCTTTAGCAAAAGATAAAATGATCACTAGACTTTAAAAGATTAAAATGATAACAATATTAAAGCATATTCAAAGTCAAAATTGCTCCCTGCTAAAAACAGCAAACAGAACTCCTAAACCAAACCCAACATTGTAGACCTAGCCTAATAGATGTATTAATGATTGAACAGTTATCAACAGATAACTAAACTTACTAGGTCTTTCCAGTTTTCACTAGTTACCTCATCTCCTTGTAAAACATAATTAAATGTCTCCATGCTACTACATTACAACTTCAGTATCAAATTTTGATATACTCATGATTCAAACTATATTTAGCCATCAAGAAGGTGGCAAAAGATAGAAGGTGTAAGGGATGTCCAAGCTAAGAACTCAAACCCTTATTAAAATTAAAGTAAGGGTGGTGAGAGCCAGGCCATCTCTAAATACTGAAGTTTCATAACAAAGCCTTTTTTCTAACTGAGATAGCCCCATAATCCCTCTGTAATTCACTTTAAGCATTCTCAGAAAACACAAACTAGCATTAGTTCATCCAGGATCCAACCAAATGACATGTTCATATGTATACAAGCATTTCCCTGTGACAGCCCAATTAAATATATGGGTGTCTTTGGGTGACATCGTATTTAGAAATGTAATTTATTTATTGGTGAAACAGGCATGCAGTATTATGGGAGATAATACTCATCGATTATTACATGAAGTAATTTTATGAGTCTAATATAATTTGTTCATTGGTGAAATAGTCATAAAGTATTACTGGGGGATAATACTTATCATTGATTATTACATTAAATAATTGCACAACTCCACCACAAGTCATTAGGAATCACAGCCCATATTCTTCCATGAAAGCAACTCGTCTGCAAACATGCTTCACAATTTGTGCTACCTTCTGCCTTAGCAACATTCATTTCCCCCCAAAATGGAAACTCCTGTTCTTTTACTGAACTTTGCAGAATGGTTAAGGAGTACACAGCTTACCCATTCAACCAACCCATTCAAACCTTCACTTGAAGGACTTATGATTTTTTTCAGTTTTTTCAGGAATGCTTGATGGGTCTATATTAGATGCTCAAAGTTACTGAACTTCGAATATGATATGATCAATACCATATTGTTGAAGTCCAGTAACATCGAACACCTAATAAAAACATAACAAGCAGTCAAAAAATAGAACTACTTACTTTAAGCAGGGGGGAAAGTGCCCCTGCACCCTCCACGTGAGGGGCTGCGCACCCCACAGCCCCCACTACTTAAATATTCCAACTCTGAGACCGCACTACATTGAAGAAAACAGAAATCGCCCCTTACCGAGATTTCTGTTTACCTCTTCGATAGTCTGCAGTTTCGCTGTTTATGTGTCGACAATGTCAGATTCAACATTGTGAACGTTTGCAATTCTGATATAGACCCATGCTTGATAAGAGAAATGACTGATTTCTCACCAATTCATGTTTAACTAGGACCTTCAGGACTTCTTGCAAGTCCCTAAAAGTTTTTATTCCACTGGTGAGTAATCTTTGAATATATTTGAATACAACATCCAAAATGTTAACTTCATCACGGGATCCCAAAACTGAATTCCTTTTGTATGTGTTTGTGGAGAATAATCATAATCAAAACACACTTATTTTTACCCAACCTAATAAACCTCACCAGAGCACATTGAAAGTTATTATATTTGGTTCTTAAATCTAAATATATTGAAATGAAATAATGTATGCTGCAGTTATTGACCAGCAAACACATAGAAACAAAATGTTGTTGTGCCCTTTCTATCTTTAATTGTCTAAAATGCACATAATTCCAACATTCCTTGCATAAAAGCCGAAGTCCATTCCTTTCTTCACACAAAGACTTTTCCTGAGCTCTGTCTTCCTGGTCTATCTGTTTCTCTTTCAACATTTCGATATCAGTCAAGAAATGCTCATACTGTTATTTTAGTACCTTATTTTCTTGTAGATCTTCAGTAGAATGGTTATTCAATGCTGCAACAACTTAAGCATCTCCCTTCTTCACTGTGGTTATGTGATTATATAATTTAGTACTGATTTTCTTAATTTCTAACATTAGCTTCCCACAAAGTACATTCCATGTATTTAGAGACTCAGCTTCATCTCCCTACCAAACTAGTAAGGTCTCCATTTTTTTTCACCTGTCACTGTATTTTCAACAAATTACTGTGATATTTTCTCAAAATTTGATGCAACATTTCAACTTTGTTTTTACATGTTTTGTCGTCTTCCATCATTAATGCTGCTAGCCTACCAATCAGTTATAATTTCACTGAATTTTGACATCTTGGGAGAGACCAGGGAATACTACAATCACCTCAAGTCCCTTTCCTCTAATATCCTGAAATCGTGCTCTTCCCCCATTCACTAGCCTAAATTAAACTGTTCTGTCCTTCCTGCCATTGATGGGTGTTGATGCAGGTAGCACTTCTGAAAAGGCTATCAAGTGTCCCCCTATACCTGATTTTGTCTTCTTTGTTACCTCCTCAACAGTCCCCTCTGATTTATGTCCACTTAGACAGGTATATGTTGATACACACTTCTGCACACTGCTGCCTTAATGACTGCATGAACTGCCTTTTTAAATGACATTTTTGAGACTATATTTTCTTCAGCTGGCCTATCTCCCCTTGATTGCTCCCTTAATATAAAATCCTCGTATCACCAAGATCCCCAACCTTTTCCTGGTTAAGTTTCCTCTTGTTAGCATAGTAATTCTACCTTTCCCATCTGTCTGTCAAAATATTTACTCCTCTTATTTCAGAAAGTATACTGTTTATATAGCCACACCCCACCCCTTTGAGTTGCCAGGCTTTCTTCTTTGTGTAATGACCTCCATCTTCTTATCTTCCTCACTGCTGTCTCTTTCTTACAATTACCTCCACTGATGAATTGCCTTTTTGCAAGTCTTTATGTTGTGCCTACACCTGCCCTCAACCCAACACCTATTTTCCTTCATCCATTCCCCTTCCTTCCATGGTTAACTCAACCCCACTTATGTTATAGTGCTTTCTCTAGCCACTTTATAATGATAAAACATTACGCATAATCAAAATGCAAATTCAGAAGAATTAAATGCAGATTGAATTGTTTGAAAGCAGTACAAACAGACACACATCAAATGTGTCAGAAAAATAAATTAATTAAAAATCAATAATTTATTTCAAAGCTGGACATTCAAACAAATATAAAATACTATGGTAAATATTGCAGGTAATGAAATACATTGTATTGCTACGGAAATATGGCTCTATTTAAAGTGAATAGCAGATAGGAAACAGAAGTCATAATGTGAACTATGTATAAGACAGATCATTTGAAAACAGTAAATTAAAAGAATCACTTTTGAGTCTAGACACAACACTTTAAGACTATGCAATTCACCTAGAAACTATATGTTGATGACAAAGTCAAACTACATTTAGTCACTGGAACGTAATTCAATAGTAATGATTATACAGAGAGATAAAATGATCATATGTTCAGTTGGGACGATAACAGGAGTAGGAACAAAAGTTAGCATGTATAGCATTAATTCAGACACTGATGAACACTACCTTGTACTACTGCACTACGAATTTCCAGTGATTCATCCCATTTTAGTTGTTGCAGACAGTAAATGATTTCTGGAAAAAGCACTGTAGCTGTTAAAATCATTAAAATTTTTCATTTACATTCCTGTGTTGTGATATAGTTTGTGGAGTGATCTGAAAGTTCTGTAATTATAATTTTTGAAAAGTATCTCAATATTTCTTTGCCTAAAGGACACTCATGATCAGCTAATAGTTGACATCAGGCCAATGAAACTCACGAAAGGACAATAAATCCTCTCCTCCTATATGAAACCATCACACAGGAGGAGTTCACTATTGCCATGACAATGATTTCACTTCTAATATGCTGCTTGCAGTGACTGAGTAATTTGAAAAAAAAACGCTGCCACACTAAGAAGTGAGATAAATTTGTTTTGAAAGGCAGATCTCAAAACTCATTAAGTAATTCACTTGAAAATAAAGGTAAATGATTAAAAAAATAAAACAGTGGAGTAGAGAAGATTTGTAGGGTCTACACAAAACATGTCCATAACAGCAGAAAATAAAATCAGCTGATGTTTATTGAAAATGGTAATATAGTTTAGTGCTTTCATTCCAACTGAGTGCCAGGACTTCATCGGAACTGAAACACTTTCAATTTCCTAGTCTTTGTAAAAACTTGAAATTACATCAAGTGGTGTACCCTAACCGATCAAAAGCAGCATTTATTAGATAATCAAAACAAAGCTACTAAAATGAGTCCCATAGTAGGAAGCACACTTGTAGATATAGCAAAATAAAATACAGATTAAATAAAGAAATAAATACATCAATGTAAAACACTACAGTATTTAAACTCTTTATTACTTGTTTATATGTTATATCTGATTTGCTCTCGGTTTAAGTGTGTACAAGACGCTAATGAAGTCATTAATTCCAGGTGGAGTTGAGGCATTTCTACTGAGATGCCATATTGTTTCTTTGTGACCCAACAATGTTTTCTAGTCACCTCCTCTACCCTGAATATTGAGTTTTTCTAAAATAGAAAACAAATATTCAAAATGTTGATATTCACTTGCATGTTTTGCTAGTGCATTCTTGAAGTCTAACTTACTAATACAATAACAGTGCTGACATATTCTTTCACATAAAGAGTTCTCTGTTTTACCAATATAAAAGGATGGACATGTGACACAAACTTCCCTATACGCCATACAAGCTGTTAAACACTTGTACCTACCAGGTTTTATCTACCTTATCATAACTTTGTACTTGACTCCTGTGTCATGAATATTAATATACCAGCACTGGACAGAGCTGCCACATTTCCCTGTGGATTTTGAAGTATTGGTTTGACTATGATGGTCTTTCTATAATGTTTTTTATGTTGGGCTTTCTACTGTATAGTATCTTAGGACCTTTGCCAGTTAATTCCATAGATAGGTCCAGGTGTTGGAATATCTTCCAGTATTTCCTCAACCCCCCTTATTACAGGCTATTACCTGAATGCAAAGTAACAAAAGGGGTGAGTGAAAGTCTCTTCATTTTGCCTAATAGCCTACGCCCACATTTTATTACATTATGGAAACCTGCTTTTAATGTTGCAATAACATCTATACCATGCCTTGCACAACTATCCTGCCTTATTTCTTCCAAAAATTTTAGAGGATATCATCTCTGCAAAAACATGCCTTTGACAACCTGTACTTCTGAATGAAATTGAAGGTCATTAAGTGTCAATCTGGGCATCCTAATAAGTTGACTTTTAATAATTCCCATTTTAATGTGCATTGGGTGGCAACTTGTAAAATGTATGTATGAGTTACAGTTCATGATAAATTTTTGATAACTTATTTCAACTCTTTTCAATCATCATCATCATCATCTTTCGGCTTTTCCCGTTAGGGGTCGCCACAGCGGATCATCTCTTTCCATTTCTTCCTATCTTCTGCATCTTGCTCTGTCACACCAACCACCTGCATGTCCTCTCTCACCACGTCCATAAACCTTATCTTAGGCCTTCCTCTTTTCCTCTTACCTGACAGCTCCATCCTTAGCATCTTTTTCCCAATATACCTATCATCCCTCCTCAGCACATGTCCAAACCAATGCAACCTCGTCTCTCTTGCTTTGTCTCCAAACTATCCAACATGAGCTGACCCTCTAATATACTGATTCTTAATCCTATCCATCCTAGTCACACCAAGTGCAAATCTTAACATCTTTAACTCTGCCACATCCAGCTCTGACTCCTGCCTTTTTGTCAATGCCACTGTCTCCAACCCATATAACATAGCTGGTCTCACTACTGTCTTGTAGACCTTCCCTTTCACTCTTACTGGTACCCGTCTGTCACAAATCACTCCTGACACTCTTCTCCACCCATTCCACCCTGCCTGTACTCTCTTCTTCACCTCTCTTCCACATTCACCATTACTCTGAACTGTTGATCCCAAGTACTTAAACTCATCCACCTTTACCAACTCTTCTCCCTGCATCCTCACCATTCCTCAACCCTCCCTCTCATTTACACACATATATTCTGTCTTAGCCCTGCTGACCTTCATTCCTCTGCTCTCTAGAGCATATCTCCACCTCTCCAGAGTCTCCTCAACCTGATTCCTACTCTCACTACAGATCACAATGTCATCTGCAAACATCATAGTCCACGGGGCTCATGTCTGATCTCATCTGTCAACCTGTCATTCACCACTGCAAATAAGAAAGGACTCAGAGCTGATCCTTGATGTAATCCCACCTCCACCTTAAATGGATCTGTCACTCCCACTGCAGTCCTCACCACTGTCACACTACCCTCATACATATCCTGTACTACTCTTACATACTTCTCTGCCACTCCCGACTTCCTCATACAATACCACAACTCTTCTCTAGGCACCCTGTCATATGCTTTCTCCAAGTCTACAAAGACACAATGCAACTCCTTCTGACCTTCTCTGTATTTCTCCAATAACACTCTCAGAGCAAACATCGCATCTGTAGTGCTCTTTCTTGGCATGAAACCATACTGCTGATCACTAATCATCACCTCCCTTCTTAACCTAGCTTCTACTACTCTCTCCCATAACTTCAAGCTGTGACTGATCAATTTTATCCCTCTGTAGTTACTGCAGCTCTGCACATTACCCTTATTCTTAAAGATAGGTACCAAAACACTTTTTCTTCACTCCTCAGGCATCCTCTGACTTTCCAAAATTTCATTAAACAATCTAGTAAAAAATTCCACTGCCATTTCTCCTAAGCACCTCCATGCTTCCATTGGGATATCATCTGGGCCAATATCCTTTCCATTCTTCATCCTCTTTATAGCTGTCCCTACGTCCTCCTTGCTAATCTGTTTCACTTCCTGATTCAGTATCCCCACATCATCCAACCTTCTCTCTCTCTCATTCTCTTCATTCATCAGCCTCTCAAAATACTCTTTCCATCTACTCAACACACTCTCCTCTCTTGTGAGTACCTTTCCCTCTCTATCCTTTATCACCCTTACTTGCTGCACATCTTTCCCAGCTCTGTCCCTCTGTTTAGCCAATTGGTACAGGTCCTTTTCTCCCTCTTTAGTGTCCAATCTCTCATGCAACTCTCCATACGCCTTATCCTTAGCTTTCGCCACTTCTCTCTTTGCCATGCACCTCATCTCCTTATACTCATGTCTACTTTCTTCATCTCTTTGACAATCCCACTTCTTCTTCACCAGCCTCTTCCTCTGTATACTCTCCTGTACTTCCTCATTCCACCACCAGGTCTCCTTGTCCTCCTTCATCTGTCCAGATGTCACACCAAGCACCTTTCTAGCAGTCTCCCTTACAAGTTCTGCTGTAGTTACCCAGCTATTCGGCAACTCTCCACTGCCTCCCTGTGCCTGTCTTAACTCTTCCCTAAACTCCACTTCACAATCACCCTTTTTTAACTTCCACCATTTAATCCTTGGCACTGCTTTCACACTCCTCCTCCTCTTGTTGATCACCAACGTCATCCTACAGTCATCATTCTGTGCTGCTTAACTACACTTTCCCCTGCCACCACTTTACAGTCTCCAATCTCCTTCAGACTGGCCCTCCTACATAGGATATAATCCACCTGTGTGCACCTTCCTCCACTCTTGTACGTCACCTTATGCTCCACCCTCTTCTTAAAATAGGTATTCACCACAGCCATGTCCATCCTTTTCGCAAACTCCACAATCATCTGACCTTCTGCATTCCTCTCCTTAACACCATACCTATCCATCACTTCCTCATCCCCTCTGTTCACTTCACCAACATGCCCATTAAAGTCCGCTCCAATCACTAGTCTCTCACCCTTGGGTACACTCACCACAACTTCATCCAACTCACTTCAAAATTTCTCTTTCTCATCCATCGCACATCCAACTTGTGGAGCATATGCACTAACAACATTCATCATTACACCATCAATTTCGAGCTTCATAAACATCACTCTGTCAGACACTCTCTTCATGTCTAAAACACTCTTGGCATATTGTTCCTTTAGTATAACCCCTACCCCATTTCTCCTGCCATCCACACCATGATAGAACAATTTGAACCCATTTCCTAAACACCTGGCCTTAATTCCCTTCCATCTGGTCTCTTGCACGCACAATATATCAACCTTCCTGCTCTCCATCATATCAGCTAGCTCTCTTCCTGTACCAGTCATACTGCCAACATTCAAAGTTCCTACCCTCACTGCTACACTCCTAACCTTCCTCCTCTCTTCCTGCCTTCGGGCATGCCTTTGCCCTCCTCTTCTCCTTCGGCCAACAGTAGCCCAATTTCCGCCAGCACCCTGTTGGCTAACAGTACTGGTGGCGGTCGTTAAAATATTAATATAGTTCCTATTCATAGCATATTTACATTTAAAAAAATCAGTGGTACATTCCAGATCATTGACAAACTGCTCGAACTGCTGTTGGTTACCATTCCAGATAATAAAAATATCATCCAGATATCTGGAATATACTGAACAATAGCTGTAAAAAGGGTGGGTAAAAGCAAAATGCCTTTCCCAATAATAAATTACCATATTTGCATAAATTAGGGCACAGGCAGCACCCATGACAACACCATTCTTTTGACAAAATATTTCCTCTTTAAAATAAACAAAATTGTTGTATAAAACAATCTCCATAAAGTCAGCTAAAATCCTAACATCCATTGTGTCAAGACTGTAGTTAAACAAGAATTCATCTCCACACCATTCCAAGACTGTTGTGTGTAGGAAAACAGAAAATAAATTGTTAACATCCAACATCACAAAAAACAGTGTGTCCAAGTTCTAAATCCTTCAACTTGTCTAAAACTCCCAAGAATATTTTAACACATTTTCTAAGTCTGACAGGCAGTTCTTTAATTTCCAATCAATATACTTCACTATGGGCTAAGTCTTTGAACCAGTGTGTGGAAACAATTAGGGCTAGTGGGGGATCAGAAATATCTGAATGTACTTTGGGTAACCCAAACATAGTAGGGATTACTGGATGCTCAACTTTCAAACATGAGTAAAGAGAACTATCAATGATTCTTTCTGTATATAAATCCTGTAAAAATACATCTGTTTTGTAGGGTCTATATTAAAATAGTGAAACCTCACTTACGCGAATACTTAAACACTAACACATAAATAGCGAACAGTGAAAACACCGAATGTCCTGAAGTCGGTGAAACCTCACTTACGCGAATACTTAAACGCTAACACATAAATAGTGAACAGTGAAAACACCGAACGTCCTGAAGTGGGAAATTCGAAATATAGAATTGCCATAGTTGGCCAACCCCACCGCCCGCTACATACTACCTACCCAAACAAAATAAATAATTCACACTTCCCCATATCTACACTTCACCCATATATCCCATATCCTAATCAAACATTCACTACACACAAATGTATCTAACTATAAACAAACAACACCCAACTACGGGAAAACTATAATTTACATATACATTCAGCTACACAACTATATTACTATACATACACTTAACATAACCCTACTTCTAACCCTACCTTAACCTGCACCCTAACCCTAAGGTCCATAACTATTGCACATTTATGTTAGGGAGCTATACCAGATAAGGGCCAACTATGACAATTCGACATTTTGACTTTCGGGCTTCAGGACGTTTGGTGTTTTCGCGGTGCACTATTTATGTGTCGGCGTTTGAAAGAACTGCTCCCAGGTAAAACCTTAACGCTCACTTTTATTCACAATTACAAATCCAAACAGTGTTTTCGCCACTCTAGGTAGGTAGCTTCATCAGAGGTTCAAAAAAGTGCGAAAACTGCGCTTTTTAAATAACACTCCCCTTTTGAGAGTGAGGCTGTGCCTCCGTATTAGCTAAATACATCAATTAGTTACAACAAATAAAAAATACACCTTAAAGCAAATGAGATAATAGTCTCACACAAATTAAAAATTTTTGTCATCACTTTTAAACGAAAAGTGGCAACCCATTAAAAAATATAAATGCCCTTAGATACATGTTATGCAAGATGTTTATACAATATTAAATAGGACAGCATACTCAAAAGCATACCTTTCTTAAACGCTTTCAGTGTATTACCTAAAAAACATGAATAAACATAAATAAAATAACTGCTGAAAGCAGCTAACTCTATCTAGGTTATGTTTTTTAATTTTATTTTAACACAACTTAGTAAGCAGTGGCAACTAGTAGCAACGCCAGTGCTGGTAAAATGTACCATGTTAAAATAAAAATTGACAGTAGACCTAACTAAAAAGTAACCACTAATGTAATAACATCTAAGTAACACAGGACCTACACTAAAATGTCACTTACTTAAGTGGCAAAAAGTGCCCTTAGGGCGTCACCTCATATATGACTTGAGCTTCAAATAAGGTGCTATGTTGCAGCTTTCGTTCAAGCCAGGTGCATTAAAAGCATCCAGCTTGAGCTGCCATAATAACTCTCGAATTTCCAGTAACATAGATGTAGGGCCACCCCTAAAAGAAGCTGGTAGATGATCAATCCCCATAAACAGAAAAGCATGCTCGGGGAAAGAATCAATATGTTTAGCCAAGGCGTTTTCACATTTCTTGTTTTGATAGCATAAACATGCTGGTAAATCCTGTCTTTAAACCTTCTATCGGTTTCCCGACATAAAAGGCAGGACAGCATGAACAAAATGCGATGTAGATAATCGACTTTGTGTCACAATTTACTCTATGGCTAATAAAAAATTTTTACCCGCTAGAAAAAAGTACTACCTGTTTTTATGTGAGTACAAAACTTACATAACCCACAAGCAAAAGACCCTTTATTCTACAACTATTCTCTACAAGTGTGCTCATTTGAAGGAGGTCCTTAATATTCCTCCCTCTCCTAAACACCATCATTGGTTTATCACCTAATTTGTTGAGCATCAATCCGTTGCTGGAAATAAAAGCCCAATTCTTGTGTAAAATATCCTGTATTGCTAAGGAATTCACGTTGAATGTCGAGATGAAACTACATGGGAACACAGTAGTTGGAGTGACTACTGGGAATGTATCTAAAACACTTATGTTTGCAGTGGTGTCAACTTGAGACCCCTGACTGACGGGCATTAAAGACGTTATAGAAACAAGTGGTTTATAAAAACCACTATTTCTTTTATGTGTGACTTCAACTGTCAAATCGTCTACCAAACCCTGTGGGTAACCCCGGTTGGTAAATAGGTTATTTAGGGTCTCACATTCTAGCATAAAATCTTCAACCTAACTACACATACGAACTGCCCTCACAAGTTGGCCCTTTACTATAGCTCTTTTATGCTTAGAGGGATGTGAACTAGTGTAGTGAAGAAATGAGTTCACATAAGTGTCTTTTCTAAAAATTACTGATTTAAGTGAACCCGGTTGGCTAGCCCTAGATAGCTTAACATCCAAGTAATTCATTACTTCAGTATCAAAACTGTATGTAAAACTCAAAAAGGAAGTTGTGTCATTCAAGAAGTTGACAAACTGGTCTGCTGCTCTAGCAACCCCTTTAAAAAGGATGAAAATGTCATCCAGAAAGCGGGTATAAAATACTATTTTGTCCTTCCACTCCAGATTAGTAAACACAAACTTCCTTTCCCAATATGCCATGAACAAGTTGGCCACGGCTGCTCCACAAGGGGAGCCCATGGCCACCCCTTGTCTCTGGATATAAACATCCCTCTCAAAGGTGAAGAAGTTAGAAGTAAGAATGATATCAAGCAATTCAGTGATGTTATTAATCTCACTTAAAGGGGCCCCAAGTTCAATCAAAAGGAGCTCAATCCATTCAAGGGCCTCTTGATGTGGGATAGATGTATATAAGTCCACCACATCGATGGTCAAAAAATTAATCCCCTCCACCATTGGTATTTTGTTTACATCTGACAAAAAGGACCATGAGTCTTTACATATACTAGGTATCAATTCCACATATTTTCTGAGTAGTGAATCAACATATTTAGAACAGGGGTAAGTGATGGACGACCTTCCATCGATGAGGGCTCTCATTGGTGGATCCCCAAGGTTTTTATGAACCTTGGGTATTCCGAACATCACAGGGGTCCTAGCATACAAAATATCTATGTACTTCAGGGTATCCTCATCTATTCTGCCACTAATAAACAGGTCTCTGAAGTACCCCCTAATTCTGTTTGAGCACATATTCATCTCATTAATGGAAGACATGTTGTAAGAATTAGAATCTAACACTCTATGCATTCGTTCAACATAATCGCTTTGCTCAAAAATGGCGAGACCTCCCCCCTTGTCAGGTTTAATAATTCTAACACCTGCAAAACGCAAAGCGTTAAGGGCAGAAAGTTGCTCCTTTGAAATGTTAAACTGACTAGGGCTATTCCTACAAGAATTCGCCATGTGTCTAATATCCAGCTCACATGCATTCTCAAACGTTTTTAACGTGATGTGAAGGGGTGGGTTGAAAACACTCGAGAGTTTTAATTTGGGAGCAATAGGCTTTGACATGTCACTAAATAGTAGTTTCAAATTCAACTTTCTCACATAACACTTAAGGTCCAGTAAAACCCTAGCAACGTCACACTTCCTAGTTGGAACAAACGTGTTACAAAGCTAGAAGCTCGACTAATTCAGGCTCTAAAATAAGGGATAAAAAATTATAAATTGTAAAATCACCCTTGTTGTTTAGGATAATCTTTGGGACAACAGCATTTGCATCACAGATATCACTATTCAGTAATTCCAATTCCTGTTCCCTTTCCGTTGTCTTGGGTTTTTCCTGTTCCCTAAAAAATTATTATTTTCCCTATTTGAGTTAGTATTAACTTCAGTAGAAGAACAAGGAACAGATGAATCATTCTGACCTACATTTTTCTGCCCCCTATTTCTATTCCTGTTACTTCTACGAAGAGGTTGTTCACCACCCAAATTATTAGGGTTTCCATCTGTATTCTCTAAATCATCAGTATCCTCCACAACAGTTGAGTCCGATGTGTTTTCCTTACTAGGGTTGGCCTGACAACACAAGTTGGGGAAAGCTCTGTCTTTAGAGTAAGCAAGTCTATCCCTATATAACTTCTTAGACTTGTTTACCTTAAGCTTGACCATATACGTATCTATACTAGAAAAGATACGCGAGTGGTCAAACCTAAACTGTGCAAAAGCCCTATCAATTTTGATTTCACCATCCAACACACACACTTCCTTAGTTAGAACTTCAATAGCAAAAGAGTAATGTTTGACAAGTAATTCCAATAACTGTAAACCTTGCATTTGAAACAGTGCCTTTAAATCAGTCAAAAATACATTGCTATTGATGAGGTTTGAGGGTGCAAAACTAGTTCTCAACCCCTTAGGAATAATGCCCTCACTTAAGCATTGTTTAAAATAAGCCACCTCTAATTGTAATTTACGTAGTTTCAATGTCTTAGAGTCCAGTAGCTTTAATTTATCTGATAAGGAAACTGCCAAGGCATCAAACGGAACTTGATTCTGCACCAACGAGGAATCACTGGTAAATTTATTAAATATAAGAAAGTCACCTGTATTGTGTATCCATTCGGATATAGTTCCACCGCCAATAAGTGCGTTTTCAAGTCCAATGTCAGTAGGTCCTGCCTTACACTGTGAATTAGAGGGCTCGTTTAGACTAGAATTGGATCCAGGGTTGACCGCTCTCATCGGTTGTGCCGCTGGTATGGATCCTTGTGAGACACTAACCGCACTACTTGTGATAACACGATTTGAAGGAAACTCAGTGTTAGAACGAGAACGCTCTGAAAGTCAGTCCTCTAAAGCTGAAAAACGGTTGTTAAGCGCTTCGAGCCTTTGCGTAAGCTGTAATAGCAAGTTAGGTACATCCACGGCATCCGAGTTGGACTGCCCGAAAATCACCGGGCTAGCAGGACTCTCCATATGCGCTGGAACCACCAAAAAACTGCACACTGAACCTGTAGGACACGAACAAACCAGCAAAAGCAAAGGTTCCAAAGTGTAATGAAAGAACTGCTCCCAGGTAAAACCTTAACGCTCACTTTTATTCACAATTACAAATCCAAACAGCGTTTTCGCCACTCTAGGTAGGTAGCTTCATCAGAGGTTCAAAAAACCGCGAAAACTGCGCTTTTTAAATAACACTCCCCTTTTGAGAGTGAGGCTGTGCCTCCGTATTAGCTAAATACATCAATTAGTTACAACAAATAAAAAATACACCTTAAAGCAAATGAGATAATAGTCTCACACAAATTAAAAATTTTTGTCATCACTTTTAAGCGAAAAGTGGCAACCCATTAAAAAATATAAATGCACTTAGATACATGTTATGCAAGATGTTTATACAATATTAAATAGGACAGCATACTCAAAAGCATACCTTCCTTAAATGCTTTCAGTGTATTACCTAAAAGACATGAATAAACATAAATAAAATAACTGCTGAAAGCAGCTAACTCTATCTAGGTTATGTTTTTTAATTTTATTTTAACACAACTTAGTAAGCAGTGGCAACTAGTAGCAATGCCAGTGCTGGTAAAATGTACCATGTTAAAATAAAAATTGACAGTAGACCTAACTAAAAAGTAACCACTAATGTAATAACATCTAAGTAACACAGGACCTACACTTAAATGTCACTTGCTTAGGTGGCAAAAAGTGCCCTTAGGGCGTCACCTCATATATGACTTGAGCTTCAAATAAGGTGCTATGTTGCAGCTTTCGTTCAAGCCAGGTGCATTAAAAGCATCCAGCTTGAGCTGCCATAATAACTCTCGAATTTCCAGTAACATAGATGTAGGGCCACCCCTAAAAGAAGCTGGTAGATGATCAATCCCCATAAACAGAAAAGCATGCTCGGGGAAAGAATCAATATGTTTAGCCAAGGCGTTTTCACATTTCTTGTTTTTGATAGCATAAACATGCTGGTAAATCCTGTCTTTAAACCTTCTATCGGTTTTCCCGACATAAAAGGCAGGACAGCATGAACAAAATGCGATGTAGATAATCGACTTTGTGTCACAATTTACTCTATGGCTAATAAAAAATTTTTTACCCGCTAGAAAAAAAGTACTACCTGTTTTTATGTGAGTACAAAACTTACATAACCCACAAGCAAAAGACCCCTTTATTCTACAACTATTCTCTACAAGTGTGCTCATTTGAAGGAGGTCCTTAATATTCCTCCCTCTCCTAAACACCATCATTGGTTTATCACCTAATTTGTTGAGCATCAATCCGTTGCTGGAAATAAAAGCCCAATTCTTGTGTAAAATATCCTGTATTGCTAAGGAATTCACGTTGAATGTCGAGATGAAACTACATGGGAACACAGTAGTTGGAGTGACTACTGGGAATGTATCTAAAACACTTACGTTTGCAGTGGTGTCAACTTGAGACCCCTGACTGACGGGCATTAAAGACGTTATAGAAAGAAGTGGTTTATAAAAACCACTATTTCTTTTATGTGTGACTTCAACTGTCAAATCGTCTACCAAACCCTGTGGGTAACCCCGGTTGGTAAATAGGTTCCTTAGGGTCTCACATTCTAGCATAAAATCTTCAACCTCACTACACATACGAACTGCCCTCACAAGTTGGCCCTTTACTATAGCTCTTTTATGCTTAGAGGGATGTGAACTAGTGTAGTGAAGAAATGAGTTCACATAAGTGTCTTTTCTAAAAATTACTGATTTAAGTGAACCCGGTTGGCTAGCCCTAGATAGCTTAACATCCAAGTAATTCATTACTTCAGTATCAAAACTGTATGTAAAACTCAAAAAGGAAGTTGTGTCATTCAAGAAGTTGACAAACTGGTCTGCTGCTCTAGCAACCCCTTTAAAAAGGTTGAAAATGTCATCCAGAAAGCGGGTATAAAATACTATTTTGTCCTTCCACTCCAGATTAGTAAACACAAACTTCCTTTCCCAATATGCCATGAACAAGTTGGCCACGGCTGCTCCACAAGAGGAGCCCATGGCCACCCTTGTCTCTGGATATAAACATCCCTCTCAAAGGTGAAGAAGTTAGAAGTAAGAATGATATCAAGCAATTCAGTGATGTTATTAATCTCACTTAAAGGGGCCCCAAGTTCAATCAAAAGGAGCTCAATCCATTCAAGGGCCTCTTGATGTGGGATAGATGTATATAAGTCCACCACATCGATGGTCAAAAAATTAATCCCCTCCACCATTGGTATTTTGTTTACATCTGACAAAAAGGACCATGAGTCTTTACATATACTAGGTATCAATTCCACATATTTTCTGAGTAGTGAATCAACATATTTAGAACAGGGGTAAGTGATGGACGACCTTCCATCGATGAGGGCTCTCATTGGTGGATCCCCAAGGTTTTTATGAACCTTGGGTATTCCGAACATCACAGGGGTCCTAGCATACAAAATATCTATGTACTTCAGGGTATCCTCATCTATTCTGCCACTAATAAACAGGTCTCTGAAGTACCCCCTAATTCTGTTTGAGCACATATTCATCTCATTAATGGAAGACATGTTGTAAGAATTAGAATCTAACACTCTATGCATTCGTTCAACATAATCGCTTTGCTCAAAAATGGCGAGACCTCCCCCCTTGTCAGGTTTAATAATTCTAACACCTGCAAAACGCAAAGCGTTAAGGGCAGAAAGTTGCTCCTTTGAAATGTTAAACTGACTAGGGCTATTCCTACAAGAATTCGCCATGTGTCTAATATCCAGCTCACATGCATTCTCAAACGTTTTTAACGTGATGTGAAGGGGTGGGTTGAAAACACTCGAGAGTTTTAATTTGGGAGCAATAGACTTTGACATGTCACTAAATAGTAGTTTCAAATTCAACTTTCTCACATAACACTTAAGGTCCAGTAAAACCCTAGCAACGTCACACTTCCTAGTTGGAACAAACGTGTTACGCAAAGCTAGAAGCTCGACTAATTCAGGCTCTAAAATAAGGGATAAAAAATTATAAATTGTAAAATCACCCTTGTTGTTTAGGATAATCTTTGGGACAACAGCATTTGCATCACAGATATCACTATTCAGTAATTCCAATTCCTGTTCCCTTTCCGTTGTCTTGGGTTTTTCCTGTTCCCTAAAAAATTATTATTTTCCCTATTTGAGTTAGTATTGACTTCAGTAGAAGAACAAGGAACAGATGAATCATTCTGACCTACATTTTTCTGCCCCCTATTTCTATTCCTGTTACTTCTACGAAGAGGTTGTTCACCACCCAAATTATTAGGGTTTCCATCTGTATTCTCTAAATCATCAGTATCCTCCACAACAGTTGAGTCCGATGTGTTTTCCTTACTAGGGTTGGCCTGACAACACAAGTTGGGGAAAGCTCTGTCTTTAGAGTAAGCAAGTCTATCCCTATATAACTTCTTAGACTTGTTTACCTTAAGCTTGACCATATCATTATCTATACTAGAAAAGATACGCGAGTGGTCAAACCTAAACTGTGCAAAAGCCCTATCAATTTTGATTTCACCATCCAACACACACACTTCCTTAGTTAGAACTTCAATAGCAAAAGAGTAATGTTTGACAAGTAATTCCAATAATTGTAAACCTTGCATTTGAAACAGTGCCTTTAAATCAGTCAAAAATACATTGCTATTGATGAGGTTTGAGGGCGCAAAACTAGTTCTCAACCCCTTAGGAATAATGCCCTCACTTAAGCATTGTTTAAAATAAGCCACCTCTAATTGTAATTTACGTAGTTTCAATGTCTTAGAGTCCAGTAGCTTTAATTTATCTGATAAGGAAACTGCCAAGGCATCAAACGGAACTTGATTCTGCACCGACGAGGAATCACTGGTAAATTTGTTAAATATAAGAAAGTCACCTGTATTGTGTATCCATTCGGATATAGTTCCACCGCCAATAAGTGCGTTTTCAAGTCCAATGTCAGTAGGTCCTGCCTTACACTGTGAATTAGAGGGCTCGTTTAGACTAGAATTGGATCCAGGGTTGACCGCTCTCATCGGTTGTGCCGCTGGTATGGATCCTTGTGAGACACTAACCGCACTACTTGTGATAACACGATTTGAAGGAAACTCAGTGTTAGAACGAGAACGCTCTGAAAGTCAGTCCTCTAAAGCTGAAAAACGGTTGTTAAGCACTTCGAGCCTTTGCGTAAGCTGTAATAGCAAGTTAGGTACATCCACGGCATCCGAGTTGGACTGCCTGAAAATCACCGGGCTAGCAGGACTCTCCATATACGCTGGAACCACCAAAAAACTGCACACTGAACCTGTAGGACACGAACAAACCAGCAAAAGCAAAGGTTCCAAAGTGTAATGAAAGAACTGCTCCCAGGTAAAACCTTAACGCTCACTTTTATTCACAATTACAAATCCAAACAGCGTTTTCGCCACTCTAGGTAGGTAGCTTCATCAGAGGTTCAAAAAAGCGCGAAAACTGCGCTTTTTAAATAACACTCCCCTTTTGAGAGTGAGGCTGTGCCTCCGTATTAGCTAAATACATCAATTAGTTACAACAAATAAAAAATACACCTTAAAGCAAATGAGATAATAGTCTCACACAAATTAAAAATTTTTGTCATCACTTTTAAACGAAAAGTGGCAACCCATTAAAAAATATAAATGCACTTAGATACATGTTATGCAAGATGTTTATACAATATTAAATAGGACAGCATACTCAAAAGCATACCTTCCTTAAATGCTTTCAGTGTATTACCTAAAAAACATGAATAAACATAAATAAAATAACTGCTGAAAGCAGCTAACTCTATCTAGGTTATGTTTTTTAATTTTATTTTAACACAACTTAGTAAGCAGTGGCAACTAGTAGCAACGCCAGTGCTGGTAAAATGTACCATGTTAAAATAAAAATTGACAGTAGACCTAACTAAAAAGTAACCACTAATGTAATAACATCTAAGTAACACAGGACCTACACTTAAATGTCACTTACTTAGGTGGCAAAAAGTGCCCTTAGGGCGTCACCTCATATATGACTTGAGCTTCAAATAAGGTGCTATGTTGCAGCTTTCGTTCAAGCCAGGTGCATTAAAAGCATCCAGCTTGAGCTGCCATAATAACTCTCGAATTTCCAGTAACATAGATGTAGGGCCACCCCTAAAAGAAGCTGGTAGATGATCAATCCCCATAAACAGAAAAGCATGCTCGGGGAAAGAATCAATATGTTTAGCCAAGGCGTTTTCACATTTCTTGTTTTTGATAGCATAAACATGCTGGTAAATCCTGTCTTTAAACCTTCTATCGGTTTTCCCGACATAAAAGGCAGGACAGCATGAACAAAATGCGATGTAGATAATCGACTTTGTGTCACAATTTACTCTATGGCTAATAAAAAATTTTTTACCCGCTAGAAAAAAGTACTACCTGTTTTATGTGAGTACAAAACTTACATAACCCACAAGCAAAAGACCCCTTTATTCTACAACTATTCTCTACAAGTGTGCTCATTTGAAGGAGGTCCTTAATATTCCTCCCTCTCCTAAACACCATCATTGGTTTATCACCTAATTTGTTGAGCATCAATCCGTTGCTGGAAATAAAAGCCCAATTCTTGTGTAAAATATCCTGTATTGCTAAGGAATTCACGTTGAATGTCGAGATGAAACTACATGGGAACACAGTAGTTGGAGTGACTACTGGGAATGTATCTAAAACACTTACGTTTGCAGTGGTGTCAACTTGAGACCCCTGACTGACGGGCATTAAAGACGTTATAGAAAGAAGTGGTTTATAAAAACCACTATTTCTTTTATGTGTGACTTCAACTGTCAAATCGTCTACCAAACCCTGTGGGTAACCCCGGTTGGTAAATAGGTTCCTTAGGGTCTCACATTCTAGCATAAAATCTTCAACCTCACTACACATACGAACTGCCCTCACAAGTTGGCCCTTTACTATAGCTCTTTTATGCTTAGAGGGATGTGAACTAGTGTAGTGAAGAAATGAGTTCACATAAGTGTCTTTTCTAAAAATTACTGATTTAAGTGAACCCGGTTGGCTAGCCCTAGATAGCTTAACATCCAAGTAATTCATTACTTCAGTATCAAAACTGTATGTAAAACTCAAAAAGGAAGTTGTGTCGTTCAAGAAGTTGACAAACTGGTCTGCTGCTCTAGCAACCCCTTTAAAAAGGATGAAAATGTCATCCAGAAAGCGGGTATAAAATACTATTTTGTCCTTCCACTCCAGATTAGTAAACACAAACTTCCTTTCCCAATATGCCATGAACAAGTTGGCCATGGCTGCTCCACAAGGGGAGCCCATGGCCACCCCTTGTCTCTGGATATAAACATCCCTCTCAAAGGTGAAGAAGTTAGAAGTAAGAATGATATCAAGCAATTCAGTGATGTTATTAATCTCACTTAAAGGGGCCCCAAGTTCAATCAAAAGGAGCTCAATCCATTCAAGGGCCTCTTGATGTGGGATAGATGTATATAAGTCCACCACATCGATGGTCAAAAAATTAATCCCCTCCACCATTGGTATTTTGTTTACATCTGACAAAAAGGACCATGAGTCTTTACATATACTAGGTATCAATTCCACATATTTTCTGAGTAGTGAATCAACATATTTAGAACAGGGGTAAGTGATGGACGACCTTCCATCGATGAGGGCTCTCATTGGTGGATCCCCAAGGTTTTTATGAACCTTGGGTATTCCGAACATCACAGGGGTCCTAGCATACAAAATATCTATGTACTTCAGGGTATCCTCATCTATTCTGCCACTAATAAACAGGTCTCTGAAGTACCCCCTAATTCTGTTTGAGCACATATTCATCTCATTAATGGAAGACATGTTGTAAGAATTAGAATCTAACACTCTATGCATTCGTTCAACATAATCGCTTTGCTCAAAAATGGCGAGACCTCCCCCCTTGTCAGGTTTAATAATTCTAACACCTGCAAAACGCAAAGCGTTAAGGGCAGAAAGTTGCTCCTTTGAAATGTTAAACTGACTAGGGCTATTCCTACAAGAATTCTCCATGTGTCTAATATCCAGCTCACATGCATTCTCAAACGTTTTTAACGTGACGTGAAGGGGTGGGTTGAAAACACTCGAGAGTTTTAATTTGGGAGCAATAGGCTTTGACATGTCACTAAATAGTAGTTTCAAATTCAACTTTCTCACATAACACTTAAGGTCCAGTAAAACCCTAGCAACGTCACACTTCCTAGTTGGAACAAACGTGTTACCCAAAGCTAGAAGCTCGACTAATTCAGGCTCTAAAATAAGGGATGAAAAATTATAAATTGTAAAATCACCCTTGTTGTTTAGGATAATCTTTGGGACAACAGCATTTGCATCACAGATATCACTATTCAGTAATTCCAATTCCTGTTCCCTTTCCGTTGTCTTGGGTTGTTCCAAAGAAAGAAATGTGAAAACGCCTTGGCTAAACATATTGATTCTTTCCCCGAGCATGCTTTTCTATTTATGGGGATTGATCATCTACCAGCTTCTTTTAGGGGTGGCCCTACATCTATGTTACTGGAAATTCGAGAGTTATTATGGCAGCTCAAGCTGGATGCTTTTAATGCACCTGGCTTGAACGAAAGCTGCAACATAGCACCTTATTTGAAGCTCAAGTCATATATGAGGTGACGCCCTAAGGGCACTTTTTGCCACTTAAGTAAGTGACATTTTAGTGTAGGTCCTGTGTTACTTAGATGTTATTACATTAGTGGTTACTTTTTAGTTAGGTCTACTGTCAATTTTTATTTTAACATGGTACATTTTACCAGCACTGGCGTTGCTACTAGTTGCCACTGCTTACTAAGTTGTGTTAAAATAAAATTAAAAAACATAACCTAGATAGAGTTAGCTGCTTTCAGCAGTTATTTTATTTATGTTTATTCATGTTTTTTAGGTAATACACTGAAAGCATTTAAGGAAGGTATGCTTTTGAGTATGCTGTCCTATTTAATATTGTATAAACATCTTGCATAACATGTATCTAAGTGCATTTATATTTTTTAATGGGTTGCCACTTTTCGCTTAAAAGTGATGACAAAAATTTTTAATTTGTGTGAGACTATTATCTCATTTGCTTTAAGGTGTATTTTTTATTTGTTGTAACTAATTGATGTATTTAGCTAATACGGAGGCACAGCCTCACTCTCAAAAGGGGAGTGTTATTTAAAAAGCGCAGTTTTCGCGCTTTTTTGAACCTCTGATGAAGCTACCTACCTAGAGTGGCGAAAACGCTGTTTGGATTTGTAATTGTGAATAAAAGTGAGCGTTAAGGTTTTACCTGGGAGCAGTTCTTTCATTACACTTTGGAACCTTTGCTTTTGCTGGTTTGTTCGTGTCCTACAGGTTCAGTGTGCAGTTTTTTGGTGGTTCCAGCGTATATGGAGAGTCCTGCTAGCCCGGTGATTTTCGGGCAGTCCAACTCGGATGCCGTGGATGTACCTAACTTGCTATTACAGCTTACGCAAAGGCTCGAAGCGCTTAACAACCGTTTTTCAGCTTTAGAGGACTGACTTTCAGAGCGTTCTCGTTCTAACACTGAGTTTCCTTCAAATCGTGTTATCACAAGTAGTGCGGTTAGTGTCTCACAAGGATCCATACCAGCGGCACAACCGATGAGAGCGGTCAACCCTGGATCCAATTCTAGTCTAAACGAGCCCTCTAATTCACAGTGTAAGGCAGGACCTACTGACATTGGACTTGAAAACGCACTTATTGGCGGTGGAACTATATCCGAATGGATACACAATACAGGTGACTTTCTTATATTTAACAAATTTACCAGTGATTCCTCGTCGGTGCAGAATCAAGTTCCGTTTGATGCCTTGGCAGTTTCCTTATCAGATAAATTAAAGCTACTGGACTCTAAGACATTGAAACTACGTAAATTACAATTAGAGGTGGCTTATTTTAAACAATGCTTAAGTGAGGGCATTATTCCTAAGGGGTTGAGAACTAGTTTTGCGCCCTCAAACCTCATCAATAGCAATGTATTTTTGACTGATTTAAAGGCACTGTTTCAAATGCAAGGTTTACAGTTATTGGAATTACTTGTCAAACATTACTCTTTTGCTACTGAAGTTCTAACTAAGGAAGTGTGTGTGTTGGATGGTGAAATCAAAATTGATAGGGCTTTTGCACAGTTTAGGTTTGACCACTCGCGTATCTTTTCTAGTATAGATACGTATATGGTCAAGCTTAAGGTAAACAAGTCTAAGAAGTTATATAGGGATAGACTTGCTTACTCTAAAGACAGAGCTTTCCCCAACTTGTGTTGTCAGGCCAACCCTAGTAAGGAAAACACATCGGACTCAACTGTTGTGGAGGATACTGATGATTTAGAGAAAACAGATGGAAACCCTAATAATTTGGGTGGTGAACAACCTCTTCGTAGAAGTAACAGGAATAGAAATAGGGGGCAGAAAAATGTAGGTCAGAATGATTCATCTGTTCCTTGTTCTTCTACTGAAGTTAATACTAACTCAAATAGGGAAAATAATAATTTTTTAGGGAACAGGAACAACCCAAGACAACGGAAAGGGAACAGGAATTGGAATTACTGAATAGTGATATCTGTGATGCAAATGCTGTTGTCCCAAAGATTATCCTAAACAACAAGGATGATTTTACAATTTATAATTTTTCATCCCTTATTTTAGAGCCTGAATTAGTCGAGCTTCTAGCTTTGGGTGACACGTTTGTTCCAACTAGGAAGTGTGACGTTGCTAGGGTTTTACTGGACCTTAAGTGTTATGTGAGAAAGTTGAATTTGAAACTACTATTTAGTGACATGTCAAAGCCTATTGCTCCCAAACTAAAACTCTCGAGTGTTTTCAACCCACCCCTTCACGTCACGTTAAAAACGTTTGAGAATGCATGTGAGCTGGATATTAGACACATGGCGAATTCTTGTAGGAATAGCCCTAGTCAGTTTAACATTTCAAAGGAGCAACTTTCTGCCCTTAACGCTTTGCGTTTTGCAGGTGTTAGAATTATTAAACCTGACAAGGGGGGAGGTCTCG
Source organism: Protopterus annectens (assembly GCF_019279795.1). Lineage (NCBI taxonomy): Eukaryota > Metazoa > Chordata > Ceratodontiformes > Protopteridae > Protopterus > Protopterus annectens. The sequence continues at coordinate 1,986,698,232 of NC_056741.1, forward strand.
CCATTTTTGAGCAAAGCGATTATGTTGAACGAAAGCATAGAGTGTTAGATTCTAATTCTTACAACATGTCTTCCATTAATGAGATGAATATGTGCTCAAACAGAATTAGGGGGTACTTCAGAGACCTGTTTATTAGTGGCAGAATAGATGAGGATACCCTGAAGTACATAGATGTTTTGTATGCTAGGACCCCTGTGATGTTCGGAATACCCAAGGTTCATAAAAACCTTGGGGATCCACCAATGAGAGCCCTCATCGATGGAAGGTCGTCCATCACTTACCCCAGTTCTAAATATGTTGATTCACTACTCAGAAAATATGTGGAATTGATACCTAGTATATGTAAAGACTCATGGTCCTTTTTGTCAGATGTAAACAAAATACCAATGGTGGAGGGGATTAATTTTTTGACCATCGATGTGGTGGACTTATATACATCTATCCCACATCAAGAGGCCCTTGAATGGATTGAGCTCCTTTTGATTGAACTTGGGGCCCCTTTAAGTGAGATTAATAACATCACTGAATTGCTTGATATCATTCTTACTTCTAACTTCTTCACCTTTGAGAGGGATGTTTATATCCAGAGACAAGGGGTGGCCATGGGCTCCCCTTGTGGAGCAGCCGTGGCCAACTTGTTCATGGCATATTGGGAAAGGAAGTTTGTGTTTACTAATCTGGAGTGGAAGGACAAAATAGTATTTTATACCTGCTTTCTGGATGACATTTTCATCCTTTTTAAAGGGGTTGCTAGAGCAGCAGACCAGTTTGTCAACTTCTTGAACGACACAACTTCCTTTTTGAGTTTTACATACAGTTTTGATACTGAAGTAATGAATTACTTGGATGTTAAGCTATCTAGGGCTAGCCAACCGGGTTCACTTAAATCAGTAATTTTTAGAAAAGACACTTATGTGAACTCATTTCTTCACTACACTAGTTCACATCCCTCTAAGCATAAAAGAGCTATAGTAAAGGGCCAACTTGTGAGGGCAGTTCGTATGTGTAGTGAGGTTGAAGATTTTATGCTAGAATGTGAGACCCTAAGGAACCTATTTACCAACCGGGGTTACCCACAGGGTTTGGTAGACTATTTGACAGTTGAAGTCACACATAAAAGAAATAGTGTTTTTTATAAACCACTTCTTTCTATAACGTCTTTAATGCCCGTCAGTCAGGGGTCTCAAGTTGACACCACTGCAAACGTAAGTGTTTTAGATACATTCCCAGTAGTCACTCCAACTACTGTGTTCCCATGTAGTTTCATCTCGACATTCAACGTGAATTCCTTAGCAATACAGGATATTTTACACAAGAATTGGGCTTTTATTTCCAGCAACGGATTGATGCTCAACAAATTAGGTGATAAACCAATGATGGTGTTTAGGAGAGGGAGGAATATTAAGGACCTCCTTCAAATGAGCACACTTGTAGAGAATAGTTGTAGAATAAAGCGGTCTTTTGCTTGTGGGTTATGTAAGTTTTGTACTCACATAAAAACAGGTAGTACTTTTTTTCTAGCGGGTAAAAAATTTTTTATTAGCCATAGAGTAAATTGTGACACAAAGTCGATTATCTACATCGCATTTTGTTCATGCTGTCCTGCCTTTTATGTCGGGAAAACCGATAGAAGGTTTAAAGACAGGATTTACCAGCATGTTTATGCTATCAAAAACAAGAAATGTGAAAACGCCTTGGCTAAACATATTGATTCTTTCCCCTAGCATGCTTTTCTGTTTATGGGGATTGATCATCTACTAGCTTCTTTTAGGGGTGGCCCTACATGTATGTTACTGGAAATTCGAGAGTTATTATGGCAGCTCAAGCTGGATGCTTTTAATGCACCTGGCTTGAACGAAAGCTGCAACATAGCACCTTATTTGAAGCTCAAGTCATATATGAGGTGATGCCCTAAGGCACTTTTTGCCACTTAAGTAAGTGACATTTTAGTGTAGGTCCTGTGTTACTTAGATGTTATTACATTAGTGGTTACTTTTTAGTTAGGTCTACTGTCAATTTTTATTTTAACATGATACATTTTACCAGCACTGGCGTTGCTACTAGTTGCCACTGCTTACTAAGTTGTGTTAAAATAAAATTAAAAAACATAACCTAGATAGAGTTAGCTGCTTTCAGCAGTTATTTTATTTATGTTTATTCATGTTTTTTAGGTAATACACTGAAAGCATTTAAGGAAGGTATGCTTTTGAGTATGCTGTCCTATTTAATATTGTATAAACATCTTGCATAACATGTATCTAAGTGCATTTATATTTTTTAATGGGTTGCCACTTTTCGTTTAAAAGTGATGACAAAAATTTTTAATTTGTGTGAGACTATTATCTCATTTGCTTTAAGGTGTATTTTTTATTTGTTGTAACTAATTGATGTATTTAGCTAATACGGAGGCACAGCCTCACTCTCAAAAGGGGAGTGTTATTTAAAAAGCGCAGTTTTCGCGCTTTTTTGAACCTCTGATGAAGCTACCTACCTAGAGTGGCGAAAACGCTGTTTGGATTTGTAATTGTGAATAAAAGTGAGCGTTAAGGTTTTACCTGGGAGCAGTTCTTTCATTACACTTTGGAACCTTTGCTTTTGCTGGTTTGTTCGTGTCCTACAGGTTCAGTGTGTCGGCGTTTAGGTATTCGCGTAAGTGAGGTTTTGCTATTATAATATAGACCCATTTTGTAATAGAACACTGCTGCTCATTCTTAAATGAACTACTGTATATAGTATCATCCGTAAAATTAAACTGCATCTTGTTGCAGTAATCTACAGTGTCTATACAAATTAACCCCCTCTTTTGTTTGGTCTCATCAGGCTGACCAATCTATTGTGTTGAATTTATGCAAGAAGTTCCTTTTCCACCTTATTAAGATTATAATCCCATCTGCTTGCATCACAAAGTTTCTTCCTTATATCATTTTCATATAATGTATCATACAGCAAAAGTGATAGGTGCAGAGGTCAATTAAATATACTTTTCCTTCTAGGTCTATTCAACACTGGGTTTGTTAAATCTCTTTTGCCTAGCAATAATCTCAAATTCAAACTCTGGATAAAAATCTTAAATTCTGACAAAGCCAAAGCTATGACAGTAAGTCCTCCTGGGACAAAGTAAAAGCCCTTTATAAATAATATAGAGTTAATATTTAATTTATAAACAATTCATGAAATGTAGAGTTAATATTTAAAGAGCTGTAGCTGAAACTTTTAAAGTTCTTGTAAATCAACAGTACTCATACCTTCTCTGCAGGGCTCATGGATTAGTTCTTCCTGTAATATTGTCAAATTCTGTACTTTTTTGACCCCATGTCAAATTTCAATTAAAATGAAAATGTTTCACCTAACGATAAACAGTTCTACATTGCTTTCTTCATTTGCACCGCTTTAACACGCCTCCTTTCTTGTTTGTTATTTTACCTAACTGCCTTTCTGTAACTATCTTCCTTCTTCTTACTACTTCCCTGTTTCCCTAAATTACAGCTACCCACTGTTTGCCCAAGTAGTCTTAACTGCTCCATTTTTTCTATAAAGCCTATCTTCTCCATTTCACCACCTGATCTCCCTTATTCGTATTTATTTTGTTTTGTTTATTGTGTTAGTAGACTGATCCACAGGGACTCATTTCAGTCACAGCCCAGGGGCACTGCCTGTTTCTAAGTGAGTTACTCAGAGTCACACAATAGGTAATTAGAGGGTGAGGAAATCAAACCATGGACTATAGGATAAAGTTTAATAATAACTCATAGCTTTAATCCTCTGTGATAACTGGGAGGCTCTTCTTCTGACTGTCTCCTTCTACTCCAGCCTTTCTCATCTTCCTTCATCTTTGACTGCAGGCACCATCTACCCTAATCTCCATATTAACTATTTTAGTCTGCACAGACGTCAAAATATTCCATACCATCTTCCTTCTCCCTGGTCTCATGATAGCATTATTAATCCATACTTTCCACATCTAACCCATCTCTCTTGCACATTGTCTTACTCTGTTAACTTCTTGCACTTTTTTTTTTCTTTGCCTAGCTTTTTTAATTCTTTAGGACTGTACTCCTAATCTATAGCTGTCTTACTTGCCAATATGTGCCACGCTAACTGTATCTTTCCCTTACTCTTTTATATCCTACAGGGAAATGTCTGTCTGTGCTTCTGTTGGGTTGGATGTCTTAGCTCACTGTCACAGCACTAATAAGTACTGTTAGCATGTCACAGTGGTACTGTCAATAAGAAGACCATGGCAGAAATAGAAAATAAAGAAATGAAATGTCTTTAAAGGAGCTGAGAGAAAGGAACACCAGCAAGTGCTGCTGAGTCAGTTGCTGCAAAATAAAGGACTTAAAACAATGTCTACATGATAAGAAGTACAGTTAGAATAAGCTATGTCTCCCCATGTCTCCCTGCACTGGTATTTCTTAAGAGCATCCCCTTCTAGACCAGAGTTTTGCTTTAAGTTCCCCCTCCCCCGGAATTACCATTATCTACAATAAGGATAGTCTGGCTCATATAAGTGCTATGAAGACTGATGAGCCATGTAGAAACAAAAAAAAAAAAACAATTAAAAGTGCTACTTCACAGAAGTGCTGACAAGTTCTGTTAAATTTGCTGCTGTAAAAGAAAATGCTTACAAGTGTTTTCCTAAGATCTTACAAGTGTTTTTTTTCTTCTGTAAGTGAAAGCTGACTCTTTCCATTCCCAAACATTACTGCTCTGTCTCACTTCCACCTGTTTTATGAAAATAGACAAATGTATTTGTTCTGAACCATTCTCTGTCATTTTATCATTAGGGGTTGTATCCCATTCATGCTATTCATCTTATCTTAATCATTGCAGAAAGTGATACTACTTAAAGGGACCCCCGCCCGCAGTGAGTAGAACACTTGTATTAGTCTATTGTATCTGCACAGTGAGTCTTCTTCTTCTTTCGGCTTTTCCCGGTTAGGGGTCACCACAGCAGATCACCTTGTCCCCTCATGATTGGCAGTGGAGTTTTACAGTGTCGAGTTGGCAGCCTGGTGCCCAACCTTCCACAGAAGGCACACACACACACACACACTCACACCTAGGGTCAATTTAGAATGTCCAATCCACTTACAGCATGTCTTTGGGATGTGGAAGGAAATCGGAGCACCCGGAGGAAACCCACACGACCACAGGGAGGACATGCCGTATTAGTTTAAAATATTGTCTCTCTCAATAGTGTGTGGACTAGGCCCTCGAAAAACCAAGGCACATGTCAGTGGGATCCTGGTCCAGGGCAGTCCATTCAATTTTCTTCTAAACTGAACTAGTCAGTTAGTACTGGTTCTCCTTCACCTTGTCCTGGGTTTCTGACTTTTCTTACTCCAACACCATATTTTAAATCCATGTCCATTGCATGAAGGGAGGTGGCTGAATAGGTGTAGGAGAGCATAATACAATAACACAGCTTGATACCAGTGCTAGGCTTGGTGCAGACCCCTTGTGCCCAGGCAATATTCAGGCAGTATCTCTGGTCAGCCTATTCATATCCTGTTCCATTCACTGCATCATGCATCTCATGTACCCCCATCTCTTGCATGGGAGGGCTGCAGGTTGTGCTAATAGTGAAGGTCTTCCCCACCCTTCTGAATCCTCAGTCCTTTTTGAGTCAGAGGGGGCTGAGGCCACTATCTTTGAGGTAGGTAGGGGAAATTATAACTCCTCCTCCTCCTTTTGTTCATGCATTCATATCTAGATTAGCCTTCACCCCTTTGTGATACTGAGCCCTTTATTTTTGGATAAATACCTGCTTTGGAAAGAAAGCGTAGATAGAGCCCTGGGTCACCCTCACAGCAGCTATTCATTAAATAGGTCACATCTGAAGACGATTACATCCTGATGAAAGATCATCTATAACAAAGAAAGCAGACTGCTGTATTGTCCTTTTCATTCTTGCCTCATCTAAATGCTCTTATTATTTAGTTGTCACTACATTATGGATCAGACGCCATACCAGACTCAGAACTGCTTCCTGCTCTCCAACCCCATTCTGGCCAATTCATTTTTAAAGAAAAGGTAATAACTGGTTAGTTGAATTAGAATCCAGAGATCCAGCCTATCTTACCATCATCAGACAAAGCTCATCCCCCCCAAAAAAGTTTCTAAAAGTATTCCAGAAATCACAGGCTCAGGAGTTGCTTCAGTGGTTCCCATAAGCTAGTCATTTATTTGAAAAGACAAGTTAGATGACTACTTTAGATATCTGGTTTGCGAGATCTTGTTGTATACTATATGGTTTTGTTAATTTCAACATGAATTACAAAGTTAGCTAGGGATATAGTGTCATGGAAATCAGATTCACACATGCTGCAATTATATTACATTGATTTTACAAGACCTTTGATTTAATAATTTCAGAGGATTAAAGTTCATCCTTTGAATTTCTCAGTGTGCCTGTTTCTGTTAAACATGTATGACAGTCTGGATAGTATGACTACTTGATTATGTTTACAGAACAGTAATAGTAGCCCTTCCTACTTAACAGATCAGGGTTTATATTGACAGACTGCTATCTGTATACTTTACTCAGCAGCTCTATTATCTGTTTTTGATATTGTCTACCATTTGTTGTATGAATACCAGTGCCTAACTTGCTAGGCTTGTACCCAGAAATGTACTGAAATGAAATGTTTTCAACTTACTGAACTGAAATGTTTTCAACTAATGGTGGAGCCAAAAGCAATGAAAATGATACCACACACATTGCTCTCACTCCTCACTGGGGTACCTTCGTGTTTCAGTGATTGTGTCACCCTAAGGTAATGGAAGGTACACTTGCTGTCATTTAATTTAATTATAATTAAGTAAAAAAATCAATAAATATATAAATCCATTACTTTATTCACCTTTATCATTTTTTCTGCACTTGTACTTTGCTGTCTTGCTTTGTAGCTCTTTATACAAAGTAGAAGTACATTGCTTGACAATTTTAGATGTTAAAAGGCAAAGCAGAGGTCCTTCTAAAAACTGGCTCTGCCAAGTATTTAGTACTCTTGTCTTTGCATCTCCTGTGCCTACTAATATGTGAAGTTTTTGTTTCCTGTATATTACAGCTCAACATTATTTTTTCACAGATTATATTGCTTGTCTTATATAGCTAGCTTATTAGGCATACGTGCATGTCTGGTATTAGTTTTGATCTTTCTTACTCAATTGAATACAAAAATCCTAGCATAGTACTGATCACAGTTCTGGGCTTTTGATTGCTATTAGTGCACTTATATATTTTGTCCAGCAGGGGGCAACATATTGTGCCTTCTAGGGGTGACTCCGGCTTGGTAATAAATGGTGCACAACTATTTTGTATCATGAACTATTAATGTGGCATCTCCTGCTGCCCTTTATATATATATTTTTTCAAACTAATCTACATGAATTCAATAAATGTTGCGTATTTTCTTTTAAATTAAAAATTTCAAGTAGCAACAATGAGTTGAAATGGGTTGTATTACAGAACTAATGATGCTGTGAGTACAATTATTCTACAGCAATTTGACAGCTGCACTTAGTTTTCCAATTCTTGTTATCTACAGGCATAAATTGCTAACATCTGCACTCCAGTTTTAGCACGGATAGTGACTTGCAAGAGGTTCCACATGTTAGTCCTGTTTTTAGCTTGTGAAAAAAAAAAAAAAAGCAGTTACAGCCTTTTCAGAACATTTAGGATTTGTTCAGTATTTTGGTTGGGATGAGAATGCTGCCCAATTGTTTCTACTTATAAGGCTGCTAAACTAGGTGAATTCATCATAAATGAATATAGTTCAGCTTATATGGCTTTACATTGATACCTGAACAAATGAACATGATGTGATATAATAACTGATAGTACAATGCTGAAGCCTGAAGTTACTTTTTTATTTTGTGCAGTACAGCTGTGGTGTACTTGCTGATATCCACATGCCTTACTATTTTTTACATGCTAATTTAGTCTTCTTTAATGACCTTAGCTGCCCTTGATCACTGTATAGTGACTTGTATGTCCTCAGCTTTTCCCTAGTCCATCTAATACTCGCTATAATGTGTGTTGAGAAGTATCTTCTTTTCAGCCTGTGGTCTTGTCTGACATTTCAGACATCTACTCACACAATGTCTTACCTGTTACACATTTAAAGTACATGCCTTAAGTACTTTTGTGCTGCCATGACCCAAAAAAAGACTGTTTAAGCAGCTTATAGGAAGTGTGTCTTCCATCTCTTGATGAGGCACCTGTTAATTCAGTTAGACTTGAACTTCATAGTGGATATATTCATCTATCGTCTTTTGATACTTTTAGATTATTAGCTATGAAGTCTATAACCTGAAAGAGTAGGTTCCCGGTGGTCAGTGCCCCTGTCTGATGGATTTTTGAGTTACAGACACTTATTTGAAAGGAACCTTAACTTGTATTGCTCAAGGACCAGTTCTTCCTAAAAAAAATCTTTATTTCCTCCTAAACTTAATATCTGTGTGGATCTGGTAAATTAAGTTGAGTCCAACTCAACTGCCTGACCATTTATCTGAATATTATTTAATTAAATATAATTTAGCAACCATGTGTGAAATGGGGGCCTCCACAGCACCTTACTTTCATCTAATTTCATTTCATTTTATTTTATTAATTTTGTCATGTCAACTATGTTACAGAGACCTATTTTCTGAGACTGAAAGATAACAAATAACATTAGAAGGAGGAATAAACATTCAGACAATAAAATAATTAAATAATGTTTTTGAAATAAAACTACAGATAAATTCAATAATATAGCATGTAAAAAACTTACTACCAATTACTATAATATGAAATAAAACATTGTGGTTTTGCTTTCATTAGAAGAGGAAATTGCCACAAAAGAAAGCACAAACATCTGTCATTACTTTAGGAAAGCCTAACATAATTTAAGAGATGAAGTAAAGAAGCAGTGATATAAATTATAATCAAACACAGACAACAAATAATTAATATGGATATCCAGCAAACAGGATTTGGCAGCAGAATATAACTCACATCACTGACTATAGTATGGTTTAAGTGTAATAGATCATAAGATGACATGATGCATATATTTTTTTATTTTTATAATAACCCATTCTACAAGCTTCTATAAAAAGCAAATTGTTATAAAATAACAATGATAAAAGATAAGTTCCAAGCAATTTTCTGGTATCAAAATCCAGACAATCATTCAATGCATATAACAGGACTAGGTACTTGAAAATTGTTACATTGAGAATATCAATATGATGTTTAATCTTCAGATAATAATCAGGCATCAGTTTAAGATATACAGATTAATCCACCCAATTAATAGGTTTAGTATATCTATCATGTAAACAGCACAACAGGAAGAGAATGGAAAAAAAAGACAGTATTTTTGTCTAGCAGATGTTAATTTGCATATTGAGATATGGCCAAATATGAGTTTTTACAATACATTTTGTATTGCATACAAAACTGCCATCTTAGTGTCAAGGGAAGAAAACAGTACCTTGTCCACCATGTAAATTAATAATCTAGGTAACATACTAATAAAAAACAGAAAGGGATTGGTAAAAACAACTTTAGCAGGGTATATCCTGCATTGTGGTAAATAACTAGAGAATTATTCAATCAATTTTGGCTAGCCACCTGGCGGTGTGAACATTGGCTCAACGTGATGGTCACTGCTGATGTGACACTCCCACCACATGTGCAAATACTGGGAAAAAAGTGATTGATATCAATCCTGGCTGGTGCAACAAAACCTACGTGATAAGTAGGAAGAGCACCATTTTATAATATTCTTACTCTGTCCTAATGTTAACAGGAAGAGTGGTATAACTTAGTGACAAACTAAATCAAAGGCATTTGATAAATCAATAAACAAACCTACACTCTTTTTTGAAACTCATAGGTAGAATAAAGCCATTATAGTAGCATTAGTTTAGCTGAAAGTGGTGAGTATTGCTACCAAAAACGTGTTGAAAGTTTCTAGTAAATTTTTAGCCTCACAAAATTCCATTAACGTAGTAATAATCAATTTTTCAAAATATTTAAAATTGGTAATAAAAGTGCTATGGGCAATATTTAATGTACACCCCCCCCCCCCCCCACACACACACACATTTTTTTAAACAGGCACTAAAGCATCTTTTTTGCAGACATTTTAAATAAAAATCAAATAAATGTATAATAGGCAAAGTTGAACAAGATGCCAAGTTTACAAAATGAAGCTCAAATCCATCTAAACATGTAACTGTGTTTATAGAACTAATAATGGCACAATAAACCTGTTTAGTCATTAAAAAAAAACAAAACAAAAAAAAAATAAGAAAATGAAAACCCTTCATCCAAGAACTTCTCCCAGTCTAACCCATAATCTAAACTACCCTCTAGATTATTAAATAATTCTTTAATATAGCTGAAGCAGCCTGACAATATCTATACACAGTAATTTCAAGCAGTTTTAAACTCTCATCAGTTTTGATAAGGCATTTGGTTTATAAACGTTTTATATAGGTGATTTTTTCTTCTGAATTAAGTAATTAAAATAAGATAAAGAGTTTTTTTTATCATCTACAATATGGGTCAGAACAAAATGATCCATAGCCTGAAGCAAATATGCTAACAAAATATCATAGGTGTTTAGTAGGCTAATGACCACAAGGGCTGTTTTAAGCCTAGCCATGCATCCCAAATCTCTGATGAATTCTGATACCCTTGATAAGGGTAAGCATGGGCCTGGGGAGATGAACCATTTACAGGTTACCTGTTTGCATTACAGACATAGGTGCCAAACCAGGGATGAATTTCTGGTTTCTTATCCAACTGTCCAAGCTGCACTTGAATTGGGTTAGGGAGGAGCCCTGTTTCACATGGATGGGGAGTCTGTTCCATAGATGGCGTAGTCTCTGGAATACATACCTATCTCTCCAGCAGGTCTTATTTATATCACAGGCAAGGTTTAAGTCTTTAGAATGGGTAATTCTGGTACTGTTTGTTTTGTGGATCTGCAGGAGGTCCATCAGAGTGGGGTCTGGCAGTGCCCTGTATGCCAGGAATAGATCTCCCCTCAAAAGCCTGTAGGAGACAGAATACAGGGATAGGGCCTTGGGGCGGTCTGCATAGGACATACTACTTATGTCCTGTATTCTTTTAGTGAGGAACCTCTGTAGACGTTCCAGTTGTTGGATATGCCTGTTTAGGTACATACCAAAGGGTGCATTGTACTCAGTGATAGGTCTAATGAATGCCAAATACAGTGGAACAGTGACTTCCTTGGACTTTAATGCCATGCCTTTGTTTATAAGTTGTGCAACATAGAATGTTTTCCACACCACTGTAGACACATGATGATCAAAGGCTAGATTACTATGTGTGTCCCTAAGTCCCTGACTACTGGGTCAACTCTAAGGGGTGTGTTGTCAATATGACAGTACGAAGGGATGGATGACTTCCCAAAGGATACTATTATGCATTTCTTGGCATTTAGTTTTAGTCCATGGCTCTGACACCAGTTATGTGTGTGTGTCAACCCCTCCTGGAGAACATTTATGTCAGTGTGAGATTCAATGTCAGCTCCTAATTTGCAATAATTTGCAAATTTAGTCAGCCAGAGACCATTGACATTGACCTTAACTTCTGAGAAGTAAATGCCAAAAAGGAGCGGTCCAAGGACTGATCCCTGAGGAATTCCACTTGTGACTGGCCTCTTTGTAGAGGTGGACTCCTCAATTCTAACATCCTAGGTCCTGTCTATGAGCCAGTTGGCTATCCAGCGGGTGACATACAGGTTTGTACCTAACCTCTTGAGTTTGTCAACAATGCCCGAGTAAGGTATTATGTCAAATGCCTTGGCCAGGTCAAGGTAGGTAGTGTGAATGATTTTGCCTTCATCCATTGCTTTGGTGACCTTCTCAAAGAAGTCCACCAGGTTGAGTAGGCATGACCTGCCCTTGACGAAACCAAACTGGGTTGGATCCAGTATCTGGAGATGAACTCCATGATAATTCTTTCCATGGGTTTACATATAAGACTAGTGAGACTTATGGGTTTGTAGTTTCCAGGGTCTGTAAATGGCCCGCCTTTATGCAGAGGGATGACTGTTGCCTTTATACATTCATGAGGCATGAAGCCTGTTTGGAGGCTACAGTTAAATAGTAATTCCAGAAGTCCTGATAAGTCATGTTTCATGCTATTTAGAAGGCATCCTGGGATATTGTCTGGGCCCATTGGTGCAGTGTTCTTGATCTTAGAGAGAGCATTAAGGACCTGTTCCCTAGTGACAGTAGGGGGAGTTATAGTTGAAAATATTTCCTGATGGAAGGTTGAGGGGGAGAGAGGAGTAAAGTTGGAGCTGAATTTATCAGGCAGGAGGTTTGCGATATCTTCTGGGTTACTATAGGTGGCTCCATTTACAATGAGCTCTGCACACAATTGTGTATTGCCTTTGAGGTTGTGGAAATAGCTAAAGAATGCTTTGTGGTTGTTCTTGGCCCGGGAGGCCAAACTTACTGTGGGGTCTTGGGAGAGAGAATAAGGAAGGCTTTTCTGTTCAGTCAGAATGTTGTGCCCATCCCAGGAGAAGCTGCTGCTGCTGCCATTAATAGCACTGTTGGCCCCATTTTTTCTGTCAAAAAGAAGCAGACAACTAAGCACATATCTATTCCTCCTCAAATTTCCTTAGACAGGAGTACTTTACTGTGTCAGGGTTTAATTCAGGCTATTGATCCTTCTTATACAGTAGTTTCCAGTAAAAGAAAGAAAGAAAGATACCTCTTATCCTGAAGTGATTCAAGATTCTAAATCTGGGCATGAAAATGAAGAGACAGATACAGGGGTTTGTCCTCAGTTTTCTGATTCAGGCAGGAGAGCTTGGTTTTTGATTCTCCCTATGGGGGGGGGGGGTCTCTTTCTCTGAGACTATTTCCAGAATGGGCCAGCATTTTCCTTCAGAAAATACTGAGTTGTTAGAGAAGGAATTTTCAGAAACTTGACCTATTCCCCCAGTTCTGTCAGCACTGAAGGATGTGTGTCACTACCTGCAAATTTCTTGATAGCCTATTCCATCTAAAAGGTAGATAGAATGTATAAATTTCCTCAGTTTGTTTTTATTCACTCTTCCCAAACCTGACTTAGTAGCTATAGCTTTAGTTAATCCTACTACTGCTAAACATTTGATTAATTCCAATCCTACTTTGACAAGGATGAGAAGATTGTTGATAAGTTTGGGAGGGAAGTGTATGCTTCTGCAACTTTGATTTTCAGAATTTTAAATTGTCAGGCTTGTATGTTTATTCTGACTACTTGTGAAAGTATGAGGAATGGTTTGTCTAGAGTTTCTACTTGTGGGGAAAAATCATCATTAAATTAATCTCTTCCATTGTACAAATCACTATTCATTGTTTGCAGTGTGTGTGTATGACTCAGCTGATACTTCTTCCAGGGCTATGGGCCTGAAGAAGTTTGCCTAGCTGCATTCTGAGAACCTCTCAGATTATGTGAAAAATTAAATTTTAAATTCTTCTTTGGAGAGAAATTTAATTTGTGGTTCCTCTACTGCACAGGTTATCAAAAAGTGTAATGAAAGGGATAAGCTGACACAGGGAATCTCTAAAAAATTTCAGCCCTCCTTTTCCATATTTCCTAAGGGATTTCTAACCCCTCATCCAGTTTTAGCCAAAAACAAAAAAAAAATTGTCTCAACAAAATGCTCTTAAACAGACAGTTAAGAACAACTGTGGGGGAGGGGTCCAAAAGAATTTGGGACCCGCGCAAGCCAAGGACAGCCCAACAAGTCAGAATGACTATTTAAGGGACCTTGTCCCCCCTTCCAACCCTGACAGCCCCTTTTCCCTTCCAGAAAGTCTGAATCTCTATTTTCCCTTTTTGCAACAAATAGTTTCAGACAAATGGGCTCTGAAGATCATTCATCAAGGTTACAAATGGCAGTGGGAAGAAATCCCTCCTTTTCAGCTTGTAATTCCTCATACAACTGACAAGAGTCTTTTATTTCCCCCAGTAATTTAACAAATGCTGTCCCAGGAAGTGATAGAATCAGTTCCTCCTTCCCAGGTTGGGAAAGTTTTTTTATTCAAGGATGCTTTTAGTGCCAAAGAAATAAAATGCATGGAGAGTACTTCTGGATCTTACTTTCCTAAACTGGTTTGTGATAGTGCCCAAATTGAAAATTATGTCACTTCGCAGCTTGTTACTTTTTCCTCATCCAAATTTCCTTGTAACACTAGATTTAAATGATGCTTTTCTGCACATCCCTGTTCGTCCAGACATTAGGTGTCTTGTAAGGTTTTATGTGCCTGGATCACATTATCAGTTCTCTGCCTTACCCTTTGGATTATCTACTACACCAAGAGTGATCACAAAGTGTCTAGCTCAAGTTATATCTCATTGCAGGCTACAATGTATCCACATTTTTTCATGTTTAACCAACTTGCTTATTTTTGCAGGGTGCTTTTCAAAGTATCAGGAGTCTCTCACTTGGGATTCCAAGACAACATGCAAAAGTCTTTTTTGACTCCTTCTCACATGATTGTCAGCTAGGCTCCTCAGTTCAAAGCGCTTTTCTTACACAGGAAAAAAAAAGCAGATCTATATCTATATCTATTTCTAAGGTTTTTTACTTAGACCTTGAAAATACCTCAGGATTTTGGGCCTTCTGGAATCTATGATTCTCATGATACCCCTGGCAAGACTCCACATGAAAAAGATACAATGGTATCTCAAATTTCTTAGATCCCAGTACCAACATCCTTTGTCTTTTCAAATCCCAGTGTTCGGTTTTGGCAGGAGAAAAATCACTTGCTGGAGACAGCAAATATCCCTAAATCTGGGACTCCCCTTCTCCCTCCCTGTTCCAAAGCAGTCAGTCACCACAGATGCCCTGGACTTTGCTTGGGGAGAAGTTCAGGAGGGATAAAAATGCAAGGTGTGTGGGACACTAAGGATGGATGCAAGCACATAAATATAAAAGAGATATTTGTCCTGATCAAGGCACTCAACTCTCTGTTGGTCTCCTAGACCTCTACAAGTTATTACAGACAATACCCCAGTCATGTGGTCCATAACAAGCAAGGGGGGAACAAGTTGTACCTCCTTTGCAGGATAGCCATATTAGCTTGGGATATAGCTTCACAGCGCTCTCACTCTACAGGTATCCTACATTCTATTAGAGCAAAATTGTGTGGTAGACAAACTGAGCAGGACAAGGTCAGACCCTCATGAATGGAAACTAGATCAGAGGTTCTTCCAAGATTTGATCCATCCATGGGGAGTTTCTTAAGGAGACCTATTTGTCTCCTCTCTGAACAACGAATTGGCAAGTTTCTGCTCCAGGACTCCATGCAAGAAAATCTGGAAGACACATGCCTTTTCCTTTTCTTGGACATGAATATTCCTGTATGCTTTCCACCCTTTCCACTGATATCCAGGGTACTTCTGAAGATTCAGAAGGAGTCCCCTAAGATCATTGTGGTGATTCTCCTGTGGCCCAGGCAACAGCGGTTTTCCCTTCTTTTGGAAATGGCCAGGTGCAATTACCCCAAGCTTCCTCACTGAATGGATCTACTCACACAAGATCAAGGGTGTTTGATACCCCCTGACTCCATTCAACTTCAACTGACTGCCTGGATGATAGGGTCTTATTTTCCGTTAGGCACTTGTTTACTGAGGATGTACAGCAGGTACTAATGAGGCAAAAAATCCTGTTACTAGAAAATAATATATTAGCAAATGGAAAGGTTTTCTAGTTGGTACCAACGACATAACCTGCACCCATTCAAATTTATCTGTTCTCTGGTTTTACACTATTAGTGTGAGTTACTATCCTATGACCTTTCTTACTCCTCCATAAAGGTTCATTTATAGCCCATTTCAGCATGTCTGCCCATGGATCCTCCTATTTCAATGTATTCTCATTTCAATATGTTTTTGAAAGGGGGTTTGCATAAGTAGCCTCCAGGAAAACCGATGCCCCCACCTTGAAATCTTAAGTTTGTGCTAGAGAAGTAACACTCACTCCATATGAACCAGTTAACCTGTCTGACTTGAAGTTCTTAACATGGAAAACATTTTTATAGAATGCTTTGACTCTGCAAGAAGGGTATCACGTTGCAATCTCTTAATCAAGCTCTACTCCCAATACGTTGCTAAACTCTGGAGTAGTATCACCACACAAATAAAACTCTCCAACAAACTTAATAGTTTTAAACCACTGCTTAAACAACATCTTAGCCAATCCTAGTCCTGCACATGCTCATCACCAGGTAAAGACTTTTAGTTCACCGTGCAATACTCTTCAAATACTCTCCTTGAACAGAATACTCTCAGCCTCTCACTGAAATGACAAAACAATTTTTATATATAACTTCTGCCTGTACAATCCACCAAGTTGTACATGGGCTTTCTCTTTAGTAACTTCCACATCTGTAAAATCTTAGAATGTATAAATGTAACTACTGTATGTGCATAAATGTAAATAGAAATGTAACTACTCTGTCTTTATCTTGAATTTAGTATAATGCAAAGTAAGCAAATGGAGCTTTTCTCCCCGGGCCTCTGCTGAATATGGGTATTACCTAGTCTGACTTTCCCGGTAAACAAAGGCAAACACGCAAACAAACAAATAAATGAATGGCGAGTCGGCCTTATCTTACTTTACACAGAAAAAGGGTTTCTTTAAGAACTAATCCTTCTTTTATGCGTAAAGTGATATCTAAGTTTACTTTAACCCAGACTATCCATCCTTCTCTGTTTATTTCTTGAACCTAAAAGTGAGGGAGAAAGGATAGTCCATACCTTGAATGTCCACAGACAACTTAGGTGCTATCTTGACAGAACTATATTTTTCAGATCTTCAGATCATTGTTCATTTCTTGTGAAGGTAAGAAGAAAGGACAACCAATGTCAAAACAGACTGTTTCCAAATGGTTTTCTAAAGCTATTACCTTTGGTGATACTTGCCAAAGAAAAACTATTCCAGGCAGGGTCAAGGCCTACTCTACCAGTATATTGGCTTCATCTATGGCTTTTTGGAAAGGGTTGGATTCTAGAAGTATTCTAGATGCAGCAACTTGGTCACCTGTATATATGTTTACCAGGGATTACAAGCTTGATTTCTTCTCTAATCCTATCAAAACCTGATCTGGACCTACACTCCTGGGGCTCCTGGACCATTCCCCTTCCATCTCCCAAATGTAGTAAGCTAGGGTAATCTACCCATATAGAGTAGGCTACAGCAGCAGCAATCAATATGATGAACATTGTACAGGTGTGTACGTAAACTTACCATAACAGTAGATGTTCGAATGATCACTGCTGCTGTAGCCATTCCCTCCCTCCATCACCCTTGGATTTTTCGTGTGTTATATATGCAAGGGTATGGGCATTTATTTTATGTTGTTCCTACTACCTAGCATTGTTCTTTCAGGGCTCAGTCTCCCTGTCTGTACTGCATACCTCTCATAGTATTATAGGATCATAGGAGATTACTAGGCTAATGGCCTGGGGCCCTAACAAACCAAGCCAAGAGGTTATCCCCAACAAAGAAACCTCAGTCAGCACCTGTCACCCCTATCAATGAGGGACACAGGTGGAACACCTGGGATAAATTTGTAGTTTCGCATTCACTCATCAAGGTTGTGTTTGAAGAGGGTCAGCGATGTGCTTTGTTCGATATGTATGGGGAGTCTATTCCAGAGACTGGGCAGCCTCTGGGAGACAAACCTGTCTCTCCACCAGGTTTTGTTAATGTCACATATTAGATTTAGGCCTTTCGAGTGGGTACAGATATGGAACATCTCTAGTAGAGCAGGGTCTGAGATTGCCTTGTAGGTGAGACACAGATCACCTCTGAACAATCTGTACAATACAGAGTAGAGTGATAGTGATTTGAGTCTGTCCACATAGGACAGGTGTTAGGACATGGAGTCTCTGTGAGGTATTTCTGTGGCCTTTCCAATTGGTGCAGGTGTTTGGAGAGGTACATACCAAATGGGGCATTGTACTCAATTATTGGCCTAATGAGGGAGGAGTACAGAGAGGTAATAACCTCCTTTTTTTTCTGGATGCAACCCCTTTACTTATGAGATGAACCAAGTAAAAGGCTTTTCTGACCGCTGCTGCTACATGATGGTTATATGTGAGATTGTTGTCAACCTGTATACCCAGGTCTCTCACCACAGGTTGTGTGCTTAGAATGTTCTGATTTTTGCCTCACATTTTTGGTCTGTTCCTCATAAAATATGTGGGTTTCTAGCAAATCACTGAGGATTGAAGTCACTAAATAATGGCAGACATTTAAGTTTCAGATTTCATATCCTTCAGAAAATGTATGGCAACACAAAACCTTTTATTCAAATAACTTTCTAAGTTTAGAATTGCAATATTTAGAATTTGTCCTTATTTTTAGGCTTTTGTCCCACTATTATTTTTGCTTTGTTCAGATTTCTTGTGATAAGCGGTTGAGAGGTGTGTCCTGTTGGCATGAAAGATCTGAAAGGCTTAGGTTCCTAACCTGTATTTTTAGTCAGCTCAAGCTGACTGACAATTTGGGTGCATGGAAGGTGCTCTGAAGCTTTGGAAGTTGGCTGGCTGTTATATCCTTGGCCAGATATAACCCCATATAGCTGTTGCTACTGCAGTAGTGATCATTCGAACATCTGCTGTTATGGTAAGTTTACTTACACAACTGTACTTTTTCTGAGGTAGTCTTAATTCATGTGATGCTTTGCTAGTCTTTATAGCTGCCTTTCTTAGTGAGGTTGTTAATACAGTTCTAATTCTGTGGCGTTCTGGCTCTACAAGGTGGTTTAAGGAGTTTCTTCCTTCTGTTGCACAGTTATTTGTACTGACTGTCAGACTACTGGGGGTGGTTTACTTTTGCATTTGCCACCATATTTGGTTTTAGAAGGGACTGCCAGATCAAAACATTTATTTAAATAGGGCAGAAAATCTTTAGTGGTTGCATAAATGGGTCAGCTGCAGAGTTGCCATGGGTAAATTTAGAGATTTCATCATACAGGACTGATTTTCGAAGTCTCTAATGAGGACAGGATAGTTTATCAAGGAAGTAGAAGTTCTGAGGGTAAAGGTAACCAGGTTATGACCAGACATTACTAATGAAGGACTAACCATGGGATGGGAGCAGGCAGGAGACAAATTTGTGATTGAAGTCAAGAATGCTTTCGCCCCTAATAGGTTTGACGATAGTCTGATCCAGGGAACTTTTGTTTACCCATTCCAATAATTGCTGAGCACTCTTAAAGATGGAAGTGTAGGTGCTCTAATTAATTAGAAGGATAGTTGAAGTCTTCAAGGATGAAAAAGCATTTACTTATAGGTATATCCTCTAACAATGCCAGGAACTTATCATGGTTATCTGGAGCTATGGAGGGTAATCAGTAGCAGGATATGAGTTGGACACTTTAAGATCCTTAAGGTGGGCTGAAGTTCAATAAGTTCACTGTGGGGGATCTCTGGGCAACCATTTTGAAGTGATAGTATCCCTGATGAGCACAGACAGTCTTACACAGTTACCGATAAAGTCTGAAGACATGATAGGCACAAAATCCAGGCACAGAGGGAATGCTGTCTATGCATTTTAACAATGTCTTTGTAACAGTGAATACATGGACATGTTTCAGTTGCAGAATTGTCTCAAGGTCAGACAATTTATTGTTAAGACTGCTCATGTTGACTAGAGACACCTTAACATTGTCTAGTTTGAGAATTGTTGTGTATGTCAGGTTGGAATGGTAATTAGATGAGCTCTGCTAAAAAGGCACAATAGGGGTAGCAAAGACTTTAGCCAGTAAGTGGGAGCCCTTGAATAGGAGGTGTAGACTGTTTTTTGCAAAGTAAGTTGGATGGTCAATCATCTCTCCCTAGGGAAATACATGCTGCATCCCCATGGAATGACCCCAGCAACTTAGCCAGCTGTTGAACACAATCATCTTTTCCTTGAATCTAGATATAATTCTTAATGAGGGGAGGATTCCACTCAGAACCAGTGTCTAACCCCTAGCTAAAGCTAGAATGGTAAGCAGCAACATATCCTTTTTCATGGTCTTGAGGGGTGTGCCAGGTGATTTTCCCCCAGCATGGACTATTATCATATTGTAGTCATTCTTGTTGGAGGAGAGGGTGTTTAGGGACCTAGTTATGTCCACTATCTTGGCTTCTGAGAAGTAGTTGATGTACCCTAGCTTTGTCTAGCCTAGTGAGTCTGGAACCTGTTTGCCTTACAATGGTCACTAATACTAGGACATTTCCAGCAGCTGAATTATGCCTACTAATCATGGGAGTGGCATGCTATTAGTGACATGTTGATGTTAATATTGCTGTGGATGTATGCATAGTAGATGCAATAAACAAGTTACGTTGATGCCTACTCTTAAGAGTTATAGAAAGTTTGGGAAGAAATTTTTGATAGCCTCAGTGTAAAACAATTTTGTATTGTTAGTATAATGATGATGGTGATGCATTTGTGTGGGTGAGGGTGTGTCAATGTTATGTCCACTACAGGTAGTGGACTGCAAGAGGGCTAAATTAACTGTGGATTCTGAGGCTGTATATGCCGTTTAACTCTGGTACAGGGTCCCTGGCATGTGTGCCCCCCCCCCATTTTGAAAGATTTAAATTAAAAAAATACACTAAGAGAACTAAAGAAAGTCATATGAAGTCATTCAGTCAAATCTGAGGTTCTCTCCAAGATTTGCTGACATAATTGATAATCACATATGTATTATTTTTATCCCTCTTTAATTTTTCTCACCCCTGTTTTGCCTCGATTGATGAAGTTGGTATTTTTGTTGCTTTTAGTGTGTCCTGTTTTAGCTGTTATAATTCTAAGTATTGCTAATTTTAGTTTCTTTATATTTCCTTAAGCTGTTGCCTTCCCATTAATTTTTATAGCCCTTCCTTGATAAGCACAGTGTTTTCCTTTTCATCTTGCTGATATTCTTTGAACAATTGTGTATTGTATCTGTGACAGAACTTTTTATTTAGTTCCACTGTTCCTTCTTTCTCCTTTACAAAGGCATTCCCTCAGCTCCCTGAACGTATGATAATTTAAGTGGAAAACATATATACTGCAGACATGGTACAAACAGAATCATAGCTGCAGTGTCAATATACCTTGATGAACAACTGTACTACTCACAGGAGAGACCAAGACAGAAGACTTGGAGTTAGAAATGTTCTCCACATAAGACAAGAAATTAAGCAACCAGTCCTAATGGGCAAGCAAGGGAGAAAGTTACTATTGTCATGATACAAATAAGGAAAGTTACCACAAGTCAAGCTGAGGTTATTTAGCTCAAATGCACTCCCCTCCCACATAAACACACATAGAAACAGACTTCAAAGGAGTGAAAGGGGCAGGAAAAAGATAGACGTAACCTTTTGCACTGCAGAACAGGAACAGGTATTGTAGACAGGGGCCGACTGTGCTGAATATTAATGTCATACCTTTATATTAGGAGCACACTAAAGCACAGTACAATTCTGATGCTCAAGTCTCTTAGCTGTAACAACTGGCATTGAAACCTACCCACCTCTGATTAATTCTGGATGTGGGACTCAGAAGTAACACTGAAGAAAGAACATTTCTCAACTTAAAAGTGGGTGGCTACCTGAGAAAAATGATGACCACAACACATAACTCACAGTGAATACTGCTTTGGAGTCAAATTATTCTAAAGTTAAACTACGGGTGGCCACGGTTGTGCAGCGGTTAGCGTTGCCACCTCACAGCAAGAGGTTCTCCGGTTTGATCTTCAGCTGGGGTGCCTTCTGTGCAGAGTCTGCATATCCTCCCGGCTCATCTTAAATCTTCTTCTTCTTTCGTCTTTTTCCTGGTTAGGGGTCGCCACAGCGGATCACCTGTCCGCTCATGATTGGCAGTGGAGTTTTACAGTGTCAAGTTGCCAGCCCGGCGCCCAACCTTCCACAGAAGGCACACACATGCACACACTCACACCTGGGGCCAATTTAGAGTGTCCAATCCACCTACAGCATGTCTTTGGGATGTGGGAGGAAACCGGAGCACCCAGAGGAAACCCACATGACCACCGGGAGGATATGCAGACTCTGCACAGAAGGCACCCCAGCTGAAGATCAAACCGGAGAACCTCTTGCTGTGAGGCGGCAACGCTAACCGCTGCACAACCGTGGCCACCCGTAGTTTAACTTTAGAATAATTTGACTCCAAAGCAGTATTCACTGTGAGTTATGTGTTGTGGTCATCACTTTTCTCAGGTAGCCACCCACTTTTAAGTTGAGAAATGTTCTTTCTTCAGTGTTACTTCTGAGTCCCACATCCAGAATTAATCAGAGGTGGGTAGGTTTCAATGCCAGTTGTTACAGCTAAGAGACTTACAGAGCATCAGAATTGTACTGTGCTTTAGTGTGCTCCTAATATAAAGGTATGACATTAATATTCAGCACAGTCGGCCCCTGTCTACAATACCTGTTCCTGTTCTGCAGTGCAAAAGGTTACGTCTATCTTTTTCCTGCCCCTTTCACTCCTTTGAAGTCTGTTTCTATGTGTGTTTATGTGGGAGGGGAGTGCATTTGAGCTAAATAACCTCAGCTTGACTTGTGGTAACTTTCCTTATTTGTATCATGACAATAGTAACTTTCTCCCTTGCTTGCCCATTAGGACTGGTTGCTTAATTTCTTGTCTTATGTGGAGAACATTTCTAACTCCAAGTCTTCTGTCTTGGTCTCTCCTGTGAGTAGTACAGTTGTTCATCAAGGTATATTGACACTGCAGCTATGATTCTGTTTGTACCATGTCTGCAGTATATATGTTTTCCACTTAAATTATCATACGTTCAGGGAGCTTTTTTGCAAGATTGTGGATGTCTGTCGATACTACACTTCATTTAGTAATAGTTTTGCACTTTTAGGCTCACTCATGTTTGTCTTCTAGTCCTGGCTTTTTGAACAAATGTCTGATGTTTGTTTAGCTTCTGAGTGATTGATTAAGAGTATTGCATTTATAGGTTCATAGGTAGGTACTAGGCTATTGGCCCTAGGGCCTATACAAGCCTAGCCAAAAAGGTACCCTGGCTTTCGCCACCCAAGAAAATTAGTTTCCTGTGCTCCTGTCAAGCAGAACCACAGAAGGGATCCCCGGGGTGAATTTCCTATTACCCATTCAATCATCAAGATTTTTCTTGAAGAGTGCTAATGAGGAGCTCTGTTTGACATAGATAGGTAGTCTGTTCCAGAGTATGGGAAGTCTCTGGGAAAGGAATCTATCCCTCCAGCATGTTCTGTTTATTGTCGTGACAAGGTTTAGGTCCCTAGAACGTGTAGCTCGGAGGGATTGGGATTTCTTTAGGTGGAGCATGTCCAACAGCTCTGGATTTGACATAGCTTTGTATGTTAGGCAGAGATCGCCTCTGAGTAGGCGATATGCGATAGAGTAAAGCTGGAGTTTTTTGAGACGGTCTGCATAAGGCATCTGTTTGAGGCCAGTAATCCACTTTGTGAGGTATTTTTGCGGCCTTTCCAGTTGTTGTAGATGTCTTGTGAGGTACATAACAAAAGGGGCATTGTACTCTATAATGGGTCTAATGAGTGATGAGTAGGGGGGAACAATGACCTCTTTTTTTCTGGATGAGAAACCTTTTGTGATGAGGTGTGCCAAGTAGAAGGATTTCCTGACCACTGTGGCGATGTGATTATCAAAGGAGAGACTACTGTCCACCTGTGTCCCAAGGTCTCTTATCACACTTTCGGTGTTAAGTAGACTACCGCCTATGTTTAGTCCATTACTGTGATCTCAGGTGAAAAATAAGAGTCTTATATATAGCATTTAGGCTGTTTTCCCTTTCTCTAGGAATACGTGACCTTAGTTTTAATACATATAAGTAAATATCAATGGGTATGAGGATGACGATTTGCATATGGTGGGTATAGGGGGGCTTTCCCACCTGCAGAAATGCTTTTTCATTGGGGTGTCTTTAGATGTCAGAGCAAGTGGCTATGTGAAGGGTGTAGTATCATTGGTGAAGCAGAAGAAATAATATTTGTTGATTTGGTAATATCAGTACCTTGACCTTGGAGGGTTCGTACTCGATGATTTGACAAGCTGAATAAGTTAAAAGATCACTGGTATGGTACTAATTTTTAATTGCTTTTTTTGAGAGGTCACATGCCCGTGACCCCTTTATCTTTGTCATACAATGGCTCCTCTCCTTTCCACTCTCCAAGGTTTTCCTGGATCTGCTTGATTATACTAAAGTTAGGCTCGCAGAATTATGTCTTAATTATCATGCTATACTAACTGGAAAACAAAGTATCTGCACCCTTGTACCCCTGATGTGGGGACTCTGCCCCTCCCCCCATAGTTTGTAAACATACTACCTTTGTGTTCACACAAGCTCAGAGAATCCCTTTGTTCTGAGTTGCTGCAACAATGGAATAGTAAATTTTGAGATTGGGGATGCAGGGTGAAGCCTCAATATCATGTGTGGGTAGAGGGAAGCTTCTGCACAAACAACAGAATATGTTTTAAATTTACCTAAACATGGTAACATGGTAGTAGTCTACCAGTGGGTGGTAACATTTTGTCTTGTAGGCTGTGCTTCATAAATGCAGCATTACCTTTATAAAGTAGCCCTGCTTTCTCCAGTCATGCTGTTATGTTTTAGAGCTCCTTGCTCTTCTTTTGTCCTTGACTGATAGCGAAGGGATATTTAGCCAGAAGGAATATGCTAGGCATCCATGTCACCTTCTCCCCTTTTAATGTGGGGCATGCAGTGGCATTGCATTGACATGCACATTTCCATGTATGCCCACCTAATATATCCTGCCACCAATCCCTGCCATTAACTGTTGGTCATAGGACGTCATTCTGACCTCTGCCAAGATATTGCAGTGGATATAAAAAGTTTATACACCCCTGTAAAAATGCCAGGTTTTTGTGATATAAAAAACAAGACCACAATAAATAATTTCAAAACTTTTTCCACTTTTAATGTGACCTGTAACCTGTACAATTCAATTGAAAAACAAACAAATATGTTAGAGGAAAAAAATATAAAAAATATAAAATGTACAATAAGCTGATTGCATAAGTGTGCACACCCTCAAACTAATACTTTGTTGAAGCACCTTTTGATTTAATTACAGCATTCAGTTTTCTTAGGTACACACCTGCCATCAATTAAAGAGACTATGATTAACCCCAAATAAAGTTCAGCTTTCCTAGTAGGATTTTCCTGACATTTACTCAGTTGTCTGCTACAGCAAAAGCAATGGTTTGCAGATAGCTTACAAAGCATCAAAGGGATCTCATTGTTGAAAGGTATCAGTCAGGAGAAGGGTACAAAAAAATTTCCACAGCATTGTATATACCATGGAACACAATGAATACAGTCATCATAAAGTGGAGAAAATATGGGACAACAGTGACGTTGCAAAGAACTGGACGTCCCCCCAAAATTGATGAAAAGACAAGATGAAAACTGGTCAGAGAGGCTGCCAACAGACCTACAGCAACACTGAAGGAGCTGCAGGAATTTCTGGCAAGTACTGGTTGTGTACCTTATGTGACAACAATCTCCTGTATTCTCCATATGTCTGGTTTATGGGGTAGGGTTGCAAGACGGAAGCCTTTTCTTACACAGAAAAACATCCAGACCCAGCTAAAATTTGCAAAACAATACATCGCCTCCCAAAAATGTGGGAAAATGTGTTATGGACTAATGAGACAAAATTGAACTTTTTGGCCACAATTCCAAACGGTACATTTGGCGCAAAAACAACACTTCACATCACCAAAAGAACACCATCCCCACGGTGAAGCATGGTGGTGGCAGTATCATGTTTTGGGGATGGTTTTCTTCAGCTAGAACTGGGGCTTTAGTCAAGGTGGAAGGAATTATGAACAGTTCTAAATACCAGTCACTTTTGGTCTAAAACCTTCAGGCGTCTGCTAGAAAGCTGAAGATGAAGAGGAATGTCACCTTTCAACATAACAATGACTCCAAGCATACATCCAAATCAACAAAAGAATGGCCTCACCAGAAGAAAATTAAAGTTTTGGAATGGCCCAGCCAGAACCCTGACCTAAATCCAATAGAAAATCTGTGGGGTGACCTGAAGAGGGCTGTGCACAAGAGATGCCCTCACAATTTGACAAATTTGGAGTGCTTTTGCAAGGAAGAGTGGGCAAATATTACCAACTCAAGATGTGCCATGCTGATAGACTCCTACCCAAGAAGACTGAATGCTGTAATTAAATCAAAAGGTGCTTCAACAAAGTATTAGTTTAAGGGTGTGCACACTTATGCAACCAGCTTATTGTATGTTTTTTTT
Organism: Protopterus annectens; assembly: GCF_019279795.1. Classification (NCBI taxonomy): domain Eukaryota; kingdom Metazoa; phylum Chordata; order Ceratodontiformes; family Protopteridae; genus Protopterus; species Protopterus annectens. The sequence continues at coordinate 1,986,724,555 of NC_056741.1, forward strand.
TTTTAATTTTTTTATTTTTTTTCCCTTAACAGATTTTGTTTTTCAATTGAATTGTATAGGTTTTAGGTCACATTAAAGGTGGGAAAAGTTTTGAAATGATTTATTGTGGTTTCATTTTTTTATATCACAAAAATCTGGTATTTTAACAGGGGTGTGTAAACTTTTTATATCCACTGTAATTTATATTTTCCTGGCTTATTGATAATCTGAAAGTTGAAAGGAACTCACCTTGTCTCCTCACTGCTGGTCCTCTGACTGGGTACCTGGTGGTGTAGCTGAATATCTTGCCACTGAAACAATGGGACAGTTTGGTACATTTTCTTTTACTTCTCTCATGTTTTAATTCCCTTTTAAATCATTAACTCAACACCTATAATTTTGCAGGCTCCTGTCTGGATTCTGGTTTATGCAACCATTTCCTTCAGCTGAACTGCTGGACACCTCTAGTTTGCCCCTGAAACAGCAAATGGCTTAAGTGACAGTTTGTTCTTAGTTTATACTATTTCTAACAAAGAGAAACTGTCAAAAGCTGGAGATGATGGATATAAGCGACAAAAGCTTAGGATTCTTGTTTCCACCAGGACCTCTCCTTGGTACACCAGTTCCGGTCATCTCCCTTCCCCTCAAGCACTTGCTATTGAGTATTTTTCATTTTTAATCTGGATAAGCTTTCATCCGCGGTGGTGGTGCTGTGGTAGCGTTGTCGTTTCACAGTAAGATGCTGTCCGGTTCGATTCTCAGCTAGAGCGTCTTCTGTGTGGAGACATACGTGAATGGGCGAACCTTCGTTGAAGGTTGTGCATCAGGGCTGGTAACTCAGCATGTAAAAATCAGCTACCAATCATTAGTGGACTGGAGTTCCGCTGTGGTGACCCCTAACCGGGAAAAGCTGAAAGACACAAACAAATCTGGATAAGCTTTCATTTTTTTTTCATTTTCCAACCCTTGGTTGTTAGTTTGCATCATTGAAAAGCTGAATGAGTTTCACTCTTGGGAACTGAATACAAAACAAGCATTAAGTGTGAGCTTTGTTTACAGTTTTATGATGTGGGAAGCTTCCTACCAGAAAATGAACTGATCCTGCACGAGCTCATTTCATGCATGCTAGTAACATGATCTTAGATTCCATACCTTGTGCTAAGGGTGGGAGGCACAGTAAGCAAATCTCTAGGAATATGGGAACTACATACAAATGGATTTTATTATCCATTGTAAAACAAACTGGCCTAAAGCTCAGGGCTTTTGCTTTGATGGGGCTAGGGATCCATCTAGAGGATATATGACTTATATTGCCATGAGTCTCATAAGTAGGAGGATGTTACCAGGATTAAGAGTAATTTTAAGTAAACAGAATCACTAGAATCATCAGTATCAGTAAACATTAAATAATGTCAACTCTGAGGCATACAAATCCTGGCTCATCTTCTCAAATCATCAGAATAGTTAGTGATATAAGTTCCACTAGTGAGACTATTGGCAATGGGAAATGTTGATAAAAGTATATTCTTTTATATTCTTTTGTGTGCAATGGACTCTGTCTATATAAAATAAAATGTGTTTTATTATTATGCTTTGTATATTTGTAAAAAATAGCATTTGCACACGGAAATATAATATGTGAATCACAAGCAGGCCAAAAGAGTGAACTTCCACAAAGTAAATGTATTTTGTGAGCTGTACTTGAAACTAAAAAGCAGTTTGAAGATAAAACTGACACACCCATGTATTCTGTGAAAGAGGCAGTATGAGAACTTAAGAGTTAGAGAAAAAGTAATGATATTTACTCAAAAGACTAAAACATCTGATAGTGGTCTGAAGGGCTTTTCCTATTAGCCTCACCAGCATCATCTGCAAAAACATGGAATATATATCGGTCAATCTCATAAACAATGGAAGTGATGACTTATAAATTGTAACCCTAATCAATATGGCTTCAGGAAAAGTACAGTCTGCCTCCTTAAGCTAGTTGAGTTCCTTGAAAATGTAACATAATGCTATTGGCAAATATCAGTGTATACATGCTGTCTATGTGGACCTCACTAAAGCTGATGATAGTTTTTCACACTAGCATTATTAACAAACTCACTAGTTTATACATAACCCCCTACTGCACCTGTTAGGTTGCATATTCTCTTTATGACTGAATACACACAGGAATTGCTGGTGGTACTTTATCAACTAAAAGGCATATCATTAGTGGTGTCACTCAGGTCTCTGTACTGGGCCCCCCCCCACTTTAGCATCTGATTTTATGATGTGAAAGCCGATACCAAATTCTAGGGCTAACCAAGTTTGACAATGACTGTAAAATGGGTGCTGTTATCGATTCTGCCATGGACATTCATATCCTCCAAGATGGGGGCTTGCCAGGAGCAACACTTGGTTCACCAACTATGGCCCCAAGTTTAAAGCAAAAAAAGAAACTACTGAGTAGTTGTCTTTAGGAACAGGACCCTCACTTTAGATCAACACAGTCATTACAGAGCTAGGTACCTTCTTTGATCATTAGATACAGCTTGAAAATCCTACTACCTTTCCAGATAAAGATATATTTTCCAGGTCCAAGGATGTCAAAATCCCCCTCTTTTCTTTCCTCATCAGGACAATCATAGAATACAACACATGATTTAGAATGTGCCTCTCTAAAACACCTTGCCCAACTGGAAAGAACACAACTTTTTTTTAATTAAAAAAAAAAAATCAAAGGACTATTCTCAGTAAACTACCCTGACAGACTAAAACCCTCTTGCATTTTTCTGTCTCATACCATCTCCTGTGTAGTGATCTTTGCATTATCTTTTCAAGCCATGAAAGATTCTGTCCTACTAGACCTCCCCCAAATCATAAATACTAGTAATAATAATAAAAACATCCACTCCCAACACCTCAGTCATCATCACAACATAAACAAGACCTCTTAGAGAGCTAGGTTCATGACTCAAACAATTCTATACCAGTGCAACAAGCTCCCCTTACATACCAAACAATGTAACACACTACCATCCTTTAAGTTCTGCTGAGAGGATTTGATGGGTGTACACAAATGTAATCATATGATAAGTGTTGTGGTCCTCATGGCAGATCCACCCACTAAAAATCTCTAGTTGCATTGCTAGTCTCTATATTGTCAATCAAACCACATTCCTGCAAAGAAATCTGTGTGCTTTTGACCTTATATCCAATACTGGTTAGTTTAGCTATGACTTTAAATGATTTGAACCCGGAATATATATTTTTTTACTGTCTATGACATTTCAAATGTGTCTGAAGTATTGTCCAACATGAGGATTTCCTGGACAAGTTTGTATTAAGTATAGTTGGAAAACAATACACATGGATATGGGTATCTGAGAAAGTCATAACTCAATTATGTTTCATGAAGGTATGCCAACTGTATTAGAACATTTACTGTTGGAAAACTGTGACAAGTATATGCTGCTGATTTATTATTAGCTTTTTAAACAGAATGAAGAAATGTAGGCACATTGGTATGTATCTTTGATCTTTGGTTATTACTAACATGGGCGACCGTTGCTCTACACCAATAGTCATTCCCTCCCTGGTCAGATCTAACCATAAACTAATCACCATGGAAATCTAAATCTCACCCACACATCCCCCCCCCCCCTCTCCCCGCAAAGGTAACCACCTTGAAAAACTTCTCCAAAACTGACTTTGGACTCCTAAAAACAGAGGTGGCTAACTTCACGGCACCCATACCAATGGAAAATAGCTGCATGACTGCCGAATCATACACCAATGCACTGTATGAACATGTATGTAAATGCATGGAACTAGCCATACCCAACAGAACCAAGATGTTCTCCTCCAAAAAAAGGAAGCCAATCTGGTGGTTCCTTGCCATTAATAAACTCTACAACAGAAGGAAGAAACTGTTGCAGAAAAAGGTGAAGTCCCAAGACTGGAAAAACTCCCTTATTAGCCTCAACAAAAAGTTGAGATCCCTCATCAAATCCTCTAAAGCCAGCTAGGAAGGCAGAATTGTGGCAGACACTAAAAGCAATCACAAAGCCTTCTATAGCTATATCAAGATCCTCCATGGCAATACCCAGATTTGCTCTGAGTTACTGCACAATGGTACCGCCTATACTGAGCCAACAGATATTGCCAACATACTGGCTGGCAGATTCAGTGCCAAATGTACCCCTCTCTCCCCCCAAAGGACCAATCACAATACTGGAAGAATGCCAAACACCCAGCATTACTGCAGCACAGGTTAAAGCTGCATTGTCCAAAGCCAAGAATACAGCTTTCATGGGACCCGATAATATCCATGGATGTGTTCTACATGAACTACAAAGTGAACTGGCACCACATCTGTGTACCCTGTTTAGTCACAGCCTCACCTCAGGTTTTGTCACTCCAAAATGGTGCACTGCTACAGTCATCCTTCTCCAAAAAGGGGGAACGACTATAGACCTTGGGAATTATCACCCCCATTAGCCTGACAAGTCTGATATATAAAGCTATGAAGCACATCATCATGGACCTGATTAACAAAGAAATAGGAAATCTCCAAACTCTAGACCCCACACAATTTGGCTTTGTGAAAGGGAGATCATACCTGGTCAACCTGGTTGACTTCTTTGAGTCAGTCACCAGGGCTGTGGATGAAGGTAAGGCAGTTCATACAGCCTTCCTCAATCTGGCCAAGGCCTTTGATACCATTCCTAACTCAGGAATTATTGATAAACACACCAAACTAGGCATCAACCCCATATCACTAGGTGGATTGCAAATTGTCTCACAGATAGAACACACAGTGTGAAAGTAGCGGACTCCAAGTCCGACTGCCGACCAGTCACGAGTGGAGTCCCACAGGGATCTGTCCTGTGTCCTCTCCTGTTTGGCATCTGCTTTTCAGAAGTCCAGGCCAACACAAAGGGACTCTGGCTGACCAAGTTTGCAGATGACTGCAAGCTGGGAGCCATTATTAACTCCCCAAGTGATGCAAACATTCTACAGAAAGGCCTCACTGAAACCAATGACTGGTGTCAAAACCATGGCCTTAAGCTTAATGCCAAAAAATGTGTCATTATCCCATTTGGTAAAAACTCAGTTCCCACTAGTTACCACATCAATGGGAGCCCACCGAACACTGAAGCCATTGCCACTGTGGTCAGAAAGTCCTTCTGTATAGCACATCTTATTACCAAGGGTTTTGCATCCAGGAAGAAAGAGGTTATTGTCTCTCTCTCTCTCTACTCTTCCCTCATTAGACCAATCATTGAGTATAATGCCCCATTTGGCATGTACCTCACTAGACACCTGCAACAGCTGGAGAGGTCACAGAAGTACCTCATGAAGAGGATCCTAGGCATTAAACGCATGTCCTACATGGACAGACTCAAAAGACTCCAGCTATTCTCTGTCTCATATTGCCTACTTAGAGGTGATCTCTGCTTGACTTACAAAGCCATGTCTGACCCAGCTCTGTTAGAAATGCTACATCTAAAGAAATCACAATCCCCTCCACACCACATGCTCCAGAGACCTCACCCTCATTACCCCAATCAACAGAACATGCTGGAGGGACAGGTTCCTCACCCAGAGACTGCCCATGCTCTGAAATAGACTTCCCATACATGTCAAGCAGAGCACCTCACTGTCCCTCTTCAAGAGAAATCTTGATGAGTGGATGGGTAACAAAAAGTTCACCCCAGGGATCACTCCAGTGGCTCTACTTGATAGAGGCACTGGGAACTAACGTCAAGTGGCATGATGCAAGAGCACTTCTATGGGTTAGGCTTGTAAAGGCTCCAGGGCCATTAGCCTAGTATGCACCTATGAACCTGTGAACAAGTTGTTGGGTTTAAGATAAGTACATATACATCACAGACTGCCTTTATATCACATCTGTTAGACAGAAGAAGGAGACAATAAGCCTGTCTACTCTGCCTTTTCATTGAATTTAGCATTTAACTTCACCTCCATCTCTGTTATCCTCTTTACCCTTTCTTCACTTGCCCTGTGATCTCTGCAAAGAACTGATTTCAAAAACCCAAGGTGTAGCTCGTCCGTACAATCTGCTGCCTATGCCCTATTCTTCTTCACTGACCTACCCATTCAGGATGATCTCCTCCTCCTGTCTCCCTGGCCTGATGTTTTGCACCAATATCATGGCACAGGGTGGCAGTGATGAGTTACCGAATAGCTGGGTAACTACAGCAGAGCTAGTAAGAGAGATGGCTAGAAAGGTGCTTGGTGTGACATCTGGAAAGAGGAAGGAGAACAAGGAGACCTGGTGTTGGAATGAAGAAGTACAGGAGGGTATACAGAGAAAGAGGTTGGCGAGGAAGAAGTGGGATTGTCAGAGAGATGAAGAAAGTAGACAAGAGTATCAGGAGATGAGGTGCATGGCAAAGAGAGAGGTGACGAAGGCTAAGGATAAGGCGTATGAAGAGTTGTATGAAAGGTTGGACACTAAGGAGGGAGATTGGCTAGAGAGAGGGACTGAGCTAGTAAAGATGTGCAGCAGGTAAGGGTGATAAAGGATAATGAGGGAAACATACACATAAGCAAGGAGAGTGTGTTGAGCAGATGGAAAGAGTACTTTGAGGGGCTGATGAACGAAGAGAATGAGAGGAAGAGAAGGTTGGATGATGTGCAGATACTGAATCATGAAGTGCAGTGGATTAGCAAGGAGGAAGTAAGGATAGCTATGAAGAGGATGAAGAATAGAAAGGCTGCTGGTCCAGATGACATACCTGTGGAAGCATGGAGGTGTTTAGGTGAAATGGCAGTGGAGTTTTTAATGGCCACCTTACTGTCCATGTGGTCAGCTTTTCTTCAGTAGCCTCTTCCCTCCTTTAATAACTAATGCAGCTATGTTTGCATATCAGTGAAAGGGATTGTTTAATGAAATCTTGGAAAGTGAGAGGATGCCTGAGGAATGGAGAAAAAGTGTTTTGGTACCGATGTTTAAGAATAAGGGTGATGTGCAGAGCTGTAGTAACTACAGAGGGATTAAACTGATCAGTCACAGCATGAAGTTATGGGAAAGAGTAGTGGAAGCTAGGTTAAGAAGGGAGGTGATGACTAGTGATCAGAAGTATGGTTTCATGCCAGGAAAGAATGCTACAGATGCAATGTTTGCTCTGAGAGTGTTGACGGAGAAGTACAGTAAAGGTCAGAAGGAGTTGCGTTGTATCTTTGTGGATTTAGAGAAAGCACATGACAGGGTGCCTAGAGAGGAGTTGTGGTATTATATGAGGAGGTCGGGAGTGTCAGAGAAGTATGTAAGAGTGGTACAGGATATGTATGAGGGTAGTGTGACAGCGGTGAGGTCTGCAGTGGGAGTGACAGATGTTTAAGGTGGAGGTGGGATTACATCAAGGATCAGCTCTGAGCCCTTTCTTATTTGCAATGGTGATGGACAGGTTGACAGACGAGATCAGACAGGAATTCCCATGGACTATGATGTTTGCAGATGACATTGTGATTGGTAGTGAGAGTAGGGAACAGGTGGAGGAGACCCTGGAGAGGTGGAGATATGCTCCAGAGAGAAGAGGAATGAAGGTCAGCAGGACTAAGACAGAATATATGTGTGTGAATGAGAGGGAGGATAGAGGAATGGTGAGGAGGCAGGGAGTAGAGTTGGTGAAGGTGGATGAGTTTAAATACTTGGGATCAACCAACAGTTCAGAGTAATGGTGAGTGTGGAAGAGAGGTGAAGAAGAGAGTACAGGCAGGATGGAGTTGGTGGAGAAGAGTGTCAGGAGTGATTTGTGACAGACGAGTACCTGTAAGAGTGAAAGGGAAGGTCTACAAGAGGGTAGTGAGACCAGCTATGTTATATGGGTTGGAGACAGTGGCACTGACAAAAAGGCAGGAGTCAGAGCTTGACGTGGCAGAGTTGAAGATGTTAAGATTTGCACTGGGTGTGACGAGGATGGACAGGATTAGGAATAAGTATATTAGAGGGTCAGCCCAGGTTGGAAGGTTTGGAGACAAAGCCAGAGAGGCAAGATTACATTGGTTTGGACATGTGCTGAGGAGGGATGCAGATTATATTCGGAAAAAAATGCTAAGGATGAAGCTGCCAGGTAACAGGAAAAGAGGAAGGCCTAAGATAAGGTTTATGGATGTGGTGAGAGAGGACATGCAGGTGGTTGGTGTGACAGAGCAAGATGCAGAGGACATGAAGAAATGGTAACAGTTGATCCACTGTGGCGACCCCTAATGGGAGCAGCTGAAAGAAGAAGTCATGTCCCCTATCTCTTTTGGTCTCAAGTGAGAAGAACTCATGCCATCCCATCCCATCCCACAAATCTTTCTGGTGGCTTTCCAGCAGACTCCTTTTAGCAGTGTGATGTCCATTTCCTTGAATGGCCTCAAGAACTGCAGACAATAGTATGATGAGAGGACCTGTACAGTGGAAGCATTACCTATTTACATTTGGTGTCTCTCTTCCTGAGGAAACAACCTGGCATTCTCTTTGCTTCTACCACTACTCTCATACCCTGTATCTGCTGAGTAAGTTCAGGTAGAGTTAACACCCCAATATCCTTTTCCTGCTCTTTCTCATCAATTTCACTCATTCTGGATGACAATTACTACCACAGATATTGTGGACCAAGTGCTTTACTTTGCACTTGTTTGCACTAAACTGTAATGGCCACCTTACTGTCCATGTGGTCAGCTTTTCTTCAGTAGCCTCTTCCCTCCTTTAGTAACTAATGCAGCTATGTTTGCACATCAGTGAAAGGGATAATCCCATTCTGAATGCCCTTAGATATGAGCACATTCCTAAACTTAATCAAATCATATGTGATCACTAGCCTTTAGTTCAAATTTTTTTCTCATTGTACTTTTTTGCCTTCATGCTGGCCGACCATCAAACCTCCTCTCATGAGAGTCAGGCAGTTCTTCCCCATATTAGGGTGTACTAGTACAGGCAAGTTTGCAAGAGGACAATATCATGCAGGCAGCCATGAGAGTTCTTTGTGCCTCTGCTTCACACCCAGTCTTTCCATTTCATCTTCTTTGGGTTGCACATCTTTGCTCCTGCACCCAGGTAAGCCTGACTGGTCCCCTGGATTGGGGCCCTATGACATCCTATTTTACTTATTCCTGGGTAGGGATACTAGGGAACTTTACAGTGCATGATCCCTCAGAAACTTCACAACATCTGGAATGTGAGAAATGTGGAACTGTCTGTATTAGGCCCTAACCATGCCCCTTGGTGATGATGTACACACCCACATAACTGTGGTGATTACCTATGCCCTTTTATGTGTGCATGCAAACTCTCTTGCATGTGGATAGGACGGTTACCAGCATCTGCTCTCTATGTCCTGGGTCTCCATCCTTGGCACCAGCATGGCAGGAAAGCTGGCCAGAAATGACTATTCCCTCCTCCCAGGATGTGTGAGCTGTAGCTTTTTATTTGTCACCCTATCCTCCCAGGGTTTCTAGAACCAAGCCACTGTCTGAACTTGGTTATGTGAGTCGCAGTCAGGGCCGTAACCCTCTGCACCAAAGAGCCAGGCTTTATTTTTAATTCTGAATACTGTGGCTCATTTTACCACAAGGTGTCTGATTCGGGTCTATATTATTTCAGTCAAAGCTTAAAATAGTGAACGCTGTTTAATCGACCCAATAAAGTTGAAATCCCTAAATCTTAAACACATGGAATAGTGATTTTTTTCCAAGGGAAAAAAAAAATCACTGGGCCGTATTCAGGACTTTGCCATTTCCTCCACTGTAGTGTGATCCAGGAGTTGGTATATTTAAGTAGGGGGGTGTGTGGGGGGCGAAATCCCCCACTTAATTTTGTGTTTGGATTTCTTTTTTTATGGAGCAGCGATTTTTTCCAGTGTGTTTGGGATTGAGGGATTTCGACTTTATTGGGTCGATTAAACAGAAATTCGCTATTTTAAGCTTTCGCTGAAATAATATAGACCCATTTGATTCTGAGAGGGTGCATTTTCAGTATTTTTTACTGTAAAACAGCCATGGTATATATGACTGTGCTTCAAGATATTAAAATAACACAAAGTTGAACATCAAAAGAGCAATCCCAAAGGACTGAAAACTGGAAACACACAATTTTTTTTTACATTGCTCCCTGTACCCTCATTGCACAACACCATGAAAAGGGCAAATTCTCACTTCTCTCTGTACTGCAGTCTCCCAAGAGGTAAGGCTTGCATTCTGCAATCAAATTATTATTCAGTTGCTTCTGCCAGCATTTTAGATATTTGATATTATGAATGTTTGACTATATGGAGTGTGCGTATATATTGTAACTGTATGCACACACACACACATATATGGTTTCCTCCATTTTGTCAAATATATGTTTGGCTGACAAATGCTAGGGGCGGTGCATAATGCTGAATGTATAAATAGCTGAGGAGTCAAAATGTCAACAGTATGTTTCATTGAGACTGGTGAGTGGGGTTTGGAGGGGGTGACAATGTTTGTTCATTTGCTTAAGAGATAGAGTTAATGTTGAAGACAGGTGAGGGAATGGGTTTTGTATGTTTATGTTTGAGTGTGTGTATTTTAGAGTTAAGGTTGGAGTTAGGTAAGAGGATAGATGTGGTGTTGGCAGTCTGTCTTTGTGTGTCCGAGTATGTCTTGTGTAGTGGCAGTGTTACGGGAAGTTTATTTTTTAAGTTAAAATGTCGGGATAAAGTTGGGTGGTAGGGGCAGGGTTAGGGTTAAGGTTAGCACCCATTACTAAGGTGGTGCTAACCCTAACCTTAACCCTGCCCCTTCCCCCAACAATAACCCTACACCTTACCTTAAAAAAAAAAACTCGTAATACTGTTACTATTCAGACACATTTGAAGCTAGAGTTATGGGGGTTTCATTGTGAAGATCAAGAAAGAAAATAGTTTTCCTTTCTCAATGTTTTGTAAGTTCGATATTTAGGATGTTCAATATTATGTACTTTCAAACTTCTTAATGCCAATATTTTTCATTTGATATTAAGTATGTTCGATTATGCATAATTCAGCATAGACATATATATCCACAAATAATATGCATGCAATGTCAAAAATTTGAAAGCACAGAGCAAAATATAATATAAACTCACAAACACAAAAAGCTCCAGCTTCATAATAAAAAACACTTTATTTAAGTGGCAACAAAGGCAACAGCAGACCTAGGTTTCACCTCCATGGCTTTTTCAACGTTACTACTTAAATAAAGAGTTTTTATGACAAAGCTGGATCTTTTTTGGTTTAGTGATATATATGGATATAGTATACATTATATAATTTATATATACATATACAAACACACACACACACACACACACACACATATATATATATATATATATATATATATATATATATATATATATATATATATATATATATATATATATATATATATATATATATATATATATTAGGGGTTGTGGGGACCAAGCCCCTCCATACATCCACATGTGGTTAAAAGAAAAAAAATTTTTGTTTTTTATCCTTTTTGAAATTGCATATTTGGAAAAGTGTAACTTGAGTTCTAAACACTCAACCAAATATAGGGACATCATGTCCGAGACAAGCAGACTGAAGAGTATTAACCCATGACTGACTCACTAGTCAGTTTAACACTCAACCAAATATAGGGACATCATGTTCGAGACAAGCACACTGAAGAGTATTAACCCATGACCAAATATAGGGACATCATGTCCGTGACAAACACACTGAAGAGTATTAACCCATGAGTGACTCACTAGTCAGTTTAACACTCAACCAAATATAGGGACATCATGTCCGAGACAAGCACACTGAAGAGTATTAACCCATGACCATATATAGGGACATCATGTCCGAGACAAACACACTGAAGAGTATTAACCCATGACCAAATATAGGGACATCATGTCTGAGACAAGCACACTGAAGAGTATTAACCCATGACTGACTCACTAGTCAGTTTTTTAATTCCTTTCTCTCTCACCATAATCCTCTAACATAACATTCAACCATGCAGCAAATTATTTGCTCAGTCTTGGGTCTACCCCCCAACTCTTTATATTTTTCAGTCGGCCTCTTCTGTGGAACAAAGTCAGAGGCCTTGGTTACATCCAGATACACTAAATCTATAAATATTGTCTTGATGGGTTCACTTGTAAAAAAAACTGTGAGAGTGCATCTGGTTTGTCTGATAACCCTTTCTTGCCATGAACCTTTCTTTTGGAGATTTTTGCCCTCTTGATGATGATCAGACATCCATTCAGGATTCACGCCATGACTTTCCTGGCCTGTATTGTTAATCCAGCAAGCTTGTGGTTCCCTGATTTTTCCTGCCTCCTCTTTCTACAAGGGCATCATACTTGCTGTCTCCCAGTCCACAGACACTTCTGCTGTAGTTAGTGATCCAGTGCAGATCTCTCCTGGTGGTTGTGCCAACACACTGGCAAGATTTCTGAGGAAACTAGGTAGTAATCCATCTAGTCCTTGTGTTCTATTCTTCTTAAGGACAGCCATTTCCCTGTCCACCACCTCCCTCTCTATATTGGTGCTCATCTACTGGTCTCCACCATCCTACCCTGCCTTTCCCTAGGTGTAGCAATAGACCTATAACAGGGGAATTTGGTTCTCTGGGCAGCACACTCAGTTGGTCCCCACTGTTATCTTTTCTAATGACAGCGTGTAATCTGCCAAACTTTTTTAAAGAATGGTTTGATAGTTTACAAGTTCTCATTAAGTGATCACAATTATGATTCATAGATTCATAGATGATCCAAGGCCACTGAGTCTTATGACTATTCATGCCTTGCCTGTACCACCTCAGGCTGCACCTCCTTTCTCTAGGAGGATCATATCAATCAATCCTGAAATAAATTTTGGATATCCATCCAGTCATCTAGTTTATGTTTAAAAGAAATGGTGAGTCCCATTGTGTAATATGCAAAGGAAGTTTATTCCAGGGTTACATACCTGTCCCTCCACTGTGTTTTATTTATCTGTTGCTGAAGATTTAGGTTCTTTGTTCTTGTATTGGTGGAGATGTTGGACTTGCAGAGAAACAGGAGGTCCAGGACAAGTGGGTCTCTAATAGCGCAGTAAGCAAGACAAGGGATCTTTCATCAAAAGTCTATAAGACACTGAATAATGGGCTAGAGCTTCCAGCTTCTCTTGGTAGCTCAGTGACTTTAGGCCTTTGATCTGTTTGGTTAGGAACCTTTGGGGTCTTTCTAATTGTTTGACATGTTTAATGAGATACATATCAAAGGGACATTCTACTTAATAACTGACCTGATCAAAGTTGAGTATTGGAGACTGAGCACATCTTTAGATGTTGATGATATTCCTTTGGGAATTAGATGGGCTAAATAAAATTATTTCCTGACTACCTTTGTCACGTGATGTAAATAAAATTATTGTCACATGATGGCCAAAAGAGAGGGAGCTATCAACCCAAGTACCAAGGTTCCTGACTAAATTCTCATTTTATAGTAGTGTGTTGTCTACCAGTATAATGAGGGGAAAGGGCGTCTATTAAAAGTGATGATACTATACTTTTTAGCATTCAGTTTTAGCCCATTTTTAGTACACTAAGAGCATATTTGGAGAGGTCATTCCAGAGAGCTGGGCTGCCATAGGATGATTTAACAACAGCCCTCAGTTTGCAGTCATCTGCAACTTTTTTTAGCAATAAGTCTTTGTTACTAATAAACATTTTGTAAAATATCTGTTCATTTTAAAGATACTTTGTGTGTGTGTGTGTGTGTGTGTGTGTGTGTGTGTGTGTGTGTGTGTGTGTGTGTGAGTGTGTGTGTGTGTGTGTGTGTGTGTGTGTGTGTGTGTGTGCATGTGAGAACATTTCAGAAGACCAATCAGCTTAGTTTCTGCTACTCCTTTCTCTCTTTCCACTTAATTTTTTTTTTTTTTTTATCTGCTTTTACTGTATTTGCATTTCTTCCTACTTTATTTTGCTTTTGCGTCACCTTAAAAGTACTCAATTATATTTATTACTGCTTGGTGTAACTCATTCTAAGTCTTTTAGTTTAAGCACTTCGGCTTCAGACCAGTTGTTTTACATTAAGAAGGTTTGTGGTCTGCACTGTAGTGGCAGAACAGGTAGCTTACATCCTTCTAAGTTGGGAACTGCTGATTGAGGACTCAGTGTCTGTTATTCTAAAAGTGTATTAATTCTGGTTTAAGCACTTGGGCTTCAGGCCAGTTATTTTACATTAAGAGGGTTCGTGGTCTGCACTCTTGTGGGAGGAGAGGCTGGACTCTGCCCTTCTGAGCTGGAAATTTCTGGTTAAAGGCTTATAGTGCCTGCATATTTGAACTGCTTTTTACTGAAATTGGTACACCTTGTTTCCTGTAGCATAGACTAGATCCAGGCCTGCTGAATCTAGCTTTGTTTGTATAAATTGAGCACTAATCCAGGCATTCTTTAAAGTATTCAATTGTATTTATTACTGCTTGGTAGTAACTTGATTAAAGTGTAGCTATCATTCCAAGTCTTTTGGATTAAGCACTTGGGCTTCAGACCAGTTGTTTTACATTAGGAAGGTTTGTGGCCTGCACTGTGGTGGCAGGACAGTTAGCTTACATCCTTCTAAGTTGGGAACTGCTGATTGAGGGCTCAGTGTCTGTTATTCTAAAAGTGTATTAGTTCTGGTTTAAGCACTTGGGCTTCAGGCCAGTTATTTTACATTAAGAAGGTTTGAGGTCTGCACTCTTGTGGGAGGAGAGGCTGGACTCTGCCCTTCTGAGCTGAGAATTTCTGGTTAAAGGCTTATAGTGCCTGCATATTTGAACTGTTTCTTACTGAAAATGGTACACCTTGTTTGCTGTAGCATAGACTAGATCCAGGCCTGCTGAATCTAGCTTTGTTTGTATGATTGTTGTTTGTTTTCTTGTTATTTCCCTAAAACACTAATTCCACCTAAAACACGGCTTTTCAGCGCTTCTGTGGATCCCTAGTGATATCTGCATTGCTTACTGTACTTATTTCCTTGTTTCACTTGAAAGAAAGTTACTGTTTGTCGTTTTTGCATTTAAGTTACCTGTAACACGTTGCATTTAAGTTACCTGGCACTTGCTCACTAAAGCAATTATATAAGTCAGCACTAAAAAATTAAAAGCACTACACCCTCACAAACTCCCCTTGAGTACCTTGTTCCCCATTGGCCCTTTTTTCAATTATAAAGGAATTCCCAATACTATTCTAGCATGTCCAAAGGTCAGTTGTCAATCTCCTCTCTGGTCCAGCTGGTGAATCTGGGAATCTTGAGGCAATGTTACAACTGCCTCATGTACACAGACAACCCTCTCCTCCTCCCAACAAATTCCAACACATGTGAGAGATGGAACCATATAGCCAAACTGGAGGATAAGCTCTCTCAACTCAGTACTGGCATAACCAGTCAGGAGGAGAAGGAAACCACACTCACTACAATTCCAGTCTCACATAGACCTACCACGACAGCAAACCAAACACATAAACACAAAAAAACATACTCGGAGGCTCTAAATAAAAATCTGCTTAAGCAGCAGAGACCTCCAAAGCAGACACCCAAGCAACTGCTACCCTAAAACAAAACACATGCAACACATAGCTCACAAAACCAGTGTGCCGAACAGTCACAGCCCTTAAGGCTAAACAACACACCTGATACACTTGTAATAGGTAACTCTATCGTCAGGCACACTGACGTCCCGCTCACCAGGCTGAACAAGGAGAAGGTCATGGTGAGCTGCCTGTCAGGCGCTAGGATCCGCCACATAACACAAGCACTCAGGTCACTCAAAGGCAAGTACAAATATGACTCAGTCATTGTCCATGCTGGTGTGAATGACCTGAGACGTACCTCCCTGGACTACATGAAAAGAGACATAGAGGAGCTCTCTGAGCATGTAGCCCAGGCCGGTATGACCCTGACCTTGAGTAGCATCTTACCCTCACCAAGAATGATGCCAAAATATGAAGACAAGATGATCAATTTCAACAATTGGCTTAAGTATTGGTGTCATTCAAAGGGGATCCAATGCCTGTCAGCCTGGGATGACATGCTCGACAAGCCACAATGCTTCGCTAGGGACGGCTTGCACCTGTCACCCCTGGGCTTTCGGATATTGGCAAAGGCTCTTGCTACCCCCATAGTGCCTTTTTTAGGCAAGGCTCAAAAGACAAACCCACCTCCATAGGTATCACAAGGGATAAGAAACTAAGAGTAATGCTACTCAATGCCAGAAGTCTAAACCTCAAGATGCACGCACTCGAAACTCTCCTTAGCATGGAGAAAATTGATATCTGTGCAGTAACAGAAACCTGGTTCAAGGCTCCCGAGAGCACCCCAGCACTACCAGGTTATACCTCATACCATGCTTTTCGGCCCCAAAACTTGGACCGAACCACAAAAGGAGGGGGAGTATCAATATTCGTCAAAGATACCCACACCTCCAGATTGGTGGCACAGCACGAAGGATCAGAGACTATCCATGTGCAACTAACAGTGGGTAAAACTGCCTTCCAGTTTATAGCCTGCTACAGACCACCCTCCCAAACCCAGGAACCCCATTTGGCCTTCCTGAGAACACTGAAAAATATGAAGGTCTCTCCAAACATCATTATATTGGGCGACTTCAACTACCCAAACATAGACTGGGAGCATTACTCTAGCTCCAACACCCTAGCCCAAAGGTTCCTAGAATTTATAAACTCAAATGCTATGGAACAACTTGTTACCACTCTCACAAGAGGGGAAAACATACTGGACCTGATCATCACCAACATGGGGACTCTATGCTCCAGACCAGAAGTGTATCTCTCACTGGTAAGATCAGACCATAAACTAATCTCACTGGATATTCACATCCCGACCCCAACCCCTACCCAGAAAACCACAGTGAAAAACTTCTCTAAAGCAAATTTCACACTCTTCAAAACCGAGGTGGAATCCTTCAAAGCCCCCGGGCCTGTGGAAAATATGGCCCAGACCGCAGAATCCTTTATAAACACATTCTGTGAACACCTTCAGGAATGCATGGATCATGCAATCCCAAATAAAACCAAGACCCAGTCCTCCAAAGGCAGACGTCCTGTCTGGTGGATCCCAGCTATAAACAAACTATACAATAGAAGGAGGAAGCTACTACATGATAGAGCAAAATCCCAAAAAGGGAAGGCATCTCTGATCAGTGTTAGCAAAAAACTACGGGCACTCATAAAATCATCTAAGGCCAGCTTCGAGAGAAAAATTGCACAGGACACTAAGGATAATCACAAGGCTTTCTTTAGTTATGTTAGGAACCTGGGTGGGATTCCCAGATATGCTCAGAATTAGTTCAAAATGACAAAAAATACACCGAACCCACAGACATTGCCAACATCCTAGCTGACAGGTTCAGTGCAAACTTCTCCCCCCCCACCCCACCAAAAGGGCAAATATCTATTCCAGCAGAGTGCTGCCCCCCTAACATCTCAGATGCTCAGGTAAGAGCCGCCCTCTCCAAAGCAAAAAACACAGCATCAATGGGACCAGACGGTGTCCCGGGCTGCGTCCTACATGAACTCCAAGAAGAGCTAAACCCAAACATAAAACTACTGTTCAATCTCAGCCTTACTACAGGATATGTGCCCAAAGAGTGGCGTACAGCAACAGTGGTCCCTCTCCACAAAGGTGGTGCCTCAATGGATCCTGGAAACTATCGCCCCATAAGCCTGACTAGCTTGGTCTGCAAAGCTATGGAAAGGATCATCATGGACCTCATAAATAAAGATATTGGGGACCTACAGACACTGGATCCTACCCAGTTCGGCTTTGTTAAGGGCATATCCTGCCTCTTAAACCTGGTCGATTTCTTTGAAACAGTCACCAAGGCCATTGACGAGGGGAAGGTGGTCCACACAGCCTACCTGGACCTCGCAAAAGCCTTCGATACAATACCCCACTAGGGCATTATAGATAAGCTCACCAGCTTAAATATAACCCCCTATGTCACTAGATGGGTTGCAAACTGGCTCAAGGACAGAACCCACATGGTTAGAATTGCTGAAGCCATGTCAGACTCCAAACCAGTTACAAGTGGCGTCCCACAAGGCTCAGTCCTGGGACCTCTCTTGTTCAGTATATATTTCTCGGAGGTACAGGCCAACACGGAAGGACTGTGGCTGACAAAGTTCGCAGATGACTGCAAACTGGGTGCCATAATCGACTCTCCAGCCAACACAAGCATCCTCCAAAAGGACCTCATAGAAACAAACAATTGGTGCCAGAGCCATGGCCTCAAGCTAAATGCCAAAAAGTGTATAGTCACCCCCTTTGGCAAAAACAAAGTTCCCACAAATTCCCACATAGGTGGTAATCCATTAAGTACAGAAGAAGTAATTAGGGACCTGGGGACCCAAGTTGATAGCAATCTCTCAGTTGACAACCACGTGGCCAAAGTGGTTAGAAAAACATTTTATATAGCCCACCTAATCATGAAGGGATTCACATCTACATCAGGGGAGGTCATCGTGCCTCTTTACTCATCCCTCATCAGGCCCATAATTGAGCACAATGCCCCTTTTGGGATGTACCTTACCAGACACCTGCAGCAACTGGAAAGACCCCAAAAGTACCTCACCAAGAGGATCAAAGGGCTCAAACAGATGCCATATACTGCCCGGTTAAAGAAACTCCAGCTCTATTCAGTGGCATACCGTCTGTTCAGAGGCGATCTGTGCCTGACGTATAAAGCCATGTCCAACTCGGAATTAATGGACATGCTGCACCTCAGAAAATCCAAATCCCATCGAGCTATGCGCTCGAGAGACTTGAACCTCAGCACTGAAATAAATAGGACATGCTGGAGGGACAGATTCATAACCCAGAGGCTCCCTTCACTCTGGAATAAAATCCCAGTCCAGGTTAGGCAGAGTCCCTCATTGACTCTCTTCAAGAGGAATCTTGATGAGTGGATGGGCGATCGTAGGTTTACCCCCGGTATCACTTCTGTGTCACTGTTAGACAGAGGCACAGTATACTAACCTCGAAAAAGGGCATAGCAAAATTAATTTAAAATGGGTGGCGAAAACCAAACACACTCTGGCTAGGCTTATAAATGCCCTAGGGCAGATAGCCTAGTATGAACCTATGAACCTATGAACCTATGTGTGTGTGTGTGTGTGTGTGTGTGTGTGTGTGTGTGTGTGTGTGTGTGTGTGTGTGTGTGTGTGTGTGTGTGTGTGTGTAATACAATGGTATATTCAAATTACATTTACTATAGTTAAGCTAGCAGTATAAGGTGTTGAATTCAGAAGGAGGTGGAAAATGGGCTTGTGAAGCCAGTACTTATAGCTCTTATAGCTCTGCTCTTTGGTTGCTAAGTGTGAAGCCTTTTTGTATGTGAATGGTGTTTGCTCAGAGTCCGGAACAATGATGAATAATTTCTACATATGTTTAAAGCCAAATTTGATTTACTTATGTACAGTGATTTATATATATATATATATATATATATATATATATATGTGTGTGTGTGTGTGTTTGTGTGCGTGTATGTGCGTGTGTGCACATGTGCATGCATATTGGCTCTAGGTAATAGTCATTGTTGATCTGATACCCTGACCCATGTGCAAAATTGGAAAAAGCAGGTTGATGTTGATGCTGATATATATACACAGAGAGAGAGAGAGAGAGAGAGAGAGAGAGATGGTAGCAATTATTTTGACTGAATCAGACTTTACTGAACTACTAATGACTAAAAAACATTTGACTGAAAACCCAATTCATTGAATCACATTTGACTGAAAACCTTATTACACCAAACGTATTTGTGCTGATGTGATACATCATAATATTATGCCCCTTACTGGATTAAGTTTTCTGGTATTTCAAGCACATTTGTAGTAAAACTACAGAAGATCTATGGTTCATTCTCCAGTATGTGGTCTTTTTAAATCCAGGTAACATAACCATCATGGGGTATCAGTTAATTCTGATTTACAGAGTTATGAGTAGTTAGTGACTCAATAAATGCTAACATTTTCTTCCAGAATCTTGTGTATGCAGTCGGTCCCAGGAAAGGCAGTTTTATGCAAGGCAATGCTTGACAGCAGATTGTAGTGTGTAAAGAGATGCTAACTGTGTTTATTTGATCACTTGTGGGCATTATCAAGTTGTCCAGCTTTATGCACTTCTTTTCACAGCATTTAAGAGATAAACTGGCAGAAACATTATTAGATATTACACATAAAGCTACCTTAAAATGCAGTTTACGTTGTTATTGATACATCAAAAAGATGAATACAGAGAGTAAACTGTAGTTATAGACTGTCTAACAAAACAGCTAAAGTCAGACAGATGTACAGAGGGCAAAATAGTATATTAGGAATGCAGTAGCTTTTTTGGCATCATCAGTTCATTCAATAATGCAGCACCCTTATATCAAATAATTACTTTTGTTGGGTGACAACATTGTCCTTTTAGGGCATTATCACCTAGTTAGGAGGACTTTATCTGCTGGATGCTACATTTCTGTATTTTCCATTCTGGGATTTTTTTCTTGGTTATTTTCTCCCTGTTACCTGCTGACTATTATCCTCGGTGCACTCAGTTTTCCTGAGTGGCCTCTTTTCCTCTGTTGCTGTCAGAGCTGCTCTGCAGCATGCTACATTGAAGTGGGGATCACAATACCAAACATATTGCTACACTGAAGTGGGGATCACAGTACCAAACATATTGCTACAGTGAAGTGGGGATCACAGTACCAAACATATTGCTACACTGAAGTGGGGATCACAGTACCAAACATATTGCTACACTGAACTGGGGATTACAGTACAAAACATATTGCTACACTGAAGTGGGGATCACAGTATCAAACATATTGCTACACTGAAGTGGGGATCACAGTACCAAACATATTGCTACACTGAAGTGGGGATCACAGTACCAAACATATTACTACACTGAAGTGGGGATCACAGTACCAGACATATTGCTACACTGAAGCGGGGATCACAGTACCAAGCATATTGCTACACTGAAGTGGGGATCACAGTATCAAACATATTGCTACACTGAAGTGGGGATCACAGTACCAAACATATTGCTACACTGAAGTGGAGATCACAGTAACAAACATATTGCTACACTGAAGTGGGGATCACAGTACCAACATATTGCTACACTGAAGCGGGGATCACAGTACCAAGCATATTGCTACACTGAAGTGGGGATCACAGTATCAAACATATTGCTACACTGAAGTGGGGATCACAGTACCAAACATATTGCTACACTGAAGTGGGGATCACAGTACCAAACATATTGATACAGTGAAGTGGGGATCACAGTACCAAACATATTGCTACACTGAAGTGGGGATCACAGTACCAAACATATTGCTACACTGAAGTGGGGATCACAGTACCAACATATTGCTACACTGAAGTGGGGATCACAGTACCAAACATATTGATACAGTGAAGTGGGGATCACAGTACCAAACATATTGCTACACTGAAGTGGGGATCACAGTACCAAACATATTGCTACACTAAAGTGGGGATCACAGTACCAAACATATTGCTACACTAAAGTGGGAATCACAGTTCCAAACATATTTGATATGCACATGTTTCTACACACATATATCATCCCAACTAGAATGCAAGGTGATTGTTGCCTAACCTTGCATGTGGGTGAGCAAGTGCTTTCTGGAACATTCTCCTAGCCTTTGCTAGGAGCCACAGAGTAGCAGGTTAAACTGCCTCCTCCCCCATAGGATGGGGGTGTTGTTGTTGAGCTCCCACTCACACCCTTCCATTCTAGCTCCCGAAGCACCAAGGTCATCATTTAATTCTGGACCATCTTGGTCATAGAGCTTTATTCACCTGCATCATGAAGTTGGCATATAATGTAGCCTTTCTGAAATAATACATACTGCTTTTAAGTCTTCTGGACAATTACTAAAACTCATTTGAATTTTCCATAAGATCTATACATTCAAGTTTGCCAAGAAATTCTGGCTGCCTTTTTGTGAGAGTCACCTCAATATATTCCTGGAATGTAAAAAGTATGCTTCCAAGACGGATACTGGAATACAGAAATATTTATAGATATGATCATCTCATCAAAGTATAAATAGATCTGGTGATAAATGTAATGAGTTTTTTTTGATCATTAGAAGAAGGTAATGGATATGAGGGCAGTAGGTACCCGTTAAAAATTCAAGGAGGGTAAGTGGGATGCCTAGAGCAGTGAACATTTAAGTACAATTGGTGCGATTCAGTAACTGCAAAACTGTGATATCTTAACGGTAGCTCTCCTTCTCTGAGGTGCATCAGCTTGGAGATAGTACATGTAAGTGGTGGGGATGTGAGGCACAATGCCCCACATAGTGTATGCAAAGAAGAAGAATCCCCGTAAACTTGCACTGATGGTACTACTGGAGTTTCAGAATTCACTGTTTTTAAGAGATTGCAGGTTAATTTTTGAAGTATTGGGACTTGCAGTACTGGATCTTGCTCTTTTGTATGAAGCCAGCAACAGTGTGTATGTGCACGTATGTGTGTATACCTACATCAGTATAGCAATGTCTTCGGTCTTTGGTACACCCCCATCAATGAGGCATTGGGCCACAGTATATCAATCTGTTGTTACAAAACTGTGTTTTGGGCAGTTTATACCTGTCAGTCAATCTGACCCTTCTACTGGAGCAGCACCATAGTGCTGTAAATAAAAAATCTCCGGCAAGGACATGCAGTGCATTGTTTGATCTGCTTAGATCTTTATTTATGGTGAGCTAGTGCTGCAACAAAAAATCATTCCTTTTTTAAGGAACCATTAGATGAATGATAATCTTCATATTACCACTTACTCCAATAATCATGCCATTGTTCTCTGATAGGAGGACACCATGATGTAAAAGGAGGTTACTGCTTTGTAAGATATGGTTGTATTAATAACTTCAGTATGAAAACAAATGGGTTATCACTACTAGTGAAGCTTTGATTTTACATCATGCCACCAAGGGGACAGAAAATCTGTTGAGCTGCTCCATAAGCAGAAAGTTTTTTTTCTTTAGTGTCTGGTAGGACTGGATTATGTAGGGGTTAGCAGCTGAATTGATGGTGGCATTGGTAAGCAATAGAAAATTATTCCAGGGAACTATAAAAATGATTTAATTTTTTACACATTAGTCAACTTTTAAACATGACTACAAGATGTTTATGAATAAATCCCAAGCGATAGTAAAAATATTAGCTATGATGAAACCTTAGCTCAGTTCTTATACGAATAGGAGGATATTACACTGAAGTGGGAATCACAGTACCAGACATATTGATACAGTGAAATGGGGATCACAGTACCAAACATATAGTGAGGCATATTGATAAATAATGCACAAAGTAGTTGGTATGTATAAGATACCATCTATTCTGTTTTGTTTTCTGTTTTATATAAAATGAAACATGCACTCCTTAATGAACTCTGTAGCTATTAAGCAGGCTAGAAAAGAAAATGGCACAATATAAATGTACATTTTGAACTGAAATTTAACTACTAGCAAGCATCCCTCTCAACTATTCATTTCTTTTATTTTGTTTCATAGTTTAGCTCACTACCTTCTAAAATTGGATATTTTTTATATGTTCTAAACTAAATGTACCCACATTTGAAACATGTCCCAAATTTGGGGCCTTTTGCCTAATTATTTTTGCTTTGTCCCTAATTCTGCAAGTAAACATTAAAAACTATACTAAATGGAGAGATAAGTCAGCAAGTAAAGGAGAGTATTATTGCCGAAACTGAATTCATCCTCAAGTCCTGGTGAGTACCTTCATGAGGTGCACCCTGTTTTTCACAAAATCTCACCAAGGTGACACTGATATATAGACTGCATTAATATAGCATATATCATGGACAGAAGTAAGTTAAAAATTGAAAAAGAGAGCTGGGTGCACAAGACCCAGGATAAAAAAGTGCCCAATCCTGGTAGGCACACTGGTGCCAGAAATGGAAAAGATGACAGTGTAGATAGAATCATTAAAATACAGAAACATTCCTACAATGGGGCCAGGCCAGGCTCAGGGGGAGGATACCCTCCCCCATTGTAGAAGGAAGTAGTAGTCGACAAACATGACAAAAACTGATAGGCCAAAGAAGAGCCATAAAGATGATAAAGTGGACTATTGAGGGTAAGAAAGAAATTATGTATTGTTACTATTATGCAAAAAGCCCAGAATTTCCAGACACAAGCTATACAAAACGATTAAGAGAGAAATTAGAGAAAAGAAAAAATACTTCCATAAGAAAAACTGTCAGAAGCTTCAAATAAAAAAATTGTGTTCATTAATGCAACAGATCTGTGAAAAACAGTATATAGATCAAGTAACTTTGATCTGTTTGAAAAAAGACGCATCTAAGAAAGTGCGAAAATATAAACAACGAAACCTAGAGATTTTTGAAAAATATAAAAAAGAAATATGGACATGGGAAAGAAAGAGAGATTTGATATGTTGCAATATTTATGAAAAGGAGAAAGCCAAATTAATCAATATAAAGAAGGCAGCCCCAAAGATATTTGAAGAGAAATACAGGCAAAGGCATCCGGATATGGAAAATTTCACAATAAAAAAAAATATCACAAAGAGGGAATTTGAAAAATAAGATTAGTAAAGTAGAAGTTAAAAAATAGAAGTTGAAGTTAAGGAGTGCCTGCAAAGTAAAGGATATGGCGTAGAAGGTCTAACACAGGTTGCATCACAGCATGATGGAGTGGGTCCCCAAAGTAAGAAGAAGCATGTGCCACAGGAAGATGGTATAGAACTTTTTATAGAATGCCTGTAGGAAATGGAAAACAAAAAATGTTCCCTCAGTTTAGAAGCAAATGAGCTAACAGAAGAGTTGCTTGATTTAATAGACATATTAAGATCAATGAAAGAAATAGACTGCAGAAGGTCAATAAAACCCCAAAAAGTCAGAAGTTTGATAAAACAAATGAACACAGTAATGAGGACTGTCCATACAGATCCTTGCGATATAACAGAAGTAAACAGGATATATTACCGTGCAGCCAAATTAAAAACTGATAAAGTTCTACCACAAGAACACAGTGTAGTGAAGGAAGGGGAGAAATCGAATACCACCATGGAAGTATCGAATAGAGAAAATTATAAAGCAATTAAGACAAGAAGTGTCACTGTTAGAAGAATATAGAAGAGGGAAAAGATCCAAAAATACTAAGAATACTAAGACATGGTAAAAGCAATGCACAGTATTGGAATAGACCGGGATCTATCATACACTATGGCAAATAACAAAGTAAAATCTCAGCACAGGCGGAAACACTTAAAAGATACTCAGATAAATATAAAGGAAACATACAAAATAAGCAATTTATTGATGACCCAAAAATGTTTTATAGAGAAGTGGGAAACAAAGTAAAAGGAATTGAAAGACGGCCAAAAAACGAAGGAATAGATACATTTTGGAAAAGTATCTATGAAGATCCTGTGGAACATAACAAAGATGCTAAATGGACAGAAGATGTAAAAGAGAGAATAAGAAGTGTAAACGTACAGGATATGAAGTGGGATGAAGTAACAGCCAGAGGGATTGAAACATATCTCTCAACTGTCCAGATTTTCGCAGAATGTCCAGATTGTTGCCTTATATTTTTTGTCTGTTCCTCATAAAATATTGGTTTTCTGGCAAATCACTGGCTAATTATTGAGGATTTAATCCAGAAAATAATGACACATGTTTGAGTTTCAGACTGCATACCCATTGGAAAATTCATGTTAATGCAAAACCTTTTATTTTATCAACTTTCTGAGTTTGTAAGGGCAATATTTAAAAACTGTCCCTGTTTTTAGGCCTTTGTCCCCCCGTTTCTTATGGCTTTGTCCAGATTTCTTGGTCTAAGAGGTTGAAAGGTATGGATTGAAACAAAGTTAAGAAAAGCTTCTAATTGGAAAACTCCACGCCCAGATGCAGTACCTAACTTTTGGTTAAATGTGTTAACATCTTTGCATGAAGATTTAGCCATGAGTAAGAACTATTTATATGCGCACCCTGAACTGACACCAATCTGGCTAACAACAGGAAAAACAATGCTCCTACTTAAGAGGGAACCTACAAGCTACTCTAAAAATTACAGACCAGTAACTTACCTTCCGACGACGTATAAACTATACACGGGAATTGATGCTGACAGAGTTTATAGTCATTTAGAAGAAAATTCAATTATGGCAGTAGAACAAAAGGGCAATAAAAGAAACTTAATTTAAATAATTCCACAAACTTGCAGTAATAACTGGACCAGTTTATTCAACAAAAGAATAAAACCATTCACTAAGTGACTTCACCCAACCACATACAGGGCTTCATCAGAGTGAATTCAGTTAAAAAAACTTCTTGTTAAATAGTGACAAATTAATTTCAGGTGTTAATAGAGTCAATTCCTGAACCCATAAGGACCAAGCATCTCCCTAGTCATAGGTTTATAGGTGTGTACTAGGCTAATAGCCCTAGAGCCTTTACAAGCCTAGCCCATAGGATTATCCTGGCATCGTGCCACCCAACCTTAGTTTCTAGTGCCTCTGTCAAGTAGAGCCACTGGAGTGATCCCCAGGGTGAATTTTCTATTTCCCATCCACTCATTAAGATTTCTCTTGAAGAAGGCCAGTGAGGTGCTCTGTTTGACATGTATGGGAAGTCTATTCCATAGAATGGACAGTCTTTGGGTTATGAACTTGTCCCCCTGTCATGTTCTGTTGATTGTGGTAATGAGGTTGAGGTCTCTGGAGCACATCGTGTGGAGGAGATTGGGATTTCTTTAGATGTAGCATTTCTAACAGAGCTGGCTCAGACATGGCGTTGTAAATCAAGCAGAGATCACCTCTCAGTAGGCGATATGAGACAGAGAATAGTTGGAGCTTTTTGAATCTGTCTATATAGGACGTGCTTAAGGCCTAGGATCCTCTTTGTGAGGTACTTTTGCGGCCTCTCCAGTTGTTGCAGGTGTCTAGTGAGGTACATGCCAAATGGGGCATTGTACTCGATGATTGGCCTAATGTGGGAAGAGTAGAGAGAGACAATGACCTCTTTCTTCTTGGATGCAAAACCCTTAGTAATGAGAAGTGCCACATAGAAGGACTTTCTGACCACAGTGGCAGTGTGGTGGTCAAAAGAGAGGTTGCTGTCAACCTGTGTTCCCAGATCTCTTATAACGCCTTCTGTGTTCAGTGGACTACCATCGATGTGGTAGTTCATGGGAACTAGGTTTTTCCCAAAGTGGATGGCGACACATTTTTTCATAAAAAACAAGTTAACTGTTCCATTCCAGAATAAAATTAAACTTATTCAACATATGAATGATATTAATGCAGTTTCATTTTAGAAACAATGGATACTGTTTAAAATGCCTCAGAAAACTTGAAATAAAAAAATATTAAATCAAATAAAATTAGCTCTATATTTTAAAATACTAGCTATAGAACAACACTCATTAATGGCAGGGAGTTTAGTGGCATCAGGCCTTAGTTGCCAAAGGCATTCTCTTACTTCCAACACTGTACTGCTACAGTGTAATACATTCTGTGAATTCCATCCATCATATGCTTTTGAGTTGCATCTTGCACCTGTAGCAACCCTATGAACACTGTTGCCATCCACAGAGTTTACTTGAAAAATAATAAATGGAAGTACATTGCCAGGCCTTTATTCTGTATCATGTACATAGCTAAGACTAGCTCCAAGCTGCTAATACAGCTACTACACATATTTGAGATCTGGGAGTAAACTAGAGTAATGGAAGAAAACCCATGCAGACACATGGAAGATATTCTGACTCCACACAGAAGGCATCCCAGCTGAGAATTGAACTAGAGAACCTCTTGCTGTGGTGCAACAATGATACTGACTGGTCCACTGTGCCATCCTCTTCTGTGAACTGGGCAGTGGCAGAACTATGTGAGTTGTAGGACAGGTCATATTTACTTATAATTCTAAAATACCTAACACTGTTATGAGGGGCAACTCTTCTAAAAAAAAGAAAAATATACATGATTTGTACTATACATTCCTCTCAACTGTCTAGACTTTTGCAGAACATCCAGATTTTTGCCTCTTTTTTTTTTGGTTTGTTCCTCATAATTTCTGGCAAATCACTTAAGGGCTGAAGTCATTAAATAATGACAGACATTTGAGTTTCAGACTTCATATCTATCAGAAAATTACTGTTAATGCAAAGCCTGTTTTTCTATCAACATTCTAAGCTCACAAGAACAATATTTAAAATATATGCCTATTTTGGTAATTTGTCCCCCCATTATTATTGGCTTTGTCCAGATTTCTAGTGCTAGGAAGTTGGGAGGTAGGGTACCATATAATCTTAAAAAAACATTTTCTGTGTAGAGAAGGTCAAACATCAATGACTGCAGTTTATGTTTGCTATAATTTAAGATGTATTGCACTGAGGAAGGTTAGGATGTGTAGAGTCAGTCAGTATTGTTAAAAGTTAAGTTTAAACACTACAAAGAGGATGATGTGTCCTTGTACAGATATGATACTGATGCCAATGGTGTAATGTTTGTAAGCTGTGTCCTTACTTACATTAGAGATATGAGTTAATGGAATGCTAAAATGTGTTTTTTTTCAGGTTTATGGTGAAATAGGTATATAAATAATGGATCTTTAGAACTTATTGATGAAACAGTGCTGGCTTCACCAAGGTCTGGCAGGTTCAGCTAAATAAACTGGCTGATCGTTTTTTTTTTTTTTTTTTTTTTTTTAACTAACTCTGGTTTGAGATTGTCTATTCATAAAGGAAGCCTTTCTGTGCTGGAGGGAAGCCTTCTAGCTTATCAGTGGGAGTGGTAAGCACTAAGTAGCCTATCTATCACAAGAGTGGTTTCTGGCCCAGAAATTGTAGTTTATTGGCCGTTTGGGCAGTTTTTCCATCTCTTTCAACTTTCTAGTTTAAAAGCCTGCATTTGTGCTTGTTTCCCACGTTTCCTGTAACTAGTCTAGTCCAGATAGAGAGTTGCTGTATCCAGGACTGTTTGCAAGCTTCTGAGCCCTCAAAGCCTTTCTGTGTTGGAGCTTATCAGTGGGAGTGGTAAGCACTAAGTAGCCTGTCTATCACAAGAGTGGTTTCTGGCCCAGAAATTGTAGTTTACTGGCCGTTTGGGCAGTTTTTCCATCTCTTTTAATTTTCAGAGAAAAGCCTGCGTTTGCGCTTGTTTCCCACCTTTCCTGTAACTAGTCTAGTCCAGATACAGATTTGCTGTATCCAGAACTGCTTGTAAGCTTCTGAGCCCCCCAAGCCTTTCTGTGTTGGAGGGAAGCCTTCTAGCTTATCAGTGGGAGTGGTAAGCACTAAGTAGCCTAGCTACCACAAGATCCAGGTATAGATTCTTACTTTTAGCACTTGAGTTTGCTTATCCATGCTCAGCACTTGTTCAGAACTTGTTGTTAGCACTAAATAAGCTACAAATTGCCACAGCACTCAGCCTTCCTCTTTACCTAGAGAAAAGCAGTTATTGTACTTACTTTCCTCACTTGCTTAGAAAAAAAACAGCTCTTATCTTCACTTTCCTCACTTGTCTAGAGAAAAATAGTTTTTTATTCAGGCATGTCCAAGGGTCAGCTCCCAGTGTTCTCTCCTGTCTATCTGATGAATCTGGACATCTTGGGGCAATGTAGCAATTGCCTCATATACACAGACAACCCTCTCCCTCTACCACCCAAAACCACAACTTGTGAGAGATGCACTTATCTAGCCAAACTGGAGGTAAAGCTCTCTCCAACCAAGACTGAACTTGACAGTCAAGAGGAGAAGGTAAACACTTGCACCACACCACACTCATCACACAGTCTCACTAAATCTACACCACCAAAATCCACACATAGAAAAACAAAAACATTCGTGGAGGCTCTCAATAATAATCTGCTCAAGCAACAGAGACCTCCAAAGCAGAAACACAAGCAACCGCCACCCCCCTAACACAACCCAAATGACACATAGCCCACAAACTCAGTGTGCCACTCAACCACAGCCCATAAGGCAAAACAACATACCCAACAGACTAGTCATAGGTGACTCTATAGTCAGGCACACTGATGTCCCACTCACTAGGCTAAACAAGGAGAAGGTTACTGTCAGCTGCCTGTCAGGTGCCAGGAGCCGCCACATAACCCACACACTCAGGTCACTCCACAAGTACAATTATGACTCTGTCTTTGTCCATGTTGGTGTGAATGACCTGAGATGTACCTCCTTGGACTACATGAAAAGAGACATGGAGGAGCTCTCTGATCTTGTAGCCCAGGCAGGTATGACCCTAGCCCTGAGTAGCATCCTGCCATTGCCCAGAATGATACCACAGTACAGAGACAAAAATGATTGACTTCAGCAATTGGCTAAGCTTCTGGTGTCATTCTAAGGGGATCCAGTATCTGTCTGCCTGGGATGACATGGTCAACAGACCATGATGCTTTGCCAGTGATGGCTTGCACCTGTCACCCCATTCCAGATACTGGGTAAGGCTCTTGCTGCCTCTATAGTGCCTTTTTTAGGCAAGGTTCAAATGACAAATTCACCACAATAAAAGGAACAGGCAAGTAAAAACTGAGGGATAATGCTACTCAATGCTAGAAGTCTAAATCTCAAAATGCACTCACTCGAGGCACTCCTTAAAATGGGGAAAACTGATATCTGTGCAGTGACTGAGACGTGGTTCAAGGCTCTAGAGAGCTATAACTCATACCACACTTTTCGGCCACCTAACCTGGACCGGAACACCAAAGGTGGAAGTGTATCCATATTCATTAAGGATATCCACACCTCCAGGCTAGTTGCTCAGCATAATGCATCCAAGGTTATCCAAGTGCAACTAACTCTGGGCAAAACTGCAATCCAAATTGTAGCTTGCTACAGATCCCCCACCATGCCCCAGGATTCTCACTCCTCTTTTTTTGATATACTGGAAAATATTAGGGTTCAACCAAACAACCTAATAATGGGCGATTTCAACTACCCCACCACCATTAACTGGGAAAACTACTCATGTACCAACTCCTTCACTCAATGCTTTCTGGAATTCATAAATTCCAATGCCCTGGATCAATTTATCCACACCCCCACCAGAGGCAACAATATCCTAGACCTAGTCATTACCAACATGAGTGACCGGTGTTCCACACCTGAAGTCAGCTCCTTGTTGGTCAGATCCAAACATAAGCTAATCACCCTAGATATGCACATCCCACCCCCATCCCCCATTAAGGAAATCATGGTAAAAAATTTCTCCAAAGCCAACTTCATGCTTCTTAAGACAGAAGTGGTGAACTTCTTGACACCCATGCAGATGGAAAATACAGTTATGACTGCTGAATCCTACACAGATGCACTCTATAAGCACTTACACGAGTGCATGGATCGTGCTATCCCAAACAGAACCAAGACGCTATCCTCCAAAAAAAGCAAGCCAATCTGGTGGTCCCCTGCCATAAATAAACTCTACAACAGAAGGAAGAAACTGTTGCAAAAGAGAGTAAAATCCCATGAGTGGAGGACTTCACCAAAGCTGTAGATGAGGGTAAGGTGTTTCACACAGCCTATCTTGACCTTGTCAAGGCTTTCAACACCATCCCCCATTCTGGAATTATAGCTAAACTCACTAAACTAGGTATAAATCCCTACATCACAAGATGGGTTGCTAATTGGCTCACTGATAGAACCCACACTGTAAAAGTTGCAGACTCCAAATCTGACTTCAAACCAGTGACAAATGGAGTACCACAGGGTTCAGTCCTGGGACCTCTCCTGTTTGGTATCTACTTCTCTGAAGTACAGGCTAACACTTAAGACCTTTGGCTAATGAAGTTCGCAGATGACTGCAAACTAGGAGCCATAGATGAGTCCCCAAATGATGTGGACATCCTACAGGAGGGCCTCACTGAGATAGATGCCTGGTGTCAGAGCCATGGCCTCAAGCTCAATGCCAAAAAGTGCAGTGCCATCTCTTTTTGTAAAAACTCTGTACCCATGAATTACCACATAGGCGGCAGTCTACTTAATGCTGAATGTGTGATAAGAGACCTGGGGACCCAGGTTTACAGTAGTCTCTCATTTGATAATCACATCGCCACAGTAGTCAGGAAATCCTTCTATGTGGCACACCTCATCACAAAAGGGTTCTCATATAGGAAAAAAGAGGTCATTGTTCTCCTCTACTCGACACTCATTAGACCCATTATAGAGTACAATCCCCCTTTTGGAATATACTTCACAAGACATCTGCAACAGCTGGAAAGGCCACAGAAGTACCTCACAAAGAGGATTACTGGCCTCAAACAGATGCCCTACACTGACCGTCTCAAAACAATCCAGCTTTATTCCGTAGCATATCGCCTACTCTGAGGTGATCTCCGCCTAACATATAAAGCTATGTCAAACCCAGAGCTGTTGGACATGCTACACCTAAAGAAATCCCAATCCCTCCGAGCTACATGCTCTAGGGAACTAAACCTTGTCACCACAATAAACAGGACATGCTGGAGGGATAGATTCCTGTCCCAGAGACTTCCCATACTCTGGAACAAGCTACTCATCTATGTCAAGCAAAGCTCCTCATTAGCACTCTGCAAGAAAAATCTTGATAAGTGGATGGGAAATAGGAAATACACCCCGGGGATCACTTCTGTGTCTCTGCTCGACAGTGGCACGGGAAAATAACTTTCTTGGGTGGCGTAAGCCAGGGAACCTTGTCTGCTAGGCTTACTTAGGCCTTTGGGCCGATAGCCTAGTACCTACCTATGAACCTATGAACATCTTCAGACATAATGGAAATATATTCCTAGTGTTAACATAAGAGACAAAACAGGCAAGACAGTAGAAAAAATGACAGGTAATGATACCAGTGCTTAGAGACTAGGCAGGAAAAAAACAAACAAACATGAAGGACCAAAGCAGCAGAACAAAGGAGTAAATGCTGAAAAGAGAATATAATGTCATCACATCCCTCACAGGAGTTGTATACCAGACTCTTCCTCATGATGAGGAAACAGACAAAAAGATACATGGTGCTATTTAGATGGCAGGGAAAAAAGTGGTACTGTTGATGGGGAATTTAATACGGCAGATGTTAATTCAGGCACCTGCTTGAGCTGCATTATTTATGAGCAGGAGCATTATTGATGTCTTATAAGGGTCAGGCCTTCAATAGTTAGTATTAGAACCTTTTCTGGGAAACATAGTTTTGGACGTTTGTGTTTTTAAATGGAGATGGACATAGGCAATCAGATATGAACATGGATAATCATTTGAAAGCAAGTGACCAAACAGTGTTGTCTGTAGTCTACTTACTGTAACTACACAAATGAGCCAAGCAAAGTGATGGTTCTTGTGATGCCCCACCACTGGCAACAGTAATCAAGGAGCCTTAATACTCACCACTAGCACCAATGGAGGACGTACACTGGGAGGATGACAACTTACTCACACAGTATTTCCAGATGCAGCTCTCAGCATCAAATGCAATTTCCCTTAAGAGCACACAGAGACCACAGTCTGGGGCTAGTTTATCCCTCTTTCTCCGGATCCCCAGTAAGACTCCCCACTGGCACAGCTATAGAGTTGAGATCTCAGCTGAGTGGCCAAGCCAAGACCTCCAGCACTCTCTCTGTCCAACTAGTGCTTCGTGCCCCATGCCCAAGTAGCCGACACACACACACACACACACACACACACACACACACACACACACACACACACACACACACACTCTCTTTGAGGTTTGATTTATACACCCACACCCACACCTGGGAAATGCTGGCACAGGGTTACTAGCTATGCTTCCTTCTGCCCAGACTATAAGGTAGTTATTAGTGCCACCAGCCAAGTCTTTATCAGTTGCTTTAAGGCCCTTAACAAAGGGTGTTCAATCTCACTGTGTTAATACAAATGGTAGTTTGGCCAAGAGCAAGGCTATTAGGAGTGGGCCACAGTGTCACCAAATAAATATGCAAGTACTCTCAGAACTTAAATATGTCTCACAAATATCAGCCACAATGAAAGGTTTAAATATATTTAATAATAAATAATAAAAGAACAAGAGAATACTCATTAAACATTTACAGTAACATCAGAGTTCAAAATCACAGAAAATATTTAAAACAACATTGCAGAACAGTCTCAAATAAATAAAGAAAAACATGTAAATTAAGCTTTGCTATATTCCCAACTTACTCTAAGAGAAATTACTGTACCCTAATAACTTACTTCAGAGTAAGCAAGGTATATGTGGTGAATGGGTCTTCCAGCTGATGCTATCAGGTCAAAGACAAAATACAGAATACTCAGACTCTTTCAGTTTTCTTAAATTAATATCTCAAATTACTTATGGGATAGCTTGCAGCATGACATCATTTCTTGTCATCTGACTTCAGTTCCCAGGCTCAAAAACAACCATAGATGCAGCTGGTGGCATTTAGCATCTACTTGCAAAAATACACAGACAAGGACCTTTCTTAGATGTAGGGCAGATCCTGGAAGTCATAAAAGAATAAACACTTCCAAGACAATACAAACAAACTTCTAGTTCTAGACATTGTGTCTCTTACTGCACTGAAACTGAAAGATAACATTTTTATTATGTGGTCATAAAGTAATTTACATTTTCAGCATTTTTTTTTCTGAAATTAACCCCTTGTGTTCCAGTTTCCATTGTCAAAATATATACACCTAAACAGTTACAATAGTGTAGACACATTTCTGTTCTATTCCAATAGGGTACACTGTGGGTACATATTTTAAGCTTAGTACTGTACAAACCCTGTTCAACACACACTTCTGTACCAGCTGTTTGATATGCACATAACATTCAGTTCTAATACATTTGTAACACAAGCAAATGAATCATGTTGATATTCACAAATGACATACAATTATCCACAAACTTCCAGACAGCTGGGCTGGCAGTATATCCTTTTGTTACAGTTCTAAACATCTAAGCCAAGCAAAATGAGAGTTCTGAACTTCAGGAAGGCAGACAGTGCCTTAGCACAGGGCTAGCAGGATACATGAAAATAATGAAGAAGGGCAGCATTGATAGATAAAGACTGCCATTAGTAAAGCAACAAGCCGATTTTGTAAAACAAATCTGCAAATCAAAATGGAGAAAAGTAATGTTGTACTTAGCTGAGATGGCATTAAAGGGCATAAAAATGCAAATCATTTAAGACATATAAGGAAAAAAGAGGAGTGTGAAGGTGGATAAGAACACCAGTCAAAGCAGAAAGAAGTAGAAATACGAAGATATAACATGAGGAGAAAAAAATCAGTACAAACAAGAAGGGAATTATGTGGCTAGACAAGTGAGCAAGGAAAGACTAAATGGACAGCATACCTCTTAACCTCTTAGTGTAAGAAATCTGGAACAAACTAAAATAATGGGGGAACAGAGGTCCAAAAATAGGGATAAATTCTAAATATTGCTGTTATAAACTTAGAAAGTTGCTAGAATTACATTGTTTGTGTTAGCATGTATTTTCTGAAGGATATGAAGTCTGAAACTCAATTGTATGTCACTATTTAGTTACTTCAGTTCTTAGTGGTTACTAGAAAACCACACATTTTATGAAGAGCTGAATAAAAATACAAGACAAAAAAAATGGACATTCTGCAATAATCTGGATAGTTGAGAGGTGTGAGGGTCAGTGATGCTTAATAAAATGTATGTAGATTTGGCAGAAAAGGATGATGAAAACATAAGATTAAATGAATATGTCTGCTAGGTATTGGCTTTGTTGGCCTGAAATTGTCCATGGACATTCAGAATTGCCATTTAGTTGAAACACCTGGTATCCTTAAATGGTAATTTGCATATATCCCATGTTGCCTCCGTTACAAGAAGTTTAAGTTATCACACAGTGGAAAGTCTAGCTTTGCTAGACTTTTCTTTTTGTGTTTTTTTAACCAATTGGTGTTCTTGTGTGGCCTTTTTACTGTTTGATTTACTTTGTTAGTTGGGATATTTTGTAATGTTTATGGATATCAGTTGGTTATGACAACCCTGCATTTTCTAAAGTCAATCATTCCTCTTATTCTGTTCTGATGATACCATAAGAAGGCAGAAACATACATGTCCACAGCTAGAGGATTTGGCTTTATTGGCTTGAAATTGTCCATAAATAGACTTAAAAGAAAATGTCATGGACATTCAGAATTGCCATTAAGCTGAAACAGCTGGTATCCTTAAAGGGTAATTTACATATATCCCATGTTGCCTCTGATACAAAAGGTTTAACGTATCACACAGTGGAAAGTCTAGCTTTGCCAGATTTTTCTTTTTGTGTTTTTTAGCTAAAAGAAGATAAGGGAAATGGTTCGAAGTCAGTCAGTAGAAGTACTAGTATCCTCACTATTGGCCTAAGGAGATGATTGTAAGACAATTACAGTTCTGAGTAGAGGATTGAGTGACACCTGATGAATTAATGGTGTTTGGTTTCAGTTAACATTCACTTTCTCTTATATACATTGATGTACAGTTTTACAGCCTTTAGCCAAGCTGTGAATTATGGAAGTTAAGATTCCATTTTGTAGTTATCAGAGTCGATGGTCATGACAGCTTGGATAAAGGTCTTCATCAGTAGAGTGAGAGCTAGGCACTTGGAGCAAAAATGTAACAAGTGTATTATGAAACTGATAACCTAAAAACTTTGTTTACCTAAGGAAAACCCTAATTTCTGGTGTCCTACATTTTAAAGTATCCTATATATATATTTTATATTATAATCTACATGTGCCTGTATGTCATCCATACCTCTCAAATGTACAGATTTTCGCAGACTGGCCAGATTTTTGCCTCGTATTTTTGGTCTGTTTTTTCATAAAATTGTGTTTTTTTCTGGCAAATTAGTGACAAATCATTAAAGACCTAAGTTAGAAAATAATGACAGACATTTTAGTGTCAGACTTCATACCCTTCAGAAAATTCATGCTAATGCAAAACCTATTATTCTATCAATTTTTTAAGTTTGGAAGAGCAATATTTTTAAAAAAATTCCCTATTTTTGGGCCTTTGTCCCGCTTTTATTAATTGCTTTGTCCAGATTTCTTGCTCCAAGAGGTTGAGAGGTATGATGTTCCCTTGTATAATGCACACTATTTTGCTTCAAGTTTATCTGTTATGTAACTGCACACTTATGTGTATACTGCACTGAGGCCCACCTTGTGGCTGAAAAACGTCAGGTGCCAACACTCTCACCCTGTTAAATTAATAAAGTGCAGTGGTGACACCTTCAATATTGTTTGAGGTCCACACTGACTTTATAAAATGTAAATCAGATTATTTAAAATTGCTTTGGAGTAATGAAAAAATTAAGATGTGGTTTATTTGCAGATCATCTAAGGTATTGTAACTACTGGATGAATTAGACAGAAATTGTCTGGAACTCAGAGCCACCTTCTCTGAATGGTTTATTTACTGTGTTTGTCTCCCTCGCTTTATTTGCTGAATATTGATAAACACTGAGTTGCACATTGTAAATGACACTGGTTGTAGCTAGAAATGTACATTTTGTAATTAAATATTTTTTTAATGTACTCGGCTCTCAGAATATGCACTTTGGAAAGGGGCACCTTATTTGCAATTGCTGCCAATTGTAACCATAAAAGACTATTTTAGATGTACGTTTTTCCTCAAGAAAGCGTGGTGTATATAGCCCTGAACAGCATTAAATAGTTTAGACAGTTGTAAACATTATGTGTAATTTGAACTATAAAGTTTCCGAGATGCTCAGAAAAAAATGTACTCAGTTGAGTACAGTGAATATGCCTAGCTACACTCTACTTTCATCTCGTACAACTTTCCACTTTGTAGACATAGACGGAGTACAGACTGCAGAGGTGAAGAGATACAAAATCAGCTCTCTCTTGTGGCTAGGATTGCCACCTTTTCAAATGGCTAAAGTGGGACATTTTTGGTACAAACATCAGATTTTACAGGTCGACACATACTCACAGTCAGTACAAAGGTTAGAACTTAAATGTTTTGCCTAAATAAAAGCTTATTATTGTTGCATTTTAGTTGCTTATTCTGTTTCTTATAACATTTAGGTATTTTAGATACAGAATAACTGTTTTATGCAACTATTACATAAAATATAGGACATAATTTTGTCCTAAAATCTCAGGACATTTGCCATTTTTACAATTTTTTTGTCAGTACACAATTGCCCAAATAGGGACTGTCCCTGGCAATGTGAGACAGGTGGTAACCCTACCTGTGGCTGGACATTTCATTCTGTTAAATTGCTCAGCTCCAGGTGCAATCATAACACCAAGAGAAGTGCCGCATAAACATTTTCTCAAAAATGGAAGTACTTTCATGTGATCAAGTTGAAATGCTTAGGTGCAAACTTAAGTAACTTTGGATGATATATAAGAGCCTTAATTAAGACTGGATTGTTTGCGGCCGCTTAGACACTGCTGGTCTAAACAGGCGATCTGCAGAGAGGCGTGAGCGGGGCAGTGCTAGTCCTTTTAATAGGGTTGCAAGTCAAGGGAGGACATCATCAGTTGTCCATACATCCTGCATTTCTTCGGTTAATAAAGAAAAGTGCATAGCTAGTTTCATGCTTATACTTTGTAAGAAAGCAAACACAAGCTGAGAATGGTAGCTTTCAATCACTGTTATTTTACATTGCGAGTGTCTCATTAAGTTACCTCTGTGGCTTTCTCAGATTTATTACATCCATCCCTGCTAGCCTATTAGCCTCCGATTAGGCGCGCGGGGGTGTGTGTGTGTGTGTGTGTGTGTGTGTGTGTGTGTGGGGTGATAGGAGATCTTCGCTGGGTTCATCCTGCAGCTAGTTGCGCAGTACCTTCTCCTTTAAAAGGGGGGTGGGGGAGCGATGCGCTGCTGCTGCTGCGTCCCTGCCTGCTGCCACTGAGGGAAGTAGCAGTCAGTCCTCCTTAATAAGCTGGATTTATGCACCTTAATGACTGAAAGAGAAACACACCGAGACGAAGCCGGGAGATACTCGAAATATGTGATGTACAGCAAAGCACAAGTATCTGCAAAACGCACGGAGGCCGTCACCCTAGAGAGGCACCCAAGGATATTGTGCACCCCTAACAATCGGGGGTACAAAGGATTAATCCCAGATTCCTGTATATCCTGAAGGGGAAACCATCGTCATTTGTTCCCACTGCTAGCTTGAAAGCAAGCTTAATAAAGTCGGATCGGTCCTCTGCACTTCCCGAAAATGGACCACCTCTTATTACCTACTGCACCTCATTGACAGGTGGCGCTTAGCGGAAAAAGTCTGCATTGGCCAGCATTGTTAGTGAGTACAGGGCCGGCGGAACAGCCAAAGCCAAGACAAGAAGGAAGTCAGCAGCGCATTGCTGGTCCCACAGAGCTGGGTTGCATAGCTTCCTCTGATAAGGACCGCAGTCATGTGGACAAGTGGTCGCCTGCTAATGCCAACCAGTAGTCAACTCCTGCCACTTGCGCTGCACACCGATGGAGCTGACTTGTTTGTCATTTTTGAGCAGGTCGTTTGGGATTTGATTGCCTGCTTTGCCTCCTTGTTCTAGTAGGTGGAGCCGTTTGCAGCAAACCCTCCCTATGAGTGGGGCGTTTTTGACAGCATCTCAACCTCGCCGGCACCTACAATACTTTTCTGCGTCTGCTTCCCAGCCATTTCTGAATATACTTTTATCATCGGACCATCTGAGATGAATCTTGAGGAGGAGACCGACTTAGGCGAATAAGGTCCTTGAAACCTCCAGAATCCAGAACAACTGCTGCTCATCTCTTTCTTTGGAAGGCTTTCTGGGTTCTTTTAAGAGTGGAGGATTTTCAAACCTAGTTACATGCATGTCCAGTGGGGGAAGGTTTAATTTTGATGATGGGGGCTCCTACTGCGGAGGATGGGCGGAAGGCAAGGCTCATGGTCATGGCATTTGTACTGGCCCGAAGGGGCAAGGCGAGTATGCGGGCTCATGGAGTCACGGTTTCGAGGTTCTGGGTGTGTATACCTGGCCTAGTGGCAACACCTACCAAGGCACCTGGTCACAAGGGAAAAGGCATGGCATTGGAGTCGAAACAAAAGGGAAATGGGTCTACAAGGGAGAGTGGACTAATGGATATAAAGGGCGCTATGGAGTTCGGGAGAGTTGTGGAAACGGGGCAAAGTACGAGGGTACTTGGACCAACGGACTGCAGGATGGCTATGGGACCGAGACTTACTCCGACGGAGGTAAGTAGCACGGGCAGGTAGGAAACTAGTGATGGCGTCTGGGTGCCAGTGCCAGCTCTCTTCTGCCTTATCAGTCAACCCTGTGCACTTCTTGGCTAGTACCAAGTCTCACCTCCGAAATTACAGTTAGGTGAAATATGCAACGGAGGCAACTAATAAGTTTCTCTAGGGCTGCAGAAGTTAAGCTCTTCATGGATACAGATACGATGTGTTCTGAGAAATGCTGAAGCCTGGTTAATACTGAATGTTCAGCTGTTGACAAACTGCTAACAGTGAATATATTTGTAAATGATGAAAGTAGTATTGTGGTTCTTGCCTAGATTGTAGTGGACTAGTTAGTGGTTGTGTTTGCAAACTATATTCTTAGTACTGTCATCTTCATACTGTAACTTTATTCAGCAGTATCAGGTGGAAAAGTTAACAATCTTGTGGACACTGCATATTTTTATTGCTCTAACTCTGCACTTCATTTTAATAGTTTACGGTAAGAAAATGGCTGAGAATAAGTCTGCCAGACTAATGTATTTTTTTTAATTTTTTTATGATGGGCATCAATCTCAGTGTTAAGGGAGACATACGTTCAAATATAGAAATAAAGAGATTTGCCAACATTATCTACTGCTGTCACAAAGCACTGTTATTTTTTTTATTTTTCTGAGCATTATTCACAAGTCAAATTATCTGTAAACAGCTGATCACTTAAAAACTATGACAAAAGTAATTACAGTAGTAACATTCTTCAATATTTCTCCTTGCTGCAGTATGTGTTCCCATTAAAAAGTGAAACAAATGAAGTATGATATTAGCTATTCAATAAATATACTTTGAACAGTAAATCTTTTTGACAGCAATGGCAAAACGTTCACCAGTATTTTTAGTGTCTCCTATAAGTTAGCACTGCTAACTGTCCTGTAGAGAAACTGCTTATAATCGGTAACACAAAGGTTTAATCTGATGTTCTACATAACTG
Organism: Protopterus annectens; assembly: GCF_019279795.1. Classification (NCBI taxonomy): domain Eukaryota; kingdom Metazoa; phylum Chordata; order Ceratodontiformes; family Protopteridae; genus Protopterus; species Protopterus annectens. Next base: position 1,986,765,741 of record NC_056741.1, read on the forward strand.
GCTGTGGAAGTCTACCTTAAATGGAAGCCCTGTGCCCTTGTCTAGGCCTACCACCCCCACACCTTTAGAAAACCTTTTGCTTCCCCTTTAATTACTGCTCATCAAATCTGTAAGCAAATGAAAGAAAGAAAAAAAATTGTCAGGCTAATATTTTAGTTTGTCTGTCTTCAGATGTTATGAAGGGATTCTCTGACCTCCAAATCACTGGATATTTGCTTCTAATGAGACACAAGGGAAAACATCCCGCAAAGCTTCCCTTTCAAATGTTGTGTCAAAAACTGATACTGCAGTCAAAGTGAAAGCAGCCGGTGAATCAAGAGAAGGGCACATAATCACCAATACGAGAAAAATGTTTACAGTATGCATGGCTATTGGAAGATAGGATGTTTTACTACACTTGTCCTAGATGCACATCTTGCCAGAATGTATACAGTGGGATCATTACACTGGAATTGTCACAGAGGATACAGCTGAGCACCAAATATGAGTCTGGAGATTGTCAGACTGCTACATCCCCTTCACAATTCTTTTGCATAAATAGTAAGTTGACACCTCAGATTAGAGGCATAGCTTAGGCCTGATATTGCCTGTGCAGTTAGTTACAGGCATGAATTTAGATGTCTTGTGAATGCCTGCTTGTTTTATAGCTGTGCAGCCAAAGTAAGTGATAAATAGAGAGAGAGAGAGACAACGAGGGAGGAGTGCAGTCACCCTGGGAACCTACTAGAAACAAATGCCTCAATGAATATGTCTGTACTACTACAGAGGCCTATTCTGTATAAACAGAACAAGGACTGACTATAAGAACGTCAAGGAAAAATTAAATAATGATAGTAAACAACAACAACCAAGAAGGTTACATCATGTACTCTGTGAGGAGGAGAGATGATCAAAATCAGGGATGGAGCAGCTTGTTTAGGTAGCAGTGTTCAGGGGCTCATCTCCCTTTCTTGTGAAACTGCTTTGCTAAATAGAAGATGTTAAACCCCTGACTGCACTCTCGTTATTAAAGGAGCCCACTCCACAGTGAAACCAGAATAACCTAGTTTTTCATTGTTTTAAATGTTTTCTGTATTTTATCTCTAAAAGAAATATAGTGATTAACACAAGTCTTTTCAAGCACTTAACATCTGCATTTTAGACATTGATTTTCACACTGCAGAGACAGAAATGTAATCCTTTGAATTCCAGTGATTTGGTTTCATTGTGTATTTTACTGGACTGGTGGAGCACCTGAAAAATAGTTTTCATACTGATTTTCTCCCGGTTTTGTTGTTTACATTTCATTTTGCTTTAAGATGTTCAGGTGTAATAAAATATATGCAGATATGAATCAGTGTATATAAAACATAATCACGCCCAATCATCTTGATTATAGTCATACATTGATACTTTTTATACTGCAGAGTTAAAAAACAAGCCTAAGTTTAAGTGTGCATTTATTCATACAGATATACATAACTATAGCATGTGTTTGCGTTCATATAAATTGTCACAATGTATAGGATAAATGACTTTGGGGCACTGCATATGTCTGAGATTTGATGGAATTAGCAGTTCTGGGCCAAAGCCATCAGAATAGCAAGGTTTAGAACAGCTGATTAATGTATAAGCTCATTTATGTGGGTATACCCGTCTCACAAAGTATGTGTGTTGTTTATACAATGATTTCATGCTTACATTCTGTGATACATGTCCTTTGGTGCAGTATTACCTAAAATTTAGATTTTTGTTTTTTTTTCCAAAGTCAACAGCAGTACTAGCCTTTTTTCCTGGATAAGTTCCTAATGGGTTTGCATTTTGGACACTATGCTTGTTTTTATTGATTTTATTTAGATTTACTTTCAGGGCCAGAACACTGGTCCCAGTGCCAACCTGGTGGTTTACAAACCCAACGTACAATTAAGCATAGTTCACTTTATTACATCACATTGTGCAGTACAAGAGAATTTGTGTTTATAAAAAATATTGTTTGCATATAAACAAAATCCTAATTACTTAATATTTGGAAGATGAGCCGCAGGTTCAAAAATGCATACTATTATTAACTCAAAATATACATTTAGTTTTATAATTTTTCATTAATAGATGCAAATTCACCAAGTATTGTTGAATGCACAGCTGGTTAATGGTTGTAAGCTAATACTATTATTAAAAAATGCAGATTCAAAAGTGTTAGTACCATGAATTTTCCAATGAAAAAGACTCTTAAAGTAAGGTTATTCCTAGCGTAACAGCCAGAGTGAATTTGATTATACATCTCAATAGTAAGAAGGAATGAATATTCATATTTACAAATCAAGTGAAGGAAAATGTATGCAGTTCATACAATACGCATAGTTAAAGGGTGGACCTGCATTGTAGTAACTGCCTCTTCACCTTGCTTCACAGATAGCTAGTATGTGATTTTAAAGCCCTGCTGTTGATGAACCAGAAATATGTGTGCTTTCCTGCATGTGATATTTTGCTTTACCTGTTGTGCAGTTATTTCTTGGGCAAATTCTCTATTTTATTGCTACCATGTTTTTTAACAGAATTAATTCTAATATAAATTTGTTTGTTAACTGAGTGAGTCAACCAGTCGATTGCAGACAATTTTCTGCTATGACTCAGGGGCAAGGGTAGATGTACTATGTATGATGTGTGTGCACATTTGTATATAATATATATATATATATGTATATATATATATATATATATATATACGCATATGTACATATTCAGAAGTATATACATGTATGTGCCTATATATATATATATATATATATATATATATATATATATATATATATACACACATATATATATATATATCTAGCTTATATATGTGTGTGTGTGTTTAAAGGTTTATAGCTATAGGTAATTGGACCAGTAGACCCTTAGGTGCCTAGTCACTGCTTATTTCCCTTACATAAGCAGTTTGGGGTAGGCAATTATGCCGTATAATGTGAAGAAAACACACATAAACATAGAGAGAACACACAGACTGTACTTAGATAGTGACCAGTAGATGGCAATAAATCCTGAACTCTGAAACTGTCAGATAGAAGTCTTGTCTGCTGTGCCATCATTCTGCTGGGGCCAAGAAATGACTGTTTCTGTGGACTTGTTTCAGAACATGCTTCATTTCACATTGTGCTGACTTGATATTTGGAACGAGTCATGCATTGTAACTCCAGTCTAAGATTTCTTGTGCAGCTTGCATTCTGGTGTGTGGGTGTTATTTTAGGTGTCTTTTCTTTTGCTGTATCCAAAGTAATATCACTATGACATGTATCCAGAGTATGTCACTCTTTGGACTATGCCTTTCTGGATGTACCATATGCTAATCTCTGCAATGGGAATTAGAATGTATTGGGTATTGTATTTGATATTTTCTCAGTACTGCTGTATAAACACATTCAAAGACATGTACACACACAGACACACACACACACACACACACACACACACACACACACACACACACACACACACACTCGTGTGTGCATGTGGACACTCTGCTGTGGGGTGCCTTACATCTGAAGTGCTATTCTTCAGATGAAATGTTAAATCAATAACCCATCTGCCTGATCTGATGGTAATTCAGGCGAATATTAAAAATCCCATGGCGCTTGTGTGATGTATAGTAGGAAATATTTATTAATCAGATCTGCATAACAGTAAAATATGTACATCAGTATTACACAGAGGAGAAAAAAGGTAATTCTTATGTTTAAAGAAACTGTTAATATCAAAGTACAACTATGCTAACAAAATCATTCATTCAATAAAAAGCAAGAAAGTGCATTCACAATTCCTTTCACTTAAACTATAGTACAAGTTTTCATGAATGTTTCACCCATTATTTCTTTATTTTTTTAATAAAATATTCAAAATATCTTTATATATAGGGCATGTAGCATCACCTACTGCCATATATCCAGCTTATAACAATGTATCTGAAGTATTTTTTGTCTGTCTTGTAAGTATACAGCCACTTACCTTAATCGACTGAACATGTACTGATTTAGCATGTGTAAATTCCATTTTACTGCCTCATGCACTCATAGCCGTCATATAAAAAAGGCATGCTTATGTCTTCCCACTGAATTCAGATATGTCTGCCTTGAACATTTGTTCATGTGATACTTTATAAGGCATTTGCTGTTTAACTGGCCATTTTTCAGTCGGGCATTGCCAATGAAAACCTGTTTTTTGCTAAGAACATGCTATATATGTAAAATACACATAAAGTCTAGGGTTTGGCAAAAACTGGTTTGCAAAATGTGTCTAACCATATGTTTAGAATACATGTTTTCTACAATAACCGGGCCTTTTTTCCATTGTTTTATTCTATAACTAAAACCTTTTCAGTAGAAAATAAAAAAGCTTGTACTTATTAGAAAGCATGCTCTGTAATCTTCTGTTATTACAGGCAAATGTACTTTTCTTAGGTATTAAATCTCATCATTTTGAATAATCAAGCTCTCTTTAATTGCCTTAATACAGCATATATGAACAAAATAATAATATACCACTTTCACTTTTCATTTGACTTCCACTATGAGTGGATGAAACTTAATGCACTGGTGATAGAAATCCTCTAACTGCATTCTCCAAAAAAAAAAAAAAAGGCTAAAGAAGCACCTTTTAAGTATTTTTGTAGGCTGGCAAGCCTCCCTGCACCTCCCAATGTGTGTGTGTGTGTGTGTGTGTGTGGGGGGGGGGGGGTGAGGCAAGCCCTCCACAACCCAAACTTATATATGTCAACTCCTTGACCACACCAACTTGAAAAAGGGAGAAATCTCATCTAAAAGTTCATCACTGCTGGAAGACCTCAGCAACAGTGTTTTTCTAGGGAAGAACTCCAATCCTCAGCGGACTGAACTTTTTGGCAAATGAAGCTTGAGTGTTCTGTCTTTGTCCACCTGTAGGTTACCCATTCATTTGCTTTCTAAACCAACTTTAGTGTTTTCCTATGTTATACACAATCACCTATGGTCATCTGAGAATTGCTGTGTCCCTCTGTTTTCTTATCTATAAACATTTAAAATAACATAAAACTCTTGAAGTCTGAAGGTAAATTTTTGGGTCATATAGTAGAGTGGATAAATCTAACATTTCTATAACATTAAAGTAATGTTTTAGCAGTTAACAGCAGAGCATTAGAAACAAAAATAATCAGCATTTACAAATAGGAGAAACAAAGCCATAACTCCTATAATAATATTATCTAGAGTCTTGGCCATTACAAAAATTAATGGGTTGCAGTACACAATGGAAGGTGATACACTAACCAGTCTTTCCTCCTAATGCTCAGTTACTACTAATCATTTTGACCAGCCCGTACTCAAAGCAACCTGCAAAAGTTTAATGCTATGTCATTTTTGAATGAAAAGTATGATAGCAATGCTAATTCCAAGCAAAAACACAGTGTCATACAACATGCAAGAGAAAACGCCACACAATCATGCTTACAGTCAATTCTAAATTAAACAATAAACCGAAGACCTCAAATGAACAAGGGAGACAGTGCAGAGAAAAATAAGAAGATGGTCAGGTATGTTCTGCAAAACTAAAGAAATGTACCTGATTATCCTTTTATTTTCTCTGTCCCGGCTCTCTCGAACATTAAAAGTCTCCCAGTTTTTTTTTTTCTTTAAAAAAAAAAAAAAGCAACGGAGGTCTTCCGTTCTCCATTGCTTCCTTTGCACACTGATGTACTGCGTAAACATGGGAACGCAAGTCCCATACTCATATGCAGTACATCAGAAAAGCTCCAGGATACCGGAAAAATGCAGAAGGGCACCAGAGAAAAATTATACAAAGACATTATTTAAGAAACGTAAGTATTTTTTTCTTAAGTAATGTCATTGTATAATAGCAGTAACCGACTCTGTGATGTGGTATATTGAAGATTTATCCACGGGTCTATGTTAAATAAACGAACACTTAAAATGCCGAGTCCAACATACTCAAACACTTTTAAGCGAAAGTTTATTTAATCGACAGCTCAGAATGTCGGAAAACTGAGTTCCGAAATATTTCAATTGGTCAGCACTGACATATGTGACATATTACATCATGTAAGCTACTGCTAACGGCGCTGTACAGTGCAGAAAGGGAGAATTTTCCTTTTCTGCACTGAAGTGCAGTTTCGAAGTTGGTATATATAAGTAGGGGGGTGTGGGGGGCGCAGCAATGTTACGGTATGTTTTTCTAATTTTTTTTTTGTTACAATGTATTGGAAGTTGCTGTTAGTTGGTTTAGTGTTCTATAGCACTTGGGAGGGGTAGATGCTCAAACAAAACATTTCGATACTGCGTTTTCCGACATTCTGGGCTGTTGGTTAAATAAACATTGCTTAAAAGTGTTCGAGTATGTTGTACTCGACATTTTAAGCATTTGTTTATTTAACATAGACCCTTTATCTACAGTTGGCTTTACGTAATCACTCAGGTTTCGCCCTTATGATTAAACCACATTAACTGCTGGTAAATCTTCAATATACTACACCGATGTTGTCAGTTATTGTTATAATACACTTAGTGCTATAACAGAATTCCTTGTATTTCATTGGGCTTTATCTGATCTTATGTACGTACAGATATAGAAGAAATAAAAAGTGTAGAATTGCCAAGTGTTTTACAGCTTTACAAGCTATAACAGTGCTGCCACAGATGAGGAGTGCACCTTTGATTCTGTAACAGCCTTAAAAGCTTTTAGACACTTTACTCTGCTACACCAATTTTTTAATCTGTGAGTTGCAGGACATGGTGCAATATAGTTTTTTTAAAGCTGTGTCTACTCTAACATGAGACAACATGTTAACATCGTTTGTTATGCACCTTTTTATATCAGAAAGATGCAGAACAAGATTGTCTTTTTTCTGATGTTTGGAACAAAATCAATGCACTCTATTTCTCTTTCTTTAAATCTGTAGTCTGATTCTACTAACAGTTTCTGAATTCCAGGCCTTTTTGTAAAATGCAGCTTTGGGTGATATTTGTGCAGTAGCAACCTGATCTTCTCCCAACATTTTCTCAAAGTGTTATAAGTTGGATGTGATGGCCAGATCCATATCTTCCTTTGGATCCACTGTTCTAATGGTATGCTCTCATGAGGAAGGCCACCCAGGAGACTTAGCGTGGGATGTTGTCCTTGTACTGAGGTGAACATCCTCTTAGCATATACAAATGCTGTGTACTTACCATAATAATAAATCTTGAAGAGCAGGACAATTCTCAATAACATCTCTGATGAAGTAGGTCCAGAGTTGGTTCAGAGTCTCCATGACAAAAATGCCGAAATGCCCTGATTGACAACTACAATTGCAGTAACAACACACTGACTATAATTTAAAATGGTGAAAACTGAAGTTTAACATTCCTAATGTGTTTTTGCATGAGTGCTGTTCTGAAACCTCTGACCCCTGCTATTTCTATATACTGCTGTGTGATCAGTGTGTCTTAGTATAAGAGGAATTCTCTAAACTATCTCACTCTTGATGTTGGTATACATACCACATTGATCAAACTTTTACGATTGTGCTTATGACTTTTTAATCATAAGTTTTTCAATTTTTGCACTGTAGTCATAGTAGGAAGCATCTATCCATTTTGTGTGGATTGCCACAAATCTGGAGAAGAATTGCACTGTGATGCATTATAGAATATAAGAGGGATTATGGTATCTTGTGAAAAATTTATTTGCTGCACAATATTTATCCCTGTGACTTTAGTCCTGATGTTATTGAGGAGGGGCCGGCTCTTCCTGAGTTGTCATTGTAGTAAGTACGTAACTTTTGTTGCATTCCAACCAACGATTGGAGAGGGACTGATGTCAAAATGAATTTTGATGCACTGCTCCAATATGCTAAATGTCACCATCATCATTGCTCATTTACATGCTGTTCTTTTAGTCTCTTAATGTGTTAGAAATTTCCAACTGTTAAAGACTTTGGTATACTAACACAGGTTACCATGTACATTGTTAACAGCTGCATCATATTTAGAAATGTTCTGTCTATCTTACAAGCCTGACCTTACCCTGATGCTAAATTTTCCTACCCCTTCTGAATGCTGCTAAGTGCTTCTAAGAGGTACTCTTAAATAGTTTGTTTTAATTATTTGTTAACTAGCAAACTCGCTTTGCACTAGTCTCTCTTTTTTTCATGGGTGAGCAGGGAGCACTCTGTAGTTAAGTGACTTGCTCAGATTCACACAGTAAGTGAATGGAGTCTGAGGGACTCAAACCTATGAGTTTGTTCCTCCAAAAATAGACTTCTAAATCCTGCTTTGATGATATTTTGTACTTCTTCAAAGACATGTGCTCATCCCTAGCCACAGATGCTGACCTGATGGACAAAGAGTGCTCCTTCAAAGACTGCAGTCACCAAAACCTGTGCATATTCCTGCAAGATACCCCCAGTGCAGCTGACCCATACAGCTTCCTTGTTCATAAGGAATTACTACTGAACAGTCATAAGAGCCCCCCGTTGTAGAAGGAAGTAGTAGTCCACAAAAATCACAAAAACTGATAGACCAAAGAAGAACCATAAAGATGATAAAGTGGACTATTGAAGATAAGAAGGAAATTATGAATTGTTACTATTTTGTAAAAAGCCTAGAATTACCAGACACAAGATATACAAAACGATTAAGAGAGAAATTAGAAGAAAAAAATACGTCCACAGGAAAAACTGTCAGAAGCTTTGAATGAAAATTTGGGTTCATTAACACAACAGATTTGTGAAAAACAGTATATAGATAAAAACACTTTGATTTGTTTGGAAATAGAAGCATCTGAGGAATTGCAAAAATATAAACAATGAAACCTAGAGATATTTGAAAAGTCCAAAAAAGAAATACGGACATAGGAAAGAAAGAGAGATTTGATATGGTACAATATTTGTGCAAAGGAGAAAGCCAAATTAATCAATATAAATAAGGCAGCCCCCAAAATATTTGAAGGAAAATACAGGCAAAGGCATCCAGATATGGAACATTTCACAATAAAAAATAAATATCACAAAGAGGGAATGTGGAAGAGAAGACTAGTAAAGTAGAAGTTAAAAAAATAGAAGTCGAAGTTATGCAGTGCCTGGGAAGTGAAGGATTTGGTGTAGAAAGTCTAACACAGGTGACATCACAGCATGGTGGAGTGAGTCTCTGAAGTAAGGACAGGCAGGAAGATCAGGAGACATCTGAAGAAGAAATAGGGACATGGGAAAGAAAAAAAAAAAGATTTAATACGGTGTAATATTTATGCAAAGGAGAAAGCAAAACTAACCAATACAATAATAGCAGCACCAAAGATATTTGAAGAGAAATACAGGCATCCAGACGTGGAAAACTTTACAGAACAAAAAATAAGGAGACAGAGGAATAGTAGAAAAGGAGATTAGTAATGGAGAAGTTAAAGAAATAGAAATTGAGGTTATTGAGTACCTACGAAGTGAAGGATTCAGTGTAGAAAATCTAATTCAGAAAGCACCACAACAGGATAGAGCAATGGATATCCAAATTGAGAGGGAAACCAGTGGAACGGGAAACAATTGGTCAGGTACCATATGAAGATATTTTGGAGCCTTCCACAGGAAACCAGTATAAATGTTTACTTGAAGTTAGATAGTAAGGGAAGGAAGAGGAAACTGTGGAAACTCTGATGCAGTTAGTCTTGAGGAGTGATAGGCCAGTGAGTTCCCATATGACAAAGCAACGGATGGTACAGGATGAAACTGAAGAGAATGTGCCACAGGAAGATGCACTAGAACTTTTTGTAGAATGGCCGCAGGAAATAGAAGACAAGGGATGTGCCCTCATTTTAGAAGAAAATGAGCTAAGAGAAGAGTTGCTTGATTTAATAGACATTGATATGTTAAAATCAATGAAAGAAATAGATTGCAGAAGGTCAATAAAACCCAAAAAGTCAGAAGTTTGATAAAAGAAATGAGCATAGTAATTAGGACTGTCCATAGAGAGCCATGCGATGTAACAGAAGTAAACAGGATATGTTACTGTGCAGCTAAATTAACAACTGATAAAGTTCTATCACAAGAACATAGGGTAGTGAGGGAAATGAAGGGGAGAAATTGAATACCATCATGGAAATATCGAATAGAGAAAACTATAACGCAATTACGACAAGAAGTGTTACTGTTAGAAGATTATAGAAGAGAGACTGGATTAACAAAAATACTAAGAAAGATAGATGTGATAAAAGCAATGCACAGTATTAGAACAGACCAGGATCTGTCATGCACTATCGTAAATAACAAACAAAATTTCAGCACAGGTGGAAAAACTTAGAAGATACACAGATAAATATAAAGGAAAAGTACAAAATAATCAATTATCTACGAAGATCCTGTGGAACATAACAAAGATGCTAAATGCATAGAAGAAGTAAAAGGAAGAATAAGAAGTTTAAAGGTACAGGATATGTAATGGGATAAAGTAATAGCCAGAGAGATTGAAATGAAGAAAAGCCTGTAATTGGAAAACCCCAGGCCCAGATGCAGTACCTAACCTTTGGTTAAAAGTATTAACATCTTTGCACGAAGATTTAGACGTGAGTAAGAAATATTTATATGTGCACCCCGAACAGACACCAACTTGGCTAACAGGAAAAACAAATGTTCCTACTTAAGAGTGAAACTGCAAGCTACCCCTTAAGTCAGAAGTGGCAAACTTCATTACACCCACACAGATGGAAAATAGTGGCATGACTGCTGAATCATATACAAATGCACTGTATACGCACAAGATGGAAAATAGTGGCACAACTGCTGAATCATATACAAATGCACTGTATAAGCACAAGATGGAAAATAGTGGCACAACTGCTGAAGCATATACAAATGCACTGTGTAAGCACATACACGAGTGCATGGACCGTGCCATCCCCAACAGAACCAAGATGCCTTCCTCCCCAAAAAAGGAAGCCAATCTGGTGGTCCCCTGCCATAAACAAGCTCTACAACATAAGGAAGAAACTGTTGCAAAAAAGAGTAAAATCCCAGGACTGCAGGAACTCCCTGGTCAGCATCAGCAAGAAGATGAGATCCCTCATAAAATCCTCAAAAGCTAGTTATGAAAATAAAATCACCATGGATTCTAAAGACAAGCCCAAAGCCTTCTACAGTTATGTCAAGAATCTCAATGGCAACACTCAGATCTTCTCTGAACTACACCACAACGGCACTACATTTACTGAACCAGCTGATATTGCCAACATCCTGGCAGACAGGTTCAGTGCTAACTTCACCCCCCTCACCCCCCCAAAGGACCCATCCCCATATTGGATGATTGCAAAGCTCCTGAAATCACAGCCGCACAGGTAAAGACCACACTCTCCAAAGCCAAGAACACAGCATCCATGGGACTGGACAACATCCCAGGCTGCGTTCTGCATGAACTACAGAACGAACTGGCACCCACCTAAGTACCATGTTCAACCATAGCCTCACTTCAGACTTTGCGCCTATGGAATAGTGCACAGTGACAGTTATCCCACTCCACAAAGGGGGTGCCACCACAGACCCCGGGAACTACTGCCCCATTAGCCTGACAGGCCTGGTCTGCAAGGGCATGGAATGCCTCATCCTAGAGCTTATAAACAAAGAGAGGCCATCGTTCCTCTCTACTCATCCCTTATTAGACCCATCATAAAGTACAACACCCCGTTTGGCATGTACCTTGCAAGACATCTGCAACAGCTGGAGAGGCCACAGAAATACCTCACTAAGAGGATTACCAGCCTCAAACAGATGCCATATGCCAACCATCTAAAAAAAACTCCAGCTCTACTCCATCGCATATCATCTACTCTGAGGCGACCTCTGCCTAACGTACAAAGCCATGTCAAACCCAGACCTGATGGACATGCCACACTTAAAGAAATCCCAATCTCTCTGAACCACACGCTCTAAGGACCTAAACCTTGTCACCACAATAAACAGAACATGCTGGAGGGATAGATTCCTGTCCCAGAGACTTCCCTTGCTCTGGAATAGGTTGCCCATTCATGTCAAGCAAAGCTCCTCATTAGCCCTCTTAAGAAAAATCTTGACAATTTGACGGGAAATAGGAAATTCACCCCTGGGATCACTGCTGTGGCTCTGCTCAACAGGGGCACAGGAAAATAATTTTCTTGGGTGGGGAAAGCCAGGGAACCTCATTTGGCTAGGCTTGTATAGGCCCTAGGGCCAATAGCCTAGTACTTACCTATGAACCTATTTTCTGAAGGATATGAAGTCTGAAACACAAATGTATATCGTTATTTAGTGGCTTCAGCCATTAGATCATCCTAGTGATTTGTCAGAAAACCACAAATTTTACGAGGAGTAGACTAAAGAAATAGGCAAAAATCTGAACATTCTGTGAAAATCTGGACAGTTGACAGGTATGGTTACTAATTAATATTAATATAACTAATTAATATTCATCTTTGTGCACACAAAAAAAAAGAAAAAAAAATTGTTTCCACATCTAGAACATAAGCTGTCACTTTTTTGGCTGTGTAAAAATAATGAGTAATAATAATATAATAATATAATAATATCATAATAATAATCCACTTAAAATGACCTACAACTGAATTCAAAGAAATTCTCTCCACTGGCACTAACTGACCAAAGAAGACTGGTCAGTTAGCAAGATGGAGAGAATGTCCATTTCAGAGATAAGGTAAAGCTAAACAGACAAATACCTCATTAGAGTCTGATTACTATACAGTGTACCTGAATCAAACACTGCATTGTTCCATGTCTCTGAATCAAACACTGCACTGTCAGACCTAACTATAATAGTGTTCTCCCTACGATGTCTCCCCCCACACAGTCGGACACACTTATAAACATATTTGCACACACACACACAGACACACACAAACACACACAAACAGTCAGATACCCTTATACACATATGTGCGGGCATACACACACACATACACACCCACAGAGTCAGATACCTTTATACACACATACACACACGCACACACACACACACACACACACAGACACACACACACACACACACACACACACACACACACACACACACACACACACATACATATATGCACGCAAGTTTTTACATCATTTCACTCAGTTATGGGTCCTTTTGCTGTTGCTCTTGTAGGATCACACATTCACATGGGCACAGATGGCCTATTCTGACAGCAGTTCTGTCCACTATGGGAATGATTGTGACTTCAGTAATGGCCATGTAGTTGAATAATATCACTTGCCTGAAAGTGACATTCATCAAATGATGTCAGTGTGGTTGGGGTTTACTCTTACTCTGAGGTGCACTAACCTGACAGTGAATTATAGAAGTCTGGATTTGCATGATGCTAAGTTCCCTGCATGGGAATGAGGGTGCGTGTGTGGCCTGCCTCCACCAGGATAACTTGAAAAGCAAACTAATATCCTTGATTTTTTTTAAGGATATGACCATCCAGGAACTGATATGTGCATCAGTATGGATCATAAAGTGGCAGGATCTGTGGTTTTGCACTACCATTTATACAATATGAAGCCTAAACATGAAGTATATGAGTGCAGAGAAATAGATAGTGTACATAATGCATTTTGTAACATTCTGAATTATGCTTCTTATTTCTGCATGGTAGTGCTAGCAGCAATGTCTCACCCTGCAGAGAGCAGACAGCTGCATGGAACACTGTGCTGTCTGCTCTGAAGTAGCTCCTGTACATATATATATATATATATATATATATATATATATATATGTATAAATATGTATGTATATATATGCATGTGTATATATATATATATATATATATATATATATATATATATATATATATCTTCAGGCACTGGACTACTGCAGAGTTTACAGTGCTGTACTGTCGTACACCTTCAGTTTATATGTCATCCTCCAGTAATTTATGTATGGTCTTGCAGAAATCCTTTCTCAGAAGAAGTACAGAGCAGGGAGCTATTTTATGAGCCACTAAACAGTTTTACCCTGTAGCCCTGCACTGCTTCCCTTTGTCATCACTTACATAGTGAGTCACTTTCTGATGGGACTCCCGGATTACTGGGACAGTACTGGTGTGATTCAGATCTCCCTGCCTGAGTCCATTCTGAACTGTTTATGGCACAAGTGCCAAGCATTTGATGTGCTGTGCCCCTTAAATAAAATAAAATCTGTACATGAAGGCTTTCTGAGCAATGTGTAACATAAAGGTACATCCTGCATTGCTGTATACACATGCAACATAATAACTCTCCTTCCTAGAGTTTTTCCAGCACTGTTCACAATTGTAGGGCTCATGCTGCCATCATACAGTGTTCCATAGCATTGCTGTTTCCCAAGTACCATGTCTTTACATGTGGTGTGTAGTGCATCATGGACATGCATTGTGCACTGAACTGCTCACTGTATTATTGGTTTCATTGTGTGGTGCAGTGCGCATACAATGACAGAGATGATTCTGTTTGTGAATCATGTGTTGGTTCATAGTGGTCACAAAATGCCTTCCATACTTTTTCCTGGCTGACAGTATAAAAGTTATGCCTGAATGTGCCGCTGTGTGCAAGTATCTTGTGTATGAAACTGTTTCAAGTATCAGGGTTATACAGTGGAATAAGGTACTTCCACAGGTCAAGCAAGGTACTGCTTTGACTACCTTTAATGTCTTGGTGGCCGGATGGGAAGACACAGATTTGCATCAGGTTTATCATGCATAACCCTGATTGATTTGGGATGGGAGGTAAGAACCTATAAGTCTGCATAAAGGTGTATATGGCTAGGCATATTTTGGTCCAAGTGATCACTTGCCTAGCATTGTTCCTATGTTTCTAACTAATTAATAGTAATATAACTAATTAATGTTGTGCATCATTACTGCACACTCAAAAAAAAATAATTTCCACATCTATCATATAGACTGACACATTTGACTATATATATATATATATATATATATATATATATATATATATATGGATCTACTTCAGTAGATCGAACATATTACAAGTTCGAACCAAGTATGGTTGAGACCATATGTTCGAACTTGTAATAGTTTGAACACTGAAGGAAAAAAAAGAAAAAAACAATAAAAAGAAAATTAAACTGCTGTAGCAGGGGGCGCTATGCCCCCCCTGCATCCCCCACACCCCCTTATTAAATATACCAACTCTGAGATTGCATTACATTGCGGAAATAGGAAATCTTCCCGTTCCGCTCTGTAAGCGGATCTCCATTCAGTCTGTTCGTATGTTTAAATGTTCGAAGTTATGGTCTCGGCCATATCGTCTTCGAACATTTAAAAGTTCGATCTACCGAAGGGGACCCATATATATATATACATATAAAAAAATAATAATGCACTTCAAAAGACCTACCGTGGGATTCAAAGAGATTCTGTCCATTGGTACTAATTGGCCAGTGCAGGATGGTCAATTACCAAGATGGAGAAAATCACTGGTATAGAGAAAAGGTAAAGCCACACAGAGAAGCACCTCATTGACATCTGATTACCATACTGTCGTTTATGAATCAAACACTGCTGTATCAGGCCTGACCATGCTAGTACTCCCCTACCAGCTCATGCACACACACACACACACACACACACACACACACACACACACACACACACACACAGAAACACACATCCTATTCAACCATAGACATGCCCCATAACACTCACATTCATAGAAACACTTGCTTGCACACTTTCATGAGCCATTCTAACATACAGATAGGCACACACACGTGCATTTACACAAGTGCCCGTGCACGCAAACACAGACACACACACACACACACACACACACACACACACACACACACACACACACACACACACACACACACACACACACACACCCACACAGTCAGCTTCCTATACTTACTTCTTACAGGGTGACCAGCTACATAAACACACATCCATTCATCCACATTTGTGTACTGACAGATATACATGCACGCATGCATGCACACACACACACACACACA